>NC_137960.1:37654934-38009934 GCF_963924665.1 Micromys minutus | reverse complement strand
ACATACACACACACACACACACACATACACACACACATACACACACACACACACACACATACACACACACATACACACACACACACACACAAAGAAAATTAGTTTCCCTCCTCCAGGGGCTCTGCAACTGTGACAAACTACCAAGGTTCACCAAGGCTAAGAGAACTAAGTTCTTCCAGCAGCTAATGCTGGTCAACTCTGTACAGAGTTGGGGACTCTCTGGGCTTGCCGGAAGCTTCCCACTCTGGAGCCTCTCGTCCTAACAAGCTAATATCCACTGAGGGGAGGGAGACTGTTTTCTGAGCATCTCGGAGAACCGCTGAGTGATGCCCTATTGTCTAGTTCAGGGTTTTTTATTTTAGTAATAAGGTAACGATGAAATGTTTTCTCTCCTCTGCGGGTAGGTCTGCACTATTCATCTTATTTCCCTTTCTCTCACACGGGCCACCAAGCTGGCTGTCATTCATGCTTCCTCCCTGGGAATGTTAGATGCGCCTCTAAAAACTCTCCCCTAGTGAGTGCTTCTCAGTCTGGTATGCCCACGGACCTGAGAAGGGCCAGAGCTAAGGGCAGCCACCAGGACGCACTTTATTTATTTATTTATTTATTCATTCATTCATTCATTCATTCGTTTGTTTGTTTGTTTATTCATTTATTTGCTTGTTTGTTTATTATGTTTTTGGAGACAGGATTTCTCTGTGTAATAGAACTGGCTATCCTAGAATTCTCTTTGTAGACCAGGCTACCCTCAAACTCACAGAAATCTGCCTGCCTCTGCCTCCCGGGTGCTGGGATTAAAGCCTGCACCACCACGCCAAGCTCCATTATTATTTTTTTTTTTAGAAATAAAAATTTCCTAATTGCGAAAATTATTTTTATCCAATGATACAAATTTCCCAATTACAATTTTTTTCCTCAAATATCGTAAGGGTTTTTGGGTGAAAACACAGAACATCAAGTCCCCACGATCTATTATTTTTATGTTTTCCTCTCATACACACACACACACACACACACACACACACACACACACACACACTTTTTAGTTATTATGAATTGTAAACGTAACTCAGAAAGAGGTGAGGCTAGCGAGGCTCCCATTCTTGTTGTCCAGGTGGACAGTTACCAAGACTACACCCGTTTCTGGCTGTCTTTCCTTTCTTCCTCATGGTGAACTGAGGCACATGTCACAGATATTCACTGACGTTAATTTTATCTGGTCACTTTTGATAGGGTTTTATGTTTTTAACTTTTCTGCTTTTTAAGATCTTTCAGGTGTGTCCCCAGGAAAGCCACTTTGCTATTCTGTTCCATCAAGGGACCATGGCCATGTCACAATCATACACAAGTCCTCTCGCCTGTGTACAAACGGCAAAGGAAAGACAGTCTGCCTCTAAGGCCACATCTCTAACAGGAAACATGAAATTTTAACCATCATTTAAAATTTTTTTATTATGCCAAACACAAAAATCATTTGAAGGAAACAAGTGACCATACTAACAATCCCCAGATGGCACTGCCTACAGTCTCGTGGTCTTGAGCGCCAAAACAGCTTGCTAGTGTCTGAAGATACTATTTTTTTTTTCATTATTAACCTCTAAAAAGCTTCCTTCCTATTAATACACCATCATTAACTGAAATTCAATACTGAAGAATCACGGAGCCATCAGGAAGCAAGCACACCATGGTTTTGTAATATTGTAGATCAAAGAATACATAATCTTAATGCTCTCTTCTGAATACCACTGAACCGCAGACACGGGGAGAAACGAAAGTGTGTGACACACCATTCAAGGAATTTATTTCTCTCTGTTGTTCTTACTTCTTCTCAAACCGTCAAGCGGTAGTAATTATGCAGTCTCTGAGACCCCCAGTAAATGAAACAGCTCTTAGACGGCTGTCAAGGCTCGGTCTTCCGGAAGCATTGATTTTAATGAAACTCATTAAGGAAAGAAATTAACAGAAAATATCATAATTTGTCTTGTTTCAGAAAACTAAACAGAAACAAAGGGCTTCTTAACCTGACAACACTCCTCTATTATACCCAGAGCCCCCACTGAGGGTACTCTCCAGCAATACAGGGGCAGTCAAAAGGAGGAGCCTCCCTCCTCCCAGGGAAGTGCCCCAGCCCATCCCACTGTGACTTGGCCTCAGCCTCCTGGAGAGAGCTTACTAGGTCAGGAGAGGAGTTTCCAGAACCACAGGACACATGCACAGAACCGTCCAAGAAATAAAGGCTATGGAAAATGGCTCCAATTAAGAGCATTGGCTACAGAAATAATTCACACACCTGAGGGAAAACCTCACCTCTCCAAGCGGCTCTCCAAACAATAAAACATTTAGCTTAGATATTTCTTCTTTGAGGGAGAGGGTCTCACGCTGGCCTTGACCTCATTATATTGCACAGACTTGACCTCAAACCTGCAATCTGCTCCCATAGTTGCTACAATTATGTGTCACCATGTATGTCTTTTTTTTTAATGAGCCAACTAAGTGTTCCTTGCTTCCCTTGCTACAGTGTCCCCCAGCTCACATACAGCTGAAACATCTCAAGGCAGGAAGACACAGTCCTCCAAACTTCCTCTTACCAATGTGGCACTCTCAAAACATCTCACAGAACCATTACCCTCACAGGTTCTTCGTGAAGATATGTTTACTGACATTTTGCCTTGTTAGGTCAGATGGACACAGAGATGCACCTTTCCAGAAAAGATCCTCGGAAGTGTTCGGGAAGCTGCAAGTGTGTTTTGGATGGTGGTCTTGCAGCTGCTTCCCAGCTGGAAGTACACACTTCGGAGTCTCTCGGAAATCAGTCATGATGCTGGCATAGCCAGCTCAATGGTGGACGGCTTACCCACTGTGCACAGCCACTAATTAGTTCGATCCCAAGCATGAAGGAAGGGAAGGAAGAGAGGTGTACAGGGAGGGAGGGAGGGAGGGAATGAGCCAGCTGGGTCTGGTGACACAGGGTTATGGTCCTAAGTATGCAAAAGGCAGAAAGATACAAGAGATTTAGGGTGTGCCAGTTGAAAATGACAAACAACAGAACAGTGGCCAGGGCACTGCTATCCCTGCCAGAAGCTCCGCCCAGTGAAAAGGAGACCTGGGCCCACCCCTAACCTGGTCATTTATGTGCCGTCTCACATGGGTAAATTATAAGACTTCTCTGGATCCCAACTGCCTCCAATTAAAAATAGAGACACCAATACGATTTTCATCAGGATGCTATGAGGATTAAATGTCATCAAAGAGCTAGCCTAGTCTAACTCACCGGTGACTTTAAAAGTGGGGATAACTTGCAGTGTCCACAGGTGATAGGAGGGCACTGATGTGCTAACTATTGAGGACCAGATGGACTTTTGGAACAAATATTAGAGAAAGAGAGGATGGGTGTGGAGAGCCAAGGACAGCAAAGAAAAAGAACACAGAAGAGGAAGGAAGCCCTTGTGGCATGGTCAGAGGTGGGAACCTCTGGGGAGGGGTGGCTCTTCTGAGCCACTCAGGACTCCACACTCTGGCTTGGTGTTGTTCTATGGGATGCGTACCCCAGAAATCCTCAGATCTTTTCTGGATTTCAGGTGTCTCCACTGGAGACCAGGAGACAGCTGTGGGTGGTTATATGGGATGAAGATGGTTTGCTAAGGCCCTGGAAACCCTGCTTCTAAACACAGACTGGTAAGATGAAAGTAAAAAATTCAAAATAAGAGAACAGACTGTAGAGAAAGCATACAACGAAATCCCAAATGGTCTGTATATGGTACATAGAATAACTTCACCATTGAAAAGATGTTTTCTACTTATTTTCTGGTAACACCCGATATGCACTGGGGCATCAGACACCTCCTTTCTTATTGCTGCTTCTCCCCAAAGGGTCCTAAATTAATTCTACCCACTGTATCAAATACAGTGCTTTCAAAGGGAGAGAGAAATGGACACACCCATGAGAGGGTTGAGTGGCAGAGTCACTGAGCAGTTTGAGATGGAGAATAATCATCCCTCCTGCCTCAAGCCGGGAGGACCACTGCCTGTGTCTGCTTACCTCCACAGAAGAGACACACGGCTGGCTTCCCAGCCTTTCTTTCTGCTCTTTTTCTAGGTCTCATGCATGTTTTCATAGCTTTCCTAAAGGAAATTAAACCTTCATTGTTTTTTTTTTTTTCATCTGTAGCACACTTAGGTTCTGTTCTGTGCACTAAAGGATTTGTTAAGGAACAGAAAAGAAAGCAACATGGAGACCAACCAGTACGGGTTTCACTTCTGGGGCCTCTTCATCGAGTGGATCCCCAGGTCAGAGAACATTCCAGAGGTTCCTAAGGTTCTCGGTGAGTTTCTTTTTCCTTTTTTAAGCCTTTAAGTAATCTAATTTGGTGAACAAATTAACACTCCCTTTAATGTCTCTTATTTCAAAACACCAGACTGAGTTTATTGGGCTCCTCATTTAATCTGAGCCTAGTTGTATCATTACTTCAACGACTATTTATCCTGAAATGAATTCATTTGTTCAATGAATATTTATCAAAAATCTTTTACGTGGTTGATACAGCCTTAAACGCTGGGGATAAAGCAGGGACCAGGACAGACAAAAGTGCTGTGCTCTGGGGGTTTGTGATAATAAGAAACACGGACAATGGAAAGTTAATATCCATAAAGATACCTGCTATCCCGGAAATGCCTCGTGCTATAAAGCAGGTGAATGTATAGGGAAATAGGAGCTGCTAAGGAGCGATTTATTGAAGATAATCAGATGTTACTCTGTTTTTTTTTTTCTTTTTCCTTCTTTTTTCTTTTTCCTTTTGCCCCGTCGCTCATTTTTACGACCGCCAGGGGGAACGTTTGACTTTTTTCTTTATCTCCCTAGAGTGCTGTGAATTGGCCTGCTAGGACTAACCCTGGCCTTGTGCGATTTTACTTATACATTCCATTCATTTATTAATTTATTGTACCTGCCTCGTTTGCCGAAGGGTTTAAGAGATGGCACGAGGCGGCAGCTGCTAGCTACTCTGCTCCCTTGCTACCAAGGCACTCGATCTTCATGAAAATACAGACACAAAGTCATTTCCAAAGTGATTCATTTTCACTCATCTTGAGTTGATTTCTTTGACAATCTGAGAGTGTCTGTAAGG
This sequence comes from Micromys minutus, assembly GCF_963924665.1. Classification (NCBI taxonomy): domain Eukaryota; kingdom Metazoa; phylum Chordata; class Mammalia; order Rodentia; family Muridae; genus Micromys; species Micromys minutus. The sequence continues at coordinate 38,004,811 of NC_137960.1, read as the reverse complement.
CCTCGGGACCAAGATTTGCCGGGAAGATCAAATGAATGGGATAAGAATCAATATCAGCAGCTACTGTTCCTAGAACCACGGGTTTTGCAGAAGTCAGTGTGTGATTTTTCTCTTACAATGTTCCAGCCATGGAAGGATGTCAGGACTGATCTTGTAAACCAACATCCAAAGTCTAAAAGGCTTGAAACTTTACACTCCTGTCTCCATACAACTTGTCAATAGAGCATGGGAAGGTAGCAGCAGGACGAACAGAGAAATAATCCAGAAATTATTTTTTGCACCCCTCCTTGGAGAAATGGGATGCGGTGGAATGACAGAGATGAAGGGAGGGTGCGTGATTGGCTGCCCATCATCCAGCCCCACCCCTCTGAGTCTCAAGCTGGCAGCTCTGGGCACTGCCTTCTTATGGTACAAAAGTCGTGACAAAGCAAGTGTGTACTACACAAAAGCCAAATCAGTGAAACCTCCTTCTAGCCTCCTAATTGATACTCAGCAACTACTCAATAAAGCACTTTAATCATTTTCTATTTGCCTGGCATGCTTCATTTTGACACTCTCAAAAGCATGTCTTAACTATTTTCAAACGGCTACATCTTCCATAATTTTAAGAGAGAAAAATTATACCGCAATGTAACAGAAACAAATTTTTGTCTGTATAAACTAACTCTACAGCTTACAGAATCTCTAATATTTGGCATTGGCTATATACTTCAAGCATATATCTGAGATACATTTTTGTCTCCCAGAAGTGTTTGTTAATTTTATTTATGCAATAAAGTTCTGTGTGTTCATTCTTCTGTTGACTTCAAAAGAAAAAGACCCTAAAATAGGGAACGCGTTTTCCATCCCTCAGCTTTATCCCTGCTTTTCATTGGTATCTATCTCACTCATGAACCAGACATGCGTGCCAACAAAGTCGTGGGCACAGGATCCACACGGGATGCAAGCATTGGTAAAGACTAAGGAGGGCAGGCTACGCCGAAATCTAGAGCTCTTCCGATGTTTCGTAATGACAAAATGGGGTTCCAATGGGTATTCTTATTCTTAGTGCTACGGATGGTGTGATATCAATCAATTTCCCCTGGGGCTTATTATATAATACGCTGGGCCTCGGCTTTCTAAATGACCACATGGCTCTCTCTTTTTAGCTACCTGATTTTCAAAACTGCCAGAAGCACACATCTGTTTCCAGGCCTGACCAGGCACCAGGAAAAAGAAAGGTTCAAGCCAACTCAGTGTCTAGAGGTGCCCAAACACCTGTGCGAGCTGGCTGCTTAATGCTGCCTCCTCCTTATGTATGACTCCCCTGTCTTAGAGTCAAGGCTGACGGGCAAGGTTGTACCGCCTTTGTTAGGCACAAAATTAAAGCAGGCCATTTTGCCCGGCCAATTCACACAGGAGCGTGCACGCACTAATATGGAAACCCTGCCATTAACTCTTTTGATACCAACAGATGGTATCTGGGCACGTGGCTCTGAGGTATGATTGAGGAATGTCTCTAGCAAGTGACTGAGATAGCAGAAATCATAACCAATGTGCATATTGTATGATCACAGGTAAGCTTGTGGTGGGGGTGGGGTAGTTACAGAAGGGTGGTCCTTTGATAAACACATAACCTTTGACTCCATGGAGAGTTTGGAGAGGCCATGATTAGATCATTCAACACATCAAGGGCAAAGAGCTGATTTACGGGGTTAGCTTATTGCTGCTTTCTATAAATGATAAGCCACCGAATGGAATCACTGGACACGATGCTTGACTTAAAGCCAGCTTCTAGCCCAGGATGCACCAGCTGTAACTGATGTAACTTTAACAGAGAGAGCAATGGTTGTGCACACATGTTACAGAGTACACACACACACACACACACACACACACACACACACACATGTATTGTGAACGACTTCATTGAACACTTCCAAAAGTCTTCAACTATGCAACTAAACAACATCTGAAAAGTTTCTTCTCCCAGCACACGTCCTACTGTTCAATAAATCTGATGTTTTGTAAATTTGATACTGCCTGGTTTGTAGAGGAGAAATACCCTGCAAAACGACCTAACAGACTTCTTGAGGAAAGACAATAGAATCAGGAGACCCTGTCCATGGTGAGAAGGCAGTTCTAGGATTTGGTGGCACAATGGTACCACTAACCAATTGCAGTCTGGTCTGGGCCATGCGCTATCCTTAGCAGAAAGAGGCAAGATGGCAGATGCCCTGGGTTATTTTAATTAATTTAATCATGTGACTAATTGGTCTCTGCTGGGTTTCTGTGGTAACTGCTTCCTAAGTGCTGATGGGCAATTGTGTTAAATGTAGCTTGGAATCCGCACGTAGGGCGCCTCAGAGAGCTCCTGAGGAAAAGCTATGCAGCTGCACTAGGAAGGTGCCCTGCTGAGCCTCTGATTGTTTGAGTGCAGAGCACGTTCAGGGGAGAGCTGAGGAACCAGGAACCGCAGCCTTTCTGCAGGAGCACTGCTGACCTACCTATGGGTCAAGAACTCACCATGGACACATGACAATGGTCTGTGGTCAAATAATACCCAGGTTCTGCAAAAATTTGGGGAAACGATACAGAAAAAGAAAACCTGTTCTAAAAAGGCATTGCATGGGAGAAGGCGAGAAGGAAGATCCGGGTTCTCTTCTGTGAACTTATCATGTGTTGCTCATAGCTGAGTGATACTAATGAACCATCCCTGGAGACGCCTTCTGGGCTTATCTCATTCCCCCTCTCTCACAGTGCCACCCCCTCGTCACCGAGAAGGTACGTGGGAGAATGGGTGGGCGGGTGGCCGGTTTTAGAGCCCAAACCACTTCAGACAGATGGAAGGAAAATGACTTCCAAATTCTCTCATGAAGTGGGATATGTTTGTGTTTGCCCAATGCATTCCAGCACCTGTGCAGAGAAAAAAAAATGTAATCACAGATTTCCCTCAGAAGGAGATTTAAAAGGGAAAAAAATCAAATCAAATCAAACCACTAACTGTGACTTAAAGCTGCTGCCATACTTGAGCGAACTGTCCCATCTGCAGCCCAGATAGGCTCGCACACAAGAGCCTCCCTCCTGCCCTCCTCAGCCCACCCCTAAGAACATTCTTCAAACTGAGGAGAAACTGCTCTCTGGGATAGTTTCTGTGTCTGCTGGAGTGGCAGCCCTCGGCACTCTTTCCAGAGAAAGGGTGAGCAGCAGCAAGAGCGCATGGCTTTTCCCCTGACAGATGCCACAGAGCCCCCCCCCCCAGTAGCCATTTTGTGCCCTGTGTGGCCCAGACTCCTACAAAGAAGCAGCTCCAGTAGATTCCAGCACCACTCCCCTCGCCAGCTCCCCCAGACAGGAAGGCATGCATTGGTAAATTAAGCCACATTGGTTGCAACTAAAAATATCACTTTAGAGATGAACACTTAATGGGCTGACCATTTAAACTCCTTTGAGTGGCGACAGCACCCTGTTAAATGGGACAATGCACAGGACAGGACATGGGGGCATCAAGATTTACCCAACCCCGGATCCATTTTGTCTCCATAAGACAAATGGCCCAACCTCCTGTAACATCACCAGCGCTGTGACTTTAAAGCCAGACATCTCAAAAGATGTGGGTCGCTTCTAAATAGTGATCAAAATGTTGGAAAAGGGTGTCACTTGATTCCAAAGGCCTACACCAGGACAGTACATCACACTCAGCTTGGAAGTTGTCTTTCCTAACCCAGTATGTTGGGATGCACAGCATGGCTCCACCTGTTCTAAACCCTAACTCCAGGCCACGGGCCACACAGGCCTCCCACTCTCTGCGGCTAAGCCAGGAGACATTGTTTATGTAAGAGCAGACTCAGAACCAAATTCTCCTACATCCAGTAACACTTGAGATCCCAATGGCTAGATTCAGAGGCCCAAGAATAGGCTTGAGAACCATGACTCCTACAGATTATCTGTAAGCTCTGTGTGTCTCTCCTTCCAGGGTGGGTCTACTGCAAATCTTTCTGCAGATCATCAAAGATCATGATCCAAACAAACGGTTGAGAACACCCACTTCAGAACACTGTCTGTGTGGGTTTGTGTACCACTCAGCTCTATCCCACTCGAAATGCGACACTTTGATAGACAAATTATTTAAGTGGGGAAGCCTTAGCTACCACATTTGTATCAACCAGGTTCTTTGGAGAGGAAGAGTTTAAAGTCTGGCTACGTAGCTCAGGTTAGCCTTGAATTTGGACTCTTTCAGCTTAACTTATCTTAGTGTTGATCGAAAGCATACACTACCACACCAGGTTCTTGAATAGCATACTTTAAAACAGGGCCTTCCACTCTTCTTCCTTGGTAGCCAAGGGGTTCTTGCAAAAAGATCCCCAATGTTGGTCAGTCCTGATGAAACCTGAGCCTCAAGCCATGATTAACAACAGTGCTGGGCGGCGCAGTCTGGGACTCCATCTTAGTTGTGAAGTGTAGAAAGGATGCTAATACAGTGGGGGTGTGTCTCTCTTCCTAGTACACTGACACCCGTGGCCAGAGGCTCCGAGCTCCGGTGAGAAGCTGCTCAGGAGACTGTCCACCCCACTGCCTGTTTTGTCCCTTGATGCTTCCCGGTCTGGCCACTCCCGACTTCTTTTACATCACTGTCATCTGGAAAAGAGCTCGTAGCTCATTCTAAAATCTGTGTGTTCCTTTTGACTATCTGATCGATAGACCCATTGTTTCCAGATCTCCAACAAGACGAATGCACACTTTAAAAGCAATGAATGGATCCGCACCGGCCAGTTTAAAGGACAGACATGATTCCATTAAGACAGCCTCCAGGCTAAGTTTAGACAGCACTTTTGTATAACCTGGTGAGATTTCCAGTGCAGTCAAGAAGGATCGGACTGTGAGGACTTGAAGTCTCCTCACCATCTAAGGTTGTGATTGTTCATACAAACAATGCTCTTAGAGTTTCCGATAGGTTCTCGGCCCTGTTGTGAATCACACTCAGCAGTTTTTGTCAGAATGGAACAAAACAGAAATTGACATAGCACGTCACGTAGAAATTAAGTACGTTCTCATTGAACTCTATTGAATTTTAGTAGCTACACCGTGGATCTTGTGTGTATGCTCTAAAGCCCAAACATTCCTCACATTTTAGCACTTTTGAAACGATGATGGATTTTATGATTCTTGTTAACCGTGACACATTTTATGAGTCTCGTTTAAGTCGGATTGCCGCCCTAACAGCACCATAAAATAAAAAAAAATCTTCTCTGGGCACTGCCTGATAAACCAAGGACAGAGCAATGTGCTGGCGTCTCTATGAAATAAGGTATGGATGTGCGCATGCTCAGACAGAAGTGAGCACAAAGCAACGTGATGTCTTACAACCGTCGATCCGCGTTTGAAACACAGCACACTGAATACCAGCACTCCCAAAAGCTCTTGGATCCAGCTTCAAGCCACCGAAGAAGACAAAGTCACTGTCACCCTGCCGGCAGAACTATTGCACCTCCCATCCCTGCCTCTGTCACCCTCTTCTGAGCTGATGTGTCTGTGTCTACGGGCTCCTCGCTGAGTGGCACCTGTGACTCACCCGCCTCTCAGACCACAGTTCTCTCAGCTGTCACTAAAGGAGTATTCCATGTCACTGGGCTGCTCAGGGTGGTGCAGGTGAGGAGCAGTGCAGGAACGCGACCCACGGACATCAACAAAGCAGGGCTCCATGTGCTCAGAGACTGAAGCGTCAAACCTGGAGTCTGCGTGGCTCTGTGCTAGATCTTCAGCATATATGGAATGGTTGTTATCGAGGGACTACTAAGAGTGCAAACAGGGGCCGACTCTGACTCTTTTTCCTGCTGGTAGAACCCCTTTTCTCCTACTGGGCGCCTCATCCAGCCCTTATATGAGGGTCTGTGCGTAGTCTTATTGCGTCCTGTTAGGCTGGGCTGTGTGGAAATCCCTAGGACGCCTGCTCTTTTCTGAAGGGGACTAGAGGAGGAATGGATCTGTGAGAGGGGAGGGAAGGAAGAGGGGAAGAAGGGAAACCAGTTGAGATGTATTGAATACAAAAAAAACGAAAGGATGGAAGGAAAGAAGGAGGAAGGAGGGAGGAAAGGAAAAAAAACTGTTCTAGAGTGTGTTAGCCTTTCTGTTGCTATAACCATGAGTCCTGTCCACTAATGACTGTATTTCTCTTTTTCATTTAACCCCTGGATGAAATGGTGGTTCTCATAAAACCACCAAAATCGTTTAAAGTCACAGTGTATTGTTTCAAGTACACCTATAGTGCCTGCAATGTCTTAAGAGGTTAAAACATCACAGAAGCACAGTAAGGGTTATGCATTCTCTGTATGATGTGGGGAGTGTGGGGCCTTCATCCCTGACTCATATCTTTGTGAGACTTACCATCCCTATGTTCTTCTCGCCTCATTTTATGAACTTATATTTTGGCCTTAGCGCTGAGATTGTTTATTCAGGCTGAGGGACTGGCCCCGGGCTGGGTAAGTCACACCATGGTCCCTGATTCTAACCCCACACCTGTTCCAGCATGTCTCACATTCTAGCACTGTTTGTTTGTTGATCTTTTCTATTTAACTGTGGGGTCCTCAGAGGTGAAGCTCTCCCCTTGTTCAGCTTCGCATCCTTAGCCACAGAACATCACCGGGCATGTGGTGGGTCTTCAAGACTGACTGCTGACTAGATAAGTCAGGAAATGCATGTGGGGCCTATGAGCAGCGACTCACATACTCAGACACTCTTTAAACAAAAGCTATCATGCAGGTTCCTGGGTTCCACATTCCCAGCCCTGGGACACATCCCAGGCTCTGGGGTCCTCACTAAGTGGCTGATTTGTACATTCATTCAGAACACAAATGTGTGTACGAAGATTCACCCTGGCTCTCTCCAATCTTTCCTCCCAACCAATCCCAGTGTCCCTGCCTAAACCCAAAGCATAAGTCAAACTGCTCAACCCTGACATCGCCTCCCTCCATCCTCTCTGAGCGGACATCCTAGGGTGAGGCCCATTTTCCCATGAGTCTTCTGCACAGCTGGTTTTGAGCAACACAGCCATGGTAATCACTTTCCAGGCCCCTTTTGTCCCCAGAGAAGTCAGGCTTCAGGGGCTATCCGTAATACTAGCTTTGGTAGAGGTTTCAGAAGGAGAAAGAAATTGAGGTCTGCATCCCTTTTCTTAGCCCCTGGTCAAACACTCAATCACATATGTAACCATGGAGATGTCAGACATTTGCCCATCTCAAGCTGAATCACACGAACATAAAGAATTACATTTCATTGATACTATGTGCTAGATCACTTTGAGTGAGCAAGGGTGTGTGGGCAAGGAGGGGCTGTGCTCATTGTAACTTGAGCTCCATCCTCATTTACATCAGGAGCTTTTCTCTTTAGTCTCTCACCACCACCATTAATGCCGACACCCTAAATGAAACACTTACAGCATCTAAACATTTTGTCTAGCTTTCTAAATTCCCAATGAATTCTGGTTGTCTGAATTCAGATGTCAATAAATCCAAACGATTTCTATGACCCCACCTGACACGCGCCTCCTAAGTATCTCTCTGGATTTTAATTCATTCTTGTACATGCTTACACATATGCACAGACGCATGAGTCTACATGTGCCCATGCATGTGGAGGCCAGAGACTGACACCAGGGGGTCCCCTCAACCACCTTCCCATACTATTTTTGGAGGTAGGGCCTCTCAGTGAACCTAGAGCTCGCCGAGTCATCTAGATTGGCTGGCCAGAGCATCCCAAGTATTGTCCTGTTCTGCCTCCCCAGAACTGGGATTTTTCTACTAGTGCCTTAGAGTGCAGCTTCTGTGGGTATTAAGATGAAACTCAGGTTCCCCCACTTGTATAACAAGCACTCTACTGACAGAACTATTTCCCTAGTCCCTTTAAGTCTTTAAGTCAAATTTACTGGGACTTAGGTGGCTAATATTCTTTACTACTTACTAAATAATCTAGGATTCTTTTTAAAAAGCCCTGAAATACCAATACAAGGCTTCTTCCGGTGCCAAGGATTCTTTCTTATTGTATTCTTTTTAATTGTACTCCCTTGACATTGGGCTTGAAGTTATGTTAGGTTTACGGACATGGCGTCTGCTGCCTTCACATTTGATTCACATGTTCTCTTGCAATGGGACCAAATTAAGCAAAAGTAGGAGGTCGTAAAAGTAAATCTATATAGGGGATATGTGTTACCTTCTTTCTACCCTGTTCACCCGGAAGTGACACTGCCTCTTCCTGAAGCATGGCCATTCGCCGTACAGAACAACATTGCTGTAGTTTGAACCATAAATGGCTCCCAAAGACCAGTATGGTAAAGGCTTGAGCCCAAGGTAGGACTCTTGAGAAGTGGGATATCCTATAGAAAGTAGGACCTAGATGACGTCAATGGATGACATCATCCCCTGCAGGGTGCTGTGGGACCCCAGTCCTTCCCTTTCTCTTTTGCTTCCTGGCCAGAGGAGCAGTTTTGCTCCACTGTGCTCTTCTTCTATGATGTTCTTTATCCCAACAGCCCAGAAATGAACAAAGCCTCCCAAAGTGAACTAAGATAAACCTCATTATAAAGTGGTACTTGTTACAGTGACAGAAAGCTAACCAACACAAAGAGGGAAATGTTTTCCCAACCCAGAAACTCATCTGCTTGAACCCTGAAGCACGCCACCAGAGTACCTGGGGGCGAGAGGAGAAAGAGCTCACAAAAGCTATCCACGGTCATTAGCAGCCTGCTTGCATTTCCAGGACTGCCCCCATGGGTTAATACAGGCAATGTACTAAACCATCTGCCATGGAGTTTGTCCTGAGTGTCAAGAGGCACGGTACACTTACAGCAAAGTAGCCGTATTGTTAGTTCCTTTGTCCCCAGCACAGCAAGTGTGCAACCTTTTGTTTCTCACATGTATGTAACATTATTAAATAAAATAATGTGTGTGTGTGTGTGATTCTCTATGTCAACTCTTTCAAAGGTTAGCATTAGCCCTCCATGAAATCGGGTTAGGAGGGGTGGACAACATGTTCCCTGTGAAAGTGGGTCACAGCTCAGTCATCACCACGAGTTTAGCACACTTCTATCCATTTTTTTTTTTTTTGAAAACTGATCCAGCCCAAACATATAAAAGACTTCTTTCTTTCTAAGATGACACCGCAATGAGCCCCCAGTGGCCTGGACCAAGGGTTACTGTCAGGATGCTGAGCAGATACAACAGTAAAGACTGTTTGTTGGTTTGGAAGGGTTGGCCAGTGGAGGCATAATCTGTGGGTTTTCAAATGAAAGCAACGCAAGGAAATTAGCAAAGGCCTCTCCTTGGTTTCTAGTTCCAAATGAGCAGTTCCTTTGTTAAGTAACACTGCTCCTAATACATACCCCTGGGAAGGAAAAGCCTCTAATTTGCCCTCACTCTGGGGAATACCACCCAGGTTCTTAATCCAAGACAAGCCTCTATTCCTTGTCTCTTGCTCTGTTTCCCTCAAGGGCCCCATGAAGGCAGTCAGCAGACTGTGTGAATTACGTGAAATTGCTGAGGAGACAGGCAACCTTGCCTTCAGTGGGGATTGGCCACTTTTAATTTAGATTTACATTGAAGGCTAACTTGAGTCGTATTTTCTGTTTGTCTGCGTATGCATTTCCTCGGGGGAGGCTCCTTGAATGGTGGTCCTGAGGTCATCATCTAACATCGAAGTTGTCAATCACAAAACCCAGGCTGTGTGTGTGTGTGTGTGCGCGCGCTCGCGCGAGCGCGTGTGTGCACAAGCGCTCATGCATGCGTGCGTGTACAAGCAGATTCACCTGAAACATATCCCTAAAACATTCTTCGGATGCTCTCTGGTTCTTGTCAGCAACATCTATTTCCATCACAGCTTTGTTCCCTCCACTTCCTGGCATTTAGTTTCTTGAATCCATTGATACTGACCCGGAGAGTCAGACTCGGGCACAGGGAGGGATCCACACCCAACTTGGTACAATGTCTCTTCCGCTGAGCACTGCCGTGGAGCCCAGCTTCTGATATCCAATGCCCACAGTGATGCTGAGTGTCCCCATCTCGGCTTGCTTTCGGAAAGGTCACCATTTACCTTTCGTTTCTGGTTGGTCTCTAGCTTGTCTCCTGAGCTCCCGAGGCAGATTTTTCACTTTTCTAAAGGATGCCTTTTTAGCATTAATAAGACTTTCATACTTGTCTGCTTAATCACGCCAGCTTCACTGTCCCCTTTTTTTACTTTTTGTTTTTGGCTCAGAGGTATATAAACCATCTGTGCCTCTAAAACAGTTTGCTTAAATAGCCTCCAGGCAGATTTTATGGTTTTTAAGTTTTTTACTTTAACCTTCAGCCTGCTGTTAGCCATTTTCATCACAGTGTTAAAATCGGCCTCTTTTGGAAATGACTGTCACTATGTGTGGTGGGGTTTTTTTTTTCAGGCTCTCCCGGAACTGAGAGAGAACTGCTATCCCGCCCGAACTGCAGGGCCCCCTTGAAGTTCACGGCCACCTGAGGCAGCTGCAGGTGTGGGTAGCTTTGGTGAGGGCCAGCTCCTCCATCTGGCATCCTGAGCAGAGGCAGACACCTCATTTGGAATATTCATGTGCACATCACCCAGTTAGGAACCCAGGAAAGCAGCCTCTGAACCGCTTACCTGCCTGTTTATCATGGCATCTCTACAGAATTATCATCGTGGTCCTAGGTTGAAACAAAGACTACAAAGAAAGGAGGGAGAATTCCTGTCTTCCCGCCACAATACAAGCGTCGCCCTCGGTCACCGCAGCAGAAGGCGCGCTATGTCCTTGGATTGGTCCAGTCTAGGGACTTGGGCGTCAGTCAGTATTTCTCTGCCCCGGGACTCACTCTCAAACTTCCTGTCTGCCTTAGTAGCGACAGAGCCATAAACTCACCACTAGCTACAATACAACAGAACCACATCTCCTCTCTGAAGCCAGTGTGGTGGCACGGGGGACAGACATGTGCCCTTTTGTGGGTCTTTGCATCAAACCCCACAGTGTCAGACAGTCATTACCACCGAAGTCCCTCATCCACACCAGTGCATTTTTAATGCACTCTTGTCCGTTTTCATTGCTGCTTTCTGACATATTTAATCATTTAAACCATTTCTCTTGCAGTTGTCACTGCTCTTGTCATTTCTTTCCAAAACGCCCCCACCTTTAGGAGCTACGAGCTGTCTCTCCTCTATGAAATGAATTATTCTACTAGGTATTTGGCTAGCATTACAGACCATGAAGCTAAATGAAAAGCCAGGGGAGGTGAAGCCAGCAGGTGAGCAACAGTCCCCAAGAGATTGGGATAGATTGGTAGAGCGAATAAATCCACAAACAAATGGATAAATGAGTTACGGTTTGAGGGACATTATATTTGCTTGTTTTTTTCCCTGTGAGTCTGTATGTATACATGTACACGCAGTTTGGACACGTATGTTCATGTTCATATGTACACGGTGCACATGATTGCACATCACATCCTGTGTCCTTCTCCACGTTCTGCTTACATTTGTGTTGCTGTTGAGATAGCTAATGCTGATGGGAAGAACTCAGTGGCAGAGGTGGGAAATATGCTGCTGTTTCCTCAGGTCAGTAGTCTCTTCCTCTGTCTGTCTGTCTGTCTGTCTCTCTCTCTCTCTCTCTCTCTCTCTCTCTCTCTCTCTCTCTCTCCAGCAGCCCTTCATCCTTCACATTCCAAGTCTAGCATCACTTCCTGTCTTCCAGACCTGACTAGTCAAATCCCCACACTCTGCCCCACTCCCCGCACAGTGAACTCTGCCATCTGTGTCGTCATTTGATGGAATGTCTGTGATCCTCATGAGGGCAGGAACCAGGCTGCTGTTGGCCACTATGAGCAAACAGACCATCCCAGGGCTAACTCACAGTAGCTGTTTGGAAATACTTGTTGGATGCTTTGTAGATCAATCAGTGGAAGTCACAGCTTCCAAAGCCTCTCTCTTTTAGCCACCGGAGCATGATGTGTCTAGTGTTGGAATGCATCCTGGGGTATTTGAACACTTCACCGCCACTTTCCTGTTTAGACATGGTTTAGAGCATGTGACTGGAGAAAGCGACTTTATGGTGTGAGGTGGTGAGCTCTTGAAAGCAGCAGCCTCATGCCTTCACACATCCAGGCCAAAGCATCTGCCTTTCCGTTTGCAGGATGGTACCCGGCCAACCTGACCCAAGTCATTTACACTAATGAAAATGCATTTTGCTCCGGGTTCTCCATTTGAAACCTTTATCACTGCCCACAAACAGTGAGCAGTGACAACTAGCCACAAAGCACTTTAGTTCTGTGTAATCTCATATTCTAACATCTGAAAACAGCAAAGAATGTCAGCCCTTCCGTCCTGTCACTACGTACAGCATTCACAAACAGCTGGTCTGGGGCAGACGAGGATGTCCACCGAAGGGATCCAAGTGCTGATCACAGTTTAAACTTTTAATCCACATTTAGATTCCAGATTACATTAACCTAACAACACTAGTTAGGCACAACACATTCCCTGTATAAAGAATTCAACCTCACAACGTAACTTGAGGTCATGACTTCCTCTCTGCCAGACCTGGGCCAGCCCCTGCCATCAGCCGTCACTTGTGTCCCCCCTCTCTTCCTAGACCTTCACTGTCATGGTTCACCTGCCCCATGTAGCCTGTGGATTTTAGGGGGAGACAAACACAACATCAGAGGAAAACTCAAATCTGTTCCAACTAACCAGAGAATTCTCTTACGCTCACATAGCCCCTCATTCGGGGATAAGCCTCTGGTGTGGGTGTGGGCAGTAAATGTTAGGACACAGCCACTCATGTGAGGACAAGGGAACTTGGAGTCCTCACGTTGCTAGCAGCCGCTCCATGACATGTGGACACTTGGCTTGGAACACAGCCAACACTGTGATGTAACTGGTCTTTGCGACTTTGTGAGTTCTTTTTCACACCCTTTATCCCCCTGGTTTCATCCCCTAATGCTAGATAGGAGAGGAGAGGGAGAGGAATTAGGAAACTCCCTCAATCTTATTTTTGTAGCTGACCTTTGCTATTTTGTGGGTTCTTTTTCTCACCCTTTATTCTTCCCCACACCTGTTTCATCCCCTATCACTAGGCAGGAGAGAAAGAAGGATAGAGAGGAGGGAGAAAGACCAAGGGGGAGGAGAAAGAGAGACAGAGGGGGGAATCCCTGAATCTAATTTGTTTCCTTTTGTTGCTTATTTGAGCATGCCTCTTTTGAGCACTGATAACAAATGGCATCTAGGACCATACCCAACCCTGCTTCACAGGACCCTAGCATTTCTATACTCTCCAAAATGTCCCCAGAATTCCAAATGTCACACAATCACAGCAACTCTCTGCAGCTAGCAAAAACACCCCTCTGCTAGAGCATGAGGCAAGTCATAGCTGCAGTGAAGCCAAACCAGCCTCACACCCCAAAACCTGGGATTAAAACAAAAACATATTCTTAAAATATTTCTCTGTTTTTTTTAAAGAAACTAAGGTCCCAGAAATGCCACTTTGGTGTACACAGAATACAAAGATGGCAAAGAAAAACAATGGTGCCGTGGTAAAACCGCTACACTGACGTGCCAGGCTGCCCCAAAGTACGAACTAATTCAGAAGCACAGATGTCTTTTATTACTTAAACCAGTCCCAGTTAGGCCATACTATCACGGTCACCCGACTACATCTATTTTTGGATAACATAAACTTCAAAATAATCCTTGTACCCAAAAATGGCCCCTCGGCATCACTGCTTCCTCCCATGGTATTGCTTCTGGAGACAGCGTTTGAGAAACCTATGGGTGTCACGGGCTTTCCAGCTGAGAGTCTCTCTGTGAAGTGCTTGCCCTGACCTCCCCCACAGGCTGGGATGGGCCCATCTACACTGTACTCAGCACTGTGTTCCTCCTTGCTCCCTCCTCCCCATCAGCTCCTCCCCTAAAAGAGAAACACCACTGAACTGGTTTGACTTTAGCTACTGGGAAATGTTTCATAATTACTAATGAATAATTCAGCAAATAAGATATTTTTAGTTTTCTATTACCAGGCACACCCAACGTTGATGGGAATTCTGTTGCCTTTCTAACTTTCTAAATCCCGTTTGCATGCAGGTTCTTAAATGAATCATTGCCTTAATGGAAGTTCACTCAGCAACCAATATCAGATCACTCCACCACCCCCCAGAGCAACTTCTTGGGGTTGCACTGCACTTAGAACCAACCCCAAAAGACGTCCTCTCCAGTTGCACGCCTGGCTTCTAGCCACCACACCATTCATCTCCAGACACCCCACCCTTCCTGGGTTGTTCAAAACCGCCACGCCTGATTCTGCTTTACGACCTCTACTTTCCTACTCCTCGTCCCTGCTGGTACCTCCTGCTACAAGCCAGTCACATGACAAGCTTTGCCATTTCCTTCTGTCCCCACCTTCGTGCCACCTCCTCCAAGATGGCATATGTAGTAACCATTACAGCGCTCCACCTGTCCCCACAGCATTTGCCACTGCAGGAAATTATCTACCCACTGGAAATAGCGTCCTCTAAGAGTCCCTGTAAGGCAGGGGCTTAATGTATAGCTTGATTTTTATCTTTTGACCTCTTTTTCTGAGACCGAAGCTCATGTAGCCTAGGCTAGCCTGGACCTCCTGTATTGCCAAGGCTAGCCTAGACCTCCTGTTCCTCTCTCTCTACCTCCCAGATGCTAAGGTTGCAGGCATGAGCAACCACTTCTGGATTTTAGCGTTTTATTTTATTTTGAGACTGGTTAAATAAATAAGTAACAAATCTTACGGGTGTTTCTTTTCTTTTCTAGAGTAAAAACAAAGGAGAGCAAGAAGGAGGTATCTCTCTTCCACCAGGAGAATGGCCCTCGTCTTTCTCATCAATGATGCATACCACATTACAGCAATTTAAGAAACATACATCCTGACAGATGCAGAGTAGGGCCTTCAGAAATCCGTAAAACAGAACGTGGCATGTATAATCATAAAATTTTTCACCATGTGTCAATTATAAATCATTCTATCAAGACATGTTACAAGATAATATCTTTCATTAGATCTATACAGAAATCAGCACTTTATCATGAATGTTTGGTGACATTTTAGATGTCATACATATCTCTAAATGCCTAGTACCCTCTGAGCCTCCAAAATATACTTAGTGGAGAGGGTGTAGCTTTTAATGCTAATGAGCTAGTCAAAACATGTATAAGTTAAAAGAGGTGATTTAAAAATAAATTTGAGAGAAAATTCAAATGTGTATGATTAAAAACTGTATGTGAAATATTTCATTTATATCATAAATTCTATTGCTGTAGAAAAATAATCATTTCAAAATCAAGGCAGTTTTTTCCCTACAATCAAAAGTGGTTAAATACATTTCACCATATTTATGAATGATTTCTCCTTCCTGTCTCTAAAGCTCTCTCATAAATCACTATAATGTTTCCAAAGTACATTTGGAAGTAAAAAATATCACATCTACTAACTATATTTCCTCTGTCTGGAGATGAATTAAGTAGAAAATACATTAATATCTGAATTTATAATAGAGTAGTTAACCCTTAGCCACAGCAAACTAATGAGGAATATTTTACCATGCAGGGATTAATCAGGACTCCTAACACTATGCAATTTGACATTTTAGGGACTAATCATGAGTGGCTTTTATTCCCCATTTACTCTTCCTTTGGAGAATCGCTTACAAAGGCACTGCACATTTGAATAAATGTAATTCCTGAGCTTAATCTCATCACTTAAAATGTTATTTTTAATAATATTACATAGCTTAAAAACAGCCCTCACTACCAAAGATAATTTCATCTCTCTGCTAAGCTCAGCAATCCAACACTGAACAAGTGTGAGCCAGGCACATTCCTGTAACAGCAACTTCAAAGGTGACTAACAAAGTAGGATCACAAGCTCAAGGCCTACTTAGTCTACTTGGCTAGTTCAAAGCCAGTCTGGACATTTAATGAGATGCTTTCTCAATAAAAAAAAAAAATTAAAAACGGGGGCTATCTATCTCAGTAGCATGTTCGTACCTAGCATATGCAACACCCTAGGTTAGACTCTTATACTAGAGACAAAGATAGGACCACAACACACAAACAACACCCCACACGAGCAAGTATCAGCATTGACTTACTGAGACTGAGCCTGATTCTGAGCAAGGAGACACAAATGCTGGGCTTACAGGATACCAACTTCCATCCCTGGCCTCCAATCATCTCCATCTCCGTCAGTGACTATAGAGGAGCGGTTACCCAGGATGCTCAGCCAACTATAGCAGGGTGCAAGCATTTTCTATGGCTCAATAAGTCATCGGTTAACCTCAGGCCTGGAGCGGTACATAGCGCTGCTCACATCCACTGACACACATTAGATTCCACGGTGTCCACAGCTACCCTAAGGGTGGATTGTAGGACAGGGTATTTCCACACAATCTGAAATGTGGCGGCAGGAGTTAAGTAGCTTTTGAAAGCATTTTTTTTTTCTTTATTCTATTCCAAGCCATGATAATGTGAGCCAAAAGCTAAGAACCCAAGGGACAAAGGGTTCAACACAGCTTACCCAGTTCATTCTTTACATATGGGCTCAAAAGCTACACAGAGGTATGGAAATGGAGAAAAACCGAAAGGAACCCCAGGCACACCCAAAGCCTGGGATCCGATGTATGACCTTCTTGGGTATAGTAGGTTTTAGTTAGAATCAAACCCTGCAAATGTCTATGAACAAGAAAAAGCCCTCTAGACTCATTCAACTATCTTAAAATATCTCAGTGTGAGCCCCCAGGTCTCCTTGGCATGCATTTATTCAGATATGACACATTTTTAGCAAAGCATGAATTAAGAAGAGAGTGACTTCCATCCCAGAAAGACACATGATTGTTTTCCCTTGGTTTCTCTGGCTAGCTCCCACAAAACGTCCCAACTCTGCCCCTGCACTGTTCACCAATGGGCTTCATGGAGCTGTTTTTTAGCAGGCAGACTCGGGGAGTGAGCCTGTGCTGAGGGCAGGTTGGGAGGAGAGAGGCACAATCAAAATGACTCCTCAGGGAATTTGTTCAGTGCTCATTCTTCAAATAAAGCAAACACTATTAGTAACAAGGCCGGAAACTCAGCATGTGACTGGATCAATTAGGAGAATGTACCGTGCAAATAAATAGATCCCTTCCTGATCGTTTGTTTACTGAACTGCCCACTGCCCAAACAGACAGACTACGGATTCCAAATGTGCACATTTATCTCCGGGTAGCAGAAGTCACTGGGGCACAATGTGGCTGATGCAATCTGACACTGTGGTTAATGTTAAAAGGGAGTGTGCCTTCTAGACCGATTGGATAATTACCGGCAGTTCAGAGGAGAAAGACTTGATTTAAGTGAACAGCATTAGCTAGCACCAGAAGGAGAGCCAGAGATCTGTGTCTGGAAATTAACATTCCAGATTGTGTGGCAACAGCCCTGTGTACCTGTCGGCAGGAAACTAGTGTCGGGTTTATCAAAAGTCCCTGCGCTGATTTTCATTACTGAGAACACGGGGTCTTGGAGATACCCAGAGTCTCCATCATCCCCTCACACTGAAATCCTTGGTGGTATTTAGAGGTTGGCATTCAATCTGGATAATGGGTTAGGCATTCTTTGTTTCCCCTTTAGAAAGCGGAAGTGCTTGCTAAGCCCTTCTTTTCACTATAAATTCACTTGTCTGTTCGCATGCAGGTCTCCCTTACACCCATAATTCTCAAGCAGTCTCAAACATTCTGGTCAATATAGAGATCTGTGCCTGTCCCCAAGGCTTGTGGTGGCATTCTAAGGGGCACTGCGTCCCACCAGTTTGCAAAACTTCTGTCCTGTTCCCTCTCTGGCCTTTCACAGAAACCTGTGTTTTATTTTTTAGCTTTCTACTCACCTACACTTTATTTCGCCTGCCAGAGCCTCCCGGCTCTCTTCCTGCTCACAACGTGTTACAGGGACTGGCAATCTCCTCCTCTACGACTGCTCTCGGAGACAGACTCCCAGGAACCGCAGCTCACTAATATTTTGTTCCACATTTCAAAATGTGACAGTACATGAAAGCTGTTGGCTTAGTTGTTCTTCTCCCAGAGCTTCCTGAGGACGCCCCTGTTTGCTGTGTCCAAAGGGAACTTAGAGCCCAGCCTACATACAGACTGAAGGTGTGGAGAGAGGACCACCCTATATGCTAAGCAGTTGGAAGGTTTTTATAAGACGGATATGCCAGGGCCAAGTGCAGGCCAAATGCAGACAATCAGATCCTACAAGCTTCCTGGTGCCCAGTGAAAGCCAGGGAAATCCGCTAGGACAACCCTGGCTCCTAGCCTCATTTACTTGCAAGCCAATGTGCGAACATCAAGCAGACTCCAGTCTTTGGCCTGAGACTGAGGCAGTTAAGAGAGCATTAACTGCAAGGCTTTGTGAATGACAGCCGTTTTGCAATTAAATATCACACGTGCCTAAAGAGTAAACACTGGACAGGTTAACCAGTACATTAGCAGAGAGACTGTTACACATTTCTCCCACACTACTGGCTTCCATAACTCAGTCTGAAACCAGGAAATCTTTTCAGGCTCTACTTTAGTTTGAAAAACCAAAACAACAACAACAACAACAACAAAACCCCAAGCACTCTATGTATAAAATATGACAACAGAAACTGTGACGTATATTAATTAGTGATGGGCTCCCTCTAAAAGAGACCCCCTAATAAAGCACTGGGGTGCATCCAGGGTCATTATTACTGCTCAATACTCCCCACACAGAGTGACTGTTACTATGGCAGCCATCAGGAAACTGCAATGACATCGTTTGCAAACATCGCCATCTCCAGCATCTCTGATCTTCGCTGTACGTCACTATGGTCCACTGGGAGCCACAGCATATACTGAAGAAGATTCTATGCCCGCCCCAGTTCTTGGAAAGTAAAAGGAGGAGGCAAAGCTTCAATGCTCTTAAGAGCCTGTGTTTATTACATTTCTAATACCATTCCAAACGCTACAAGCTCGAGGTTTGAACAAGGAAAGAAAATTGTCATCCTTGGCTTACGGCGACCATTTTCCTTCGGCTTAGATTTTCTGGTTTCTTTCTAGATACTAGTTTGGATAACGGGATATTTATTTCTCATGAAAGAAGGAAAAACAGATAAACTAAATGCTAAATGGAAAAGAGTACTATTTGTAGTGTTGTTAAGATCTTCTTTAGAGAGACAATAAAAAGAACACTTTAGGCACTCTGCTAGTTTACAAAGTAAAATTAATATTAAAAGGTTGAACTGGAGCCAGAGAGATGGCTCTGTGGCTAAGATCACTGGCTGCTCTTCCAAAGGATCTGATTCGATTCCGAGCACCCACATGGCAGCTCACACCTATCTGTAGCTTCAGGTCTGAAACACATATATGCAGGCAAAACTGTCATATGCATACAACAAACATAAAATAAAGACAAAGTAAGTTAAACCCAATGCCTCTGCATCCGCTGTGAAGGCTGAGAGGAGGCTCTATAACCTCCCAGCTCCTTCTTTATGACTTTCTAGGACAAAAATGCTCTCAAGTCCCGATCTATGTGGCCTCAAAAACAGGGTTGGAAAAAAGTGAGCTCTGGGCCCTCTAAAAAGTTGTCCCTGCCTGGAACCCCACAGAAGAGGAGGCAGAAGGAGTATGAGAGCCAGAGAGGATGGAGGACTCCAGGAGAAGCAGGCACTCTGAATCAACCCAGCAGAGCTCATGTGAAGTCACGGAAGCTGGGACAGCATGCAGAGCCTGCTCGGGTCTGCACCAGGTCCCCTGCACAGATACTGTGGCTTTCAGTGGGGTGTTTATGGGATGCCCGAGTGTGTGCACAAGCGGGTCTCTGATTCGTGTGCCTGCTCTTGGGCTCTTTGCCTTGTGTTGGGTTGCCTTGTCCAACTTCCGTGTGGTGGTTTTTAATTTACCTTATTATACTTTATTTTGTCGTGTTTTGTTGTTATCACTTAGAAGCCCGTTCTTGTCTGATGAGAGACAGAAATGGAGTGAATCTGGTTGGGGTGGGAGGGGAGAAGGAACAGGTAGGCGTAGAGGGAGAGGACACTGGAGTCAGGATATATGAAAAAAAGAAGTTACTTTTAATAAAGGGGGGAAAAGAAGAAAGTTGTCCCTGTCTCGGATAATGAGATTGACATGCCATCAGTAGCCAATGTCTATGTCCCTAGATTACATAAGCCCCTCCCTTTGGTACCCAATGTCCTATGCCAGTGCCCAATGCCTACATACGCCCCTCCTACGTTGGTTTAAAAATCTTTGAGTCAGCAGCTAAACCTTGCAGAAGTCGGGCTTGTATAAGATACATTATGAATGAACACTGTAGACATCTCAGAGCCAGCATCCTGCAATGTGTGAATGCATAGCTGCATGGATCCCTTAAGTGAATACAGCTGTGACTCATGGGCCTCTCACAGAATGTCCGCAGGAACGGTTTGCAAAATGCCTACATGTCATGGCCATCCAAATAACTTCTAAATAAAATGTGAATTCAGTTTAAAGTATGACTTGGCTTCCACCTGCTCGCCTGACTCTAAAGTGCCGAGCTCTATGAGAGACGAATGTGACATTTTTCAGCCTCCTGGGTCCCAAAGAAAAAGAAAGGCTTGAGAGGCAAATGAAATTTAAAAAGCTCATTTTCATGGGCCTTCATTCTCAGTGTTGGGCTATTTTTATCTTTTTTTGGGGGGGGGCAATGCAGTTCTGCCTGTGGCAGCAAGCATTTCTGGGCCCCAAGGCACAGCTGTCCAATTTACATTCACAAATGCAGGTGTTGCTCAGATACAAAACAGAGGTCGGCTGAATACTGCTCCCAATTATCCACCTTGTCTGAGGGTTTTCCTTTATAAAGTTATGCATGCAATTTGGGTTCAACTTGGAGGCCATTTTTCGATCCCAGCACGACATCCAGCAAGAAATGGGCTGTCATTATAAAGCATAATTTACGGCATAGCTAATTTTACCATTTAAGAAAAAAAATCTACTTATACCTAAGACGAAACTCTGTTCTGTACACGCACCATTCGCTGTTTTCCATCTACTTCTTAGTGTTTAAAAACGGGGAAAGGAGGATACTTGTTAGACAGAAATGGGAGGAATTCTAAGTGCACAGTTCTAGAGATGAAAACTAAGAACTTTATTAACTGAAACGAGAAGAGATGTAGCTATGTGCCGCTGTCTGCTGTCCCGAACACTCTGGGGCTTGTAACAGCGGTCCTTAGAAATGGCCGGATGCAGCGCTGGGATCTAATACAAGCCATTAGGAAACCTAATCCCTAAATGAAATGACCACAAAATCCTATCAGTTAGCAGAAATGCAGCAGCTGTGCATGTTTATAGTAACACAATAGGACATTGTTTCAGAGATAACGCTCGGGGTAAAAAACCAGAACCCAGCAGGTAACGTAAGACGTTTATTTCTCTATTTGGGGAAACTGAACAGGCAGAGCTTTGGAATACATAAGCAGGAGAGAAGCTGAAAGAAGACAGGTCATATGTGCGCTAAGGGGCTACAGAGACCAGCAGGCAAAAGGCACAGGCGCAGACAAACCATAGCAAGTCCCCAGGTTTGCAAAATGCTAGCGACTCATCCCAGGAGCTGTCATGGGAAGGGAAGTGGGCCTTTGCTCAGCCCTGCTGTGCCTCCTCCTGTAAATTCTGAATACTAAGTCTTACTCTGGTTCCTGATAAAAGCTGCTAAGTTTCATACCTACAACAGGCTGCTGAGGTGCCTATTTAACATATCAAAGCAGAGCTGGCCTCCAGGTTCTCCCAGTAGCCCTCGAGGTCCCTACCCTCTACCCTGAACTTGGCTCTTCCCTATATAATCCTGAGATTTTGGTTACCTACCTCTTTCCTCGTGCTCTCTGTGTGCTCTCTTTTTCTTTGGCCCCCTGGCTCCTGCAACCGACTACCCTCTCATCCTTCCCCTCCCCCCTTCCCTCATGGTTCAGGGTCATGTCCACTCTGGACTCTCCCAGATGTGTCTGCCTCTGGCTGTGCTCTTCCCTCTATCTGCAATAAAGTTTCTCCTCTACCATGCACCTAGGAGCAGCCATGCCCTTTCCTTTTCATTTTTTTTTTTCATTCAATTTCCATTAGTCATCTTTCAAAAATGCATGCTGTGGAAGCTTATAATTCAGTTTGATCTTAAATGTTATCACAATATTTTAAAAGCACACACACACATACACACACACACACACACACACACACATATATATATACATGCTTTTATAATATATGTGGATACATATATATATATATATCCACACGCATATGCTTTTAAAATATGTATATATGCACACACACATACTGTATAACAGAGTACTCTGGACTGCTTTTCTGTGGCATCAGACGCCTGTCCTCAAAGGCTTACTACGAAGTGTAAGTGGCAGCATTAGCGGTGTGACACTGCATCTTTCTTGGCCTTATTATCTTCCGGCAGCCCATCAATATTTAGATCCTTAACCCTTTGGACTTGTAGAATGACTAAAGGCCCTGCCTGCTCTCCAGCCATATTCTGCAGAGGAATGCAAAGTGTTTTGCTGTTGTAAGTACAGCTTTAAAAAAGAAATTGCTAGGCCTCCTCCCAGGACTGTTACTCTCAGTGATCACCATTCAGAATGGGAGCCGCAGGCTCTTGGAGACCATTCTAATCCCCCTCCCTAGGGAAAGTGAATGCCACTCCTGACTGTCCCCAAAGATGGCCAGACAGTTTCCTTACTTGCCTCCTACTTCCAGTGGAGATCATGATCCTAATTCTTAGAGACCGATATTAAAATTTCAGCTCGCTGAATCCTGCAGCCTAACTCTCCGGGCATTATGGTTTCTGGCAGAATGAATGTGACCCAAATTTGCAGGCGATTATTTGCTGCATTGGTTCCTGCAATGCGGTGTGAGCCATGATTAGCATTCAGGATTGCAAAAGGTAGATTTTTAAAAGGCAAGCTCTTCAAGAATGGAGGGGTTTTCGTCTGGTATTACAGAAAAGGAAAGGCAAATGCTTAGCAAAATGTGGATGGTTTCATGAAAGTAAGAAAGTTTTGCAGATCGATGAGAAATAATCAAAGGCTAGAAGTGGATTTCAGTACTTGGTGGCAAGTGGCTTTAGGAAGTCCTTAAGAACTGGGAAGTTAGTGTGCTGGTGTGTGTGTGTGCTTGCTAAAACACCACACGCCCCATTTCCCGTCAGGAGTAACTAATGCTATTCTAAAAGTCCATCTTTGAACCTAGACTGTCTTTTAAAACAAAGCAAAGTCAACACTGTACTACGACTCTTCCTGTGCCAATCCACTTCTCTCATGGGGGAGCAGTGTTCATTATCGCCCCTTTGGTCATGATCAATCAACTTTAACACCCTGTGTCAAGGGAGGTTGGACAATTTTCTGTCTTAACTAGACTATGCGTCAGGTTTTGGAAAAGCGGCAGCCATATTCCGCTGTGTGTGTGGACTAAAGCCTCTCTCTGTTGCTAACATCTGACTCTCCTCTGCTCCTTCTCCCTGATGGGCCCTGGACTGTGCCCTCCGGTTAGGGTACCTGCTGGGACCTCAGTTCTTCCTCAGGTTCACTCACCTCTCAGAACTCAAACACCAAGCCAAGAGAAATTGATGGTTAAGTTATGTTAGGATGGGGTTTCTTATTCCAAAAGTTAAGCGTGGCAGGAAGGAACGGACAAAACAAATCAAAACTACACAAGGGGCAGGGCCACAGTGTGTCCAGCTAGGGCTAGGAGGCACATGCACACGCGAGGGTGGCCTGCAGCCTCTCTAAGGTGGCTTACCTTGTTTCTTTTGAAGTAGGCTCTCCGGCAGGCCGCAAAGCATTTCTCGCTGCAGAAGCTTTTCACCTCACTTCCCATACTCAGGGAATAGCGCTTGATCCCCACTTTCTGGCACCAGGCACACATTATCTGTACATTTGACACATCATCTTCTATAATAAAAGTATAAGAAAAACGTTCATATCAGAAGCAAACATCCCTTCATATTTAGACACACCCTAACCCTGACAGAGTTCCCGGGGTGGGGGTCGGCTTGCAATTTCCAGACCCCACCATTTTCTAATAGAGTTAGGACCACCGATCTTAGAGTTGGGGGTGGAGCTGGGGTGGTAGGGTGCATTTGTTTGTTTGCTTTTCTCCTTAGGGGAGAAACCAGAGCATGGTTACGAAGTGACAAGAAGTCCAGGAGTGCTTAGCCTTCTCTCGACCTGCCTAATCAAACCAGCCTTAGTGATAAAAGGAAGAATTTATAAAATAAACAGCCCGTTTTTGTTTCAAGGGTCCCGTGGAAAGTCTTCAAAATGGGCAGTATTTGGGGCAATTTGGGCCATGCAAACCTGTGTGTGCAATGCAGTGCCCTCGTGTGAACTTTGACGGTCAGGGGCCCGAAACACCATGTATGCTCCCGTCATAAGTAAAAGAACACAATTGTTGTTTACTATCACAACGTCAATCAAAAAAGGAAAGGTTGTGAATGGCCAACTTCTGGCGACAGACCGCAGGCAGGCAGGCCTGGATTACTGGGCATTCTCCTACTGGGAGCCTTCAAGCCCCGGGACCTCCAGGAAGCATTAGCCTCATTCATCTTGGCTCTGTTTGATGTGGTTTGGAAACAGTATGAGGTTGTGAGAGCATTCTCCGCCAGACGGGGGGGGGGGGGGGGGGGGGGGGGGGGGGGGGGGGGGGGGGGGTCGGTCCTCAGCTCCTGAAAGACCCCTCAACCATGTCAACAAAGAGGCTCAGATGGGTTCTAGATGGTTTACACGTATTTTTAATATTCGAAATGCTACATTTCATGTCCTTTCTATGAGAAGGAAAGCGTAACTATCACAAGCTACCACGACTGTCACATCCATAACTGCTTAAGACAGATGGGCTGTTAAAGAGCAAAGAGAATGAATTAAATTAAGCATCCAAGTGAGCCACAATGCAGAGAGAGGGGAGCTATAGGAAGGCTGGGCTGGTGACACTCAAGTGACTGAAACTTGGGAATATTGGTCTCTTTTAGGGAAATAAAATGTTGGAAATTCTTAAAAACATTTTCTGGCCGCCTCCTGGGAGTGTTCAGTGTATCTTGACTAGTGCTCTCCTCTCTTGACTCTGTGTGAGTGTGTACGTGTGTGTATGTCTGCATGTGTGTGTCCAAGTATGTATTTTTGCATGTATGGGTGTATTTGTGTGAATGTCTAAGTGTATAGGTACATGTATATGTCTATGAGAATGTAGATGTGATATATGTGCATATATATAAGTGTATATTGCATTATATATACATGTGTGCATGTATGTATGTGCATGTGTTATCTGATTTTGTACATGCATGTATGTGTGTATGTGTGTATGGCTAAGTGTGTATATACATTATGTGTGTCCGTATATGTGTCTGTGTGAGTATGTATATGCATGTATCTGTATTTGAATGTATATGTACATTATGTGTGTATGTCTGTGTATGTGTTATCTGAGTATGTGTGCATGTATATGTTTATGTGCATGTACATATGTGTGTACATTCACTTATACGCATGTGAGTGTATCTAAGTGTGTATGTGATATGTGTATATTATGTGCATGTGCATATGTGTGTGCAAGTGTATGAGTGTGTATTAGCAGCAATTCTTCTTTATAGACTCTGTTTTGTATTAACCCAGACTCACAATTCAGACATGAATGAGAATCATAAACTCCCCAGCAAACTCCAATACAGTGTGTCTCACTACTATGTGAACCCCCCAAAGGCTAATTGCCAAACGAGGCCTGCCCCTGGGTTGTTGACATCTCCATGGTTCATAGAACCTGTCATACAATCATTCCACTTCCAGGGGAAAGATCTGGCTTGAGGCATTGTGGTCATCAGCCTGCAAAATTAGAAACAAACTAGTGTGCAATGCAGTGATAGAGCTTTGCTCCCCAAGTGTTCACTCAGAGCCACATGCAGTACTTTATCTTCTATGAAAGAATAAACATTGTCATTTTAATAACACATACTAGTTCACAAATCACACACTGGGATCTATGGCTCACTGTCAAACAAGACAGTATAAAAGAGAACCTTTGATGCTAGTAAACATTTCTGATATCATAACATTATTTAAATAAAGTCCATGATAGGAATTCAAATGTAATACAAGTACTGCATTGGATGAACATGTTCTATTCAGAGAGCTGTTATCTTATTTCATGATTTCTATATGACACCTATCTACGAATGGGTACTTCTCATGGCATAAAAGGTTAGAGAAAGCTCTCTAAGAGACAGCAGGTAAAGTGCTTTCTTGGATTACTAGTAGCTTTACAAAAATGGTCCATCATTACTACACCAACTAGCACTAACAGCTCCTGTTATCCCAGTTGACACGCCGCCTTAAAGTCTTAAGTTTCTGAAAAAGAAGATGACATCACAGAGCTCTCACAAATGACCCGGTGGTCATGATCTCGGCTCTGGTGAAACCTGTAAGGGAAAGTACCATAGCGGACGTCATTTGACCTCACAGTTCAACAAGGACCCCATTTCCCAAGGAGTCGCTCAACAGACATTCGTCTTCCCTCAGCTTTCCTTGCTTTAAATAGCTTGGTTTGAGAAAGAAATCATGGGGTTTTAAAGTCCTGACTCTTTCAGCTGTAATGGGCTAAAGCAGAGACTAGGAAGGGCAAGGGGTAGGGCTGTAGGAGGCAGGGGATTATCCTACCACAGAGGTCTGTCCCTGAGGAAGACATATATGTGTGGGGCCCTAAGGCAACCTAGGCCCTTCTCCAGATCCACTCCAGACAGACACTTGTCATAGTGGTAGGGCACTTCCTACAACAGGACCTAACAAAGAAAAGTGTACAGTTTTAAAACACGTTTTTCTCGTGAGACATCCTTAGAAGGAAGTTACACTATGAGAGATAAGACGAAAGAATCGTGCACATCTGTTTTCTTATGAAAGCTGTAGAATGCCAGTTAGCATCTGTCTTGTGAAATAAATTGGTATCCCTGTCTGTTCTGCTTCCCACAGGCAAGAGGTCTGGGAAGGGGCCTCTCCTCTTCTGACATCCAAGTTCTCAACAGCCAATGAGCCAAACTTGAGTCTGATAAGTGGGTTATTCCAAAAGTTCACAAAAAAAATTTTTTTATATTTGACAGATATTCCAGCCTCATAAACCACCAATTATATTAACTCCACCCTTAAGAAACTAAAAGAACTCTGCTGATTAACTGAATCTTGACGGTCACGACACAGCTTAAATTCTGCCACCAGACACAATGGCTATCCCTAACCAGTGAGCTTTCCTTCAGAAATTACAGCCAAAATGGTTTTTGACTAATACGAGTTTTTGTTCGTTTTTTTATTTAACTTGAAGTCTGGTGTGCTAGTTTTCTGTGTCAATTTGACACAATCTAGAACCACACGGAAAAGGAAACCTTGGTTGAAGAATTACGTAGATCAGAGTCTCTTGTGGGCATATCTGTACAGAATTATTAGGATTGCGGGGATAGGCCAGGCCCAGGCTCCTGTGGGTGGAGCCATGAGGGAGCCAGTAAGCATTGTGGGTGGAGCCATGAGGGAACCAACAAGCAGCTTTTCCCCATAGTTTATGCTTCAAGCTCCTGTCAGCTCCTGCGCTGAGTTCCCTCAGTGACTGACCTGGAGCAAAGCCTCTCCTTCCCAATTTGCTTTTGGTCAGAGTATTTTAACCCAGCAGAGAAACTACAATAGCTGGTAACGGCATGCATGCTTTACCCTGGCCACATAGAAGGCTGGGCAACTTAGCTTTTTTACCTAAGTAGATGGTTTTTGGCGTTTTCACGTTTGTTTTTTCTTCTTTTTTTCTTTCTTTCTTTTTTTTTTTTTTTTTTTTTTTTGTTTCGTTTCATTTTGTTTTTTAAGACAGGGTTTCTCTGTGTAGCTCTGGCTGACCTGGAACTTGCTCTGTAGACCAGATTAGCCTTAAACTCTGGAGTGCTGGGATTAAAGATAGGCACCACTGTTGCCTGGTTTTATTTTTTAAAATATCTTCAAAGTAAATAAAAGCTTATTTTTTATCTTCTATATAGGCTAAAAGTCTGTGCCATTAGAGAATTGGGATTACATCATTGAAGAGCCATGTGACAGGCTTATAGTCCAGTATCTTACGGCAATTAGCCTGTATGTTTTTCATAATGAACACTGTAGCAACAAAGGCAAAATGTTCGGAGCATTAAATGGCGTTCCCAAAGCGAACAATTTGTATACCATGATAAAACTTTCATGTGCTGTCGTATAAATATACATCAGTCAAATATGCATGTTTCAATTAATCAGGAAAATTGGTACCATCTTGTTAGCATTTAATTAAGCAAAATGTTTGTAGCATTTTCCTTCTGATCTAATGTTCAGAGAGCTATAAGACACGTTCCTATTATATATTCCAGAAGTAAAAGTCCAGATTAATAACTCTGAGGTGGAATAAAAATAGTGTTTATTTTTTATAACATAGAGAAGGAGGAGCTGAAGCAGTTCTGAAGGGTCTCACTGAAGTGTCTTGAGCAACTGCCCAGTCTGGTGACTTAAAAAATAAAGATGGCCACTGGTCATTGATCTCAGGCCATTTCAATTGAAACAGTGATAAGCAAGGAAAGGAAATCAAGAGGGCCTTAATGAATCCCAAACAATTATGTTCTAATATTAATTTCAACTTTCACTAGAGTCCAAAATTGAGGAAAAAAAAGAAAAGCATTTACTGTTGGCGTTTATATCCTACAGCCTAGGATGTGCATACTCAAACAATCATTTTAGACTTCAAGTATATTTGAGACACACTACAAAGTATCCTGAAGATACTTCTGTGTGCTCCCCATACCGTGAAATGGGAGATGAGGGAGACCGATTGTCAGACAGAAACAGCAAATTTAAGAACAGAATGGAGAGGGTGGGCCAACAAGACGGCGTGGTTAGGATAGGTGCTTGCCACCGAGTCTGAAAACCTAAATTCCATACCCAAGTCGCATTGGGAAGGCAGCAAACAAACTTTCAAAAGTTGTCTTCTGATTCTCTATGCACTTCTTATTACACACACACACACACACTCACTCACTCACTCACACTCACTAAAGGCAGTCAAAGCTAGAGTTTAAATTTGATCTTCATTTGTTTGTTTGCAAAGAGAGAAATTTCATCTTGGCGCAACTCCGTTCTGAAGATCTTAAGGCAGTCTGAGTTTGCAGCCTTCCCGACGCTGCAAGCCTTTAATACAGTTCCTTGTGCTGTGGTGACCTCCAACCATAAAATTATTCTCATCGCTACCTGATAACTGTAATTTTACTACTGGATTGAATCGTAATGTAAATTCCATGTTTTCTGATGGTCTTAGGCGACCCGTGTGAAAGGTCATTCAAAAGGTTACCTTAACCCACAGGTTGAGAACTACTGCTCTACAGGCTCCTACAGGAGCTTCTGAATGAGTCCCCACGCTCTGGAAGTGAGCCCATAAAGAGGGCTGTGGAAACCTGAGGACCGGACCAAAAGGAAATCCTGGACTACACTTAGTCCTTACTAGCAGTCACAGTCCATTTTACCCTCCTCCTCTCCACCATTTCATCCTATGGCAACCGCCTGCCACCAGGCACCTACCAATCTTATGCCCACTGTGTAGGTGGGAGAGTAAGTCTAAAGGTGAGCTGTCTGCCTCCAGCTTGCCCAGAAAGCACATACTGACGCATTCACCTGAGTCCAGAGGCCAAGCTCTTGACCGCTGTACCTTAGAGACCAGGGCTTTTCAACAAATGTAAGATGACATCACATCCACACGTGTATCACAAAAAGGAACAAAAGCTACCTCCGATTAGGTGACTGACAAACACAGAGACACTCAGGTAGATTTAGCATGAGGTCAAAGAGGTCAAACGTCTCTGAGGAGACAGATGAAGTGTTACTCAGTCAATGCATGTTGATTGATTTTAAACAAAACAAATTAAAGGCCCATGGTGCCAGCGTGACTCCTTTATAACTGGGAGACACAGATGTGCTGCGGTACTCCATCTGAACCTGGAGCCGACAGCAGAATAGCACTGAGGAGTAAGAACTCTGTGTGCTGGAAGCAGCTGTTCTAACCACAGGGGGACCCCATTCTCACCAGATTGGCTTTCCATGTGGGAAAGGGAGACACCCGCATACCTAATGTCAAGGGTGCCACTATGAATGGCCTAGCTTCAAACACTAGCCCTCCACTGCCCACTAACATTAAACCCAATCACCAAAGAATCATAGATTAGGTTTCATTATAGCTTACTATGAAGTATAAATTTCCTCAAAGCAAAGAGCTTCTACATACTTGTAAATCATATTTATATTTTAGACTCAGTGAGTAATTCTGAGAAACAAGTATTCGCAGGTAAGGGGGAGGAGAGTGCTAAAGGTAAGGTCCGGTGAGGGACGCAAAGAAGCGGGAGAAGCAAGAACGTTAGATGCCTCCGGCTACTGCCAAGCACATGGTTTAGTGTGTGCATACATGTGCACGTCTATGTGTGTTCGAGTCTGTGCATGTGTGTATGTGTGCATGAATATGTGTGTGTACATGTGTGTGTTCATGTGCGTACATGTATTATGAATGTGCATATGCACGTATTTGTATGTGTGTACATGTGCAAGTATATGTGTGTTCATGTGGGTGGGCATGTATGTATGTGTGCATGTATGTGTGTCCATGTGTGTGTGCATGTCTGTATGCATGTACATGTATGTGTGTATATGTGTGTTCATGTATGTGTATGTGCATGTATGCATGTGTATATATGTGTGTTTGTGTGTATCTATGCATGCATGTGTATGTATATGTGTGCTTGTGTGCATGTGGGGGTGTGTTCAAGTATATACACATGTACATGTCTATGGGGGCCAAAAGACAACTTCAGATGTCATCCTTAGGAAGACAACGCATTTTCTTTGAAGCAGGATCTCTCATTGGCTTGAGCTCAGTATTAAGCTAGACTGGCTGGCTACCCGAGTGTTTCCAGGGATCTGCCGTCTTTACACCCACCCCTCCAGTGAGTTACAGAAACCCTACCACACCTTTTAAAAATGGATTCTGGGGACTGACCTGAGGTCCTCAAGCAATGATAGACTATCTCCCAGCCCTCAGAGTCCTTTTGGGTGCTGACATTCAGCACAGCAGACAGGAAGTGCTAAGGAAGGGTGGCATTCAGCCAGGAATCACTAGAAACAAAAGGCAAGAGGCAGAGCCATGCATGCCAGCTGCACTCTTCATGCCAGTAAGGCACAACGGGCATTGCTTTGCAAACTTAGGCGGCTATTGTATGGAACACAGCACGCTTCATTACGTCCCATCAAAGAGACTGAGATACCGGAGAGGTGCAGATGCCACCATTCAACGCCCTAATTTCCCTTCCTGTGGTGGGATGCTTCCGCCTCTTCCTGAGATCGTCCATTCTAGCCGGGAGCAGTGGGGAGACTCGTGAGGTGGCGATGCTCACATCGCTACTGCTGTGCTACATGGAAAGAAACCATCTCAAGAACTACTTCAAATGAGAGACAAGGGTCCTCCCAGTGTAAGCCGGAGAGGCACCTGTGTCCCCAGCCACACCCGCCCACAGGTGGCATCTGAAGAACTATCACTGTCTGAATACAAGGAGCAATCCAGGAACGAGTTAGATCTCATGATCTCAGATTAGGAGCAAAGCCATTGAAATGAATAAAAGCCTCGCTTACTCTTAAAAAAAATGTTTGAATTAATAGTTGACAAGATGTTGCCAAATATATCACCACACTGCCAGATATTCTGTAATTAATAGATGAAATTTTTGTAATTATTACATTAACAATCCACACATGGGTGGATCTTTCTAAGTGCCTGAGGAGTTTGCTCTTTTAAAAAAGCATCAGAGTTAACAACTAAATGTCTGCCACCTTGGTAACTGAACTAGCATAACTTCCTGAAGAGAAGAGCCTAAGTTACTAAAATTCCATGTGTGTAGTTCCAATTAAAGGAATAGATGCAATTAAATGGTAGAGTTTATTGGCTCAAATCCAAACGTCCCCTCAAGCTCACATTTCGAAGCTTGCTCCCCAACTGGTGGTGAAATTTTGGGAGGTTGTAAAACCCTTGAGAGGGAACACTAGCTGGTAGAAAGAGGTCACTGGAGGCAAGCCGTGGGCAGTTATACCTGCCCCTGGCTCATATCAAACTATGTGCCTGCTGATTCACCGTGATGAGAACAGCCTATGCCACACATTTCTGACACTCTGTTATCTTCACCATGGTGGACCCAAACCCTGAGCCAGAATAAAATGTTCCTCCTTTAACTTGTTTCTGTCAAGTTGTATGATCACAGGTTGAAAAAGTAATTAATAGAAAGTCAACATATGAGTTTTTGAAGTACCTAAGATATCACAAATTTCTTCTGAAAGTAGATTTGACCGAATTTCAAGAATATGAATTTTCTGCATTATTCTTAATTGAGTAGCACGTAAGTTCCACACAAAATCGTACTGCTAGAGTGGAAGATCAATTCCTATTGCTTAAGATACAGTGCATTTCAAAACGAGTGTTTATGGAACCAGAAGGCACCATACAAGCTTCCAAACAAAGGAAGCAACCAACAGTTCTACTCAGCTATGATCCGTAACAGCTGAATTATAGCCATGAACCACAGTAATGACCATCACGGCACAGTAACCCTTAGTGTGCAGTATTGGCACACACATTGTGGCAGTAACCAACAGATTACATTTAAGACTCATGTAACAGGGGAAACTATTCTAGTACTAGAAACCTAGCCATAGGTCTTGGAGGAGAACCTACAACTAGCACTTTACCAAACCAGCACAATTTGTTACATTCTAAATATGTGTCTTTCCACCCACAGGTAAATGTAGTCTCCCCTGTCCAACAAATAAATGTGTCTTTGCAACAGAGAGAGACCATTATGAAAACCACAACTAACCAAAATGCAGAGTTGTGGAGTCCAATCCCATTAGGTATGTCTACAAAACACTACTGAACCCAAAACTCAAGAAGCATTGCAGGATCAGGGAGTTTGTGGGGAGAGTGTATAATGTCAGAATCTATACCTATAAAGTCTCACCAGCATGACAGCCTAAACTTGAGCCAAACAAGAACAACAGACAGGCTAAGAGTAGTGGAGGAAAGCCCACAAGGACCCAACTCTACGCAAGGAACTACAGGCAACTAAGGAATGTTGAGAGTGGGAGAAGGAATCTTTCCCAGGGAAGAGCAGACCAACTGCTTATCCAGTACCAAATGATCAGCCCTGAATACAAGTAACAGTATACAGACAGCACAGGTTGTATTTATATGCATGCATGCATACATACATGCATACATACATACACACGTACATACATACATGCATACATACATATGTACATACATACATACATACATACATATATGCAACAATTAATGAAAGAAAGAGACGATAAATTTGAAAGAGAGAAAGCAGGGATATATGAGAGGGTTCGGATGGAGGAAGGGAGAAATGATGTAACTATAGTATAACCTCAAAAACTAAAAGAAGAAAAATCTCCTCACATGTAGACTAAAACTTGGTTCCAAAATGTCAAAGAAATGAATGCATATCAGCCCAAATTACAAACGAGATAGAATTTTAAATGAGGTTTTCAATTTCCTAATGAAACTCTTATAGCTAGTGTCTAATTACGTAGTTGTTATCCTATGCCATTATAGATAGAGAAACCGAGGGTGTATTTTCTGGAATAATTACGGTTTACACGGAGGCACTCATGCTGTGCAGCTCACAGGTAAAGGACTCTGAGTTGAACTACATGTGGCCTTGCTTGCAAGAGAAAAGACAGGAAGTCGGTGGCTCGCAGAAGCATGCAGGGTGATGCATACAGTGGTGAGGAGCCAAGATCTTCAGGACCCAGGAAGTGGCAGCAGTCAGGGTTTCCCGAACACATCCAGCTAACCCCGGCATTGTGAAGGTCAGATGATACCGGTGCAAAAGGTGGCTGACTAAGGTGTCTCTTGAATGCCAGCGGCTTATACTCCAAAGGTACAAGAAATCCCTGTGTGTCTTTCATAGGACAAGGCAGGGTCAGAGATGTGTTTAGAGATGTCACTCCAGCAAGAAACCTACAGGCCATGGCATATGAATGAATTGGTGGATGGACAGACAGACAGACGGATGGATGGATGGACGGCTGCACGGATGCAGGAGAAAGGCAATGAGGTCTGATCTTGTAGAGTAACAATGAGAACAGGTTGGGACTCCACAGTGAAACTTAAACAGGACCCAAATGTAAGAATATTAATGGTCCAGAAATAATTCTAATTACAGACAACTCCTATCCCTGTGTTTCTCACCAAACCAGAGTCATCTAGCAAGTTCTGCTGGAGACTGACTCTGGGATCAAGTTCATACAGAAGGAAGCTGCTTTACACGCACCATCCCTCCCTTGCTTATTTTTCCAACACCTGACAGAGAAGAAAAATAAAACAGGAACCCACAAAGTCTCAAAGCTGGACACAGAGCAACCCTAACCTGGAACTCCAAAATCCAAAGTACTCCAAGATTTGAGATTTCTTCAAGGCCAATGTCACACAAATGGAAAATACCCTGAGGAACAATGGCCAGAATATAGAGGCACTAAAATTACTGTAGACAGTTACATCGAGTTTTTCAATACAAGGTATATATTAAATGCAAATGAATTTGGCCTTTAGACGTGTGTGCCACTTTTAGATGACATTTTATTATGCACATGCAAATATCCCAAAATCTGGGGTGGAAAATCCAAAACACTGAGTTCTGTGTGTTTCTAAAAGGGGATACAAGAGCTCTAATTCCCTCTCGAATAGCACAGTGAACACTGCTTAACGCACACGGACCTGGCTCCCTAGTGCAAATTTCGCTGTCTTCCCATAAAGGCACTGAGTTGCTAGTGAAAAGCTTTAACCTACAGGTCTCTGCATCTCTATATTCACTGTAGAGAATCTGTCTTCCCCACACAATCACCCCCAGAAAACTTGAATAGGAATTAGGGAAAAGCCACCTTCAGAATATGTAAAACCCAGAGTCCTGTATGAAGCTTTTCCCAAAGCTTGGCTCACAGAACAGCAATCTCATGGGGCACTTGACTGTTACATTTCGAAAGACTTCCATGGCTAACATGTATGGAAAACACCAGTCCACACGAAGCCAAACAATTGGCTTTTTTTTTTTTTTTTTTTTTTTTTGGAGATTTTGTTCCATCAATACATAATTTTAAGAATCTTTATGACTGTTGTATGTCACAAATTTAATCACATTTGTCTCTTTTATTAAAACTCTCAAGACAGAACTTGTGAGGAAGCCTTTCCCAGGGGCAGCTGCTCCAACAATCCTATGTTATCACCGAGGCAAAAGTTCGTTTCTGCAGGGCCACTAATTACCAGGATGATTCCCCCTCTTTTGTGTAGAATCAGATCCTCAGGTGTTAAGAACTGCTTCCTTTTTTATTGTCACTGGGCACAAAGACAGTCATGTGATCAAGGCTGGGTATCTTTGGTTACAGAGCCCCATGGTATATCAAATATGAATACAGAGCAGGCAATTTTCCTTAAAAATCCTGGGAGAAATGGCAAATATCTACAATAGCTCAAATGTGGATGTGTGTTCTTGTTCCTGTGCATGTGTGTGTGTGTCTGTGAGAGAGAGAGTGTGTGTGTAATATGTCCACAAATGTGTGTGCGTATGTGTAATATATAACATATTATATAATATATATTGTATATTGTTCTTAGTCTGAACAATTCACACCCCTGGGTGGCTGGCACAGACAAAGAGCTAAGTAAAACCGTGTCACCACACCTGCACTCTGGGTCCGACCTGCTGACCAATCTAAGAATGCGGGGGGGGGGGGGGCAAAGACACTGCCATCACGGATTTGTTCTTCTAGACTCCTCTCCTGTTCTTGGTTAAAGCTCACTGAGCAGCTACGCCACACATGCACGTTATTCGGAACAAGGGAATCTACTTGAAGCATGTGTCCTCGCATCTTTGGTGCTGCTAGAAAAGCAGTTCCAAGCCTGTCCTTCCTCAGAGGAAGCAGTGTAAAAAGCCAAGTGAGGACCAAAGCTGCTCACTCTGTACAGGAGTTTGGAGAAAGATCATAGTTAAGGAACCAAGGTCAACTGGCTGGGACATTGCTAACAAGGACAACCAGCTCACTTCGCTCACAACTGCCTCCTAGACATCTTAGCAAGTCCTATCCAAGGCTGTACACAAAGCCCTCCCCATAACCAGCCCACCTCCCTGTTCTTGCTACCTCAGTGCCTGGCACCGCCATTCACCCATAATCTAGTGACAGAAGCCTCCTTTATGCCTTTCAGCCTCCCGCACCCTTTTCAAAACGCAACTGTCCATCCAATCCATTACATCTCAGTCTAGTCTACTTCTACGAAGGGCACTGCTCTAAGCGTCTTGCCTACATGGAGCTTGTTGTTTTCCAAGCTAAGGTACCATCATCTCTTTCTTAAGGCACAGGTAGCTTCCTAACTCCCTCCTGTCCAGTTCATCCCACGTTACATGCCAGGAATTCTCAACAACAATATAATTACTCTCGCCTTCACAAAACTCTTTAGGGCTTTTGTCTGCTTCCCCAAGAAGGTGGACATCCTTGGCCTGATCTCTGTGGCTCCCATGACCAGGCCAGCCTCTAGGCCTGTCGACTCTCTAGGGTCTGGCTTCTTGGCTCCCTTGAAGCTCTGACACATCACATGTGTTCCTTCATTACCTGTCACATCCCCAAGCAGTGTGAGTTTTTCCAGCAAAGACTCTCTTGTCTTGTCCTTTCTTAGCAAAGGTTTCTTGTGTCCTTAAACCTGGAAGGATCTCACAATGGTCTGAACCTTGTAGCCCTCAGACATAACTGAATTTGATTTTGTTTGCTGTGTTCTAATACCCATCTCTTCCACTAGACTATATATAAGTCAGGTAAGATAAGAAACATGTCTGTTCTGTTCATTAGGATCAAATCTTCGTTATGGGGCCTCATCTTAAGGAAAAGCAGAATCTTTGCAGGGCACACACCTTGAACTGCATACACTGAGAGTGGTGTGCAAGAAGCCGAGGATACCATCTTTGGTAAACACACCGACAAAGCTGTCTTACAGGGAAATGGCAAGCGAAAACTCCAGAACAGAAAGGGGTCATTATTTCCAGTCCTCTTGGCCAAGACCACAAAGTAAGTCCTCCTAACTGTACAGGAACGTGGGGAAGTCAGCACTGGGGCTGTCCCTAGGAGAACAAGAAATTCCAGAAGCATGCCCACCTCTAGAAAGCAAGGAAGGGAACTGACGTCTCCTCTGATTTTCTGTTAGCATCTTAGCTCTCTGGTGATCTGGAGCACGGTATCCTCAAACCAAATATATCTCAGGTATATCTCAGCTAAACACAAATCACAGCCCCAAGGAATCACAGACGACCCACAGTCTGATGGCATTTCCCCTCCAGAAGGGAGTCCTGAGCCCTTGGGGACCTAGAAGTCCTCGTGTCTATGTGAGAAGTGTAGGCAAAGGCCATCCTTCCTTCCTCTCTTCTTCCTAAGAAATCCCCAACTTAATTTCTTTGCTGGTATTCTATTTCTTTGCCATAACATAACTAAGAAACTACTTGGACGACAGGATAAGTTGTGAATGAACCTTTCTGAGTACAATATTTGAACTACCAACATTGTTTTTTTTCATTTTTTATTATATATTAAACATTAATAGGGAAAGATAACTATTCTTCAGATTGCAACAATTGAATTCTCTTCTATTCTCTTCTAGTCCTTCTCTATGGACTTGTGTGTGTCTGTCTGTCTGTATGTGTGGCGGTATATCTGTATGTGTATCTGTGTATGTGTGAATGTGTGCTTGTATGTGCATATGTTTGTATGTGTGGGTGGGTGTGTATATATGGGTAGCTGTGTATGTGTGAATGTGTGTCTGTGTGTATGTGTCTCTATATGTGTATATGTGTGTCTATATGTGTGTGTGTGTTACTGGTCATGTGATTCCAGCATGTAAGAGTGAGCATCAAGAAGAATAAACATGGGAGAGAGGAAGAGGCAGCAGAAGTTTATGATATTGAACTGTCCACTGCCAAGGGAGACTTGTGGACAACCACATGGGTTCTTCTTTTGGAGTTTATTAAATATATTCCATAGCTGTCCACCCAGGGCCAAAAGGAGGGATCCACCTCCACCAGTTTTTACCCTCACCCCTCAATCTAGTGCATAAGCCACTGTATTTTCAGTGTGAGTTTGAGTGTGTGAGTGGCAGTCTAACAGTCCCCATGGGACCTCACAATAGGGAACCAGAGACACATACCACATGCATAAGGCAAGAGCTTCCTGACCACACACACTCATGTTACCCACACTCGGACTCCTTAGACGTGGCCATGATTCATCTGCACATAACTAGATGGTAATGCCTCAGTAGTAAAGAGTGATGGGGAGACTTCAGCTTAGCTGCTAGAGTGCTCGCCTAATATGAAGTTTGATTGCCCACACCACATAAAACTGTGTGATGGTACACAGCTGTTAACTCCAGCACTTGGGAGGCAGAAGCAGGAGGATCTGAAGGCCAATTTAAGCTGGAAACTTTATCCATTCACACCCCAAAAACTCTACTTGTTTTAGGGCATCCATAAACAAATCAGACACAGGATAAAAAATGTGAAAATTATAGTCTAAAGATCAGTATCGTAAGGTAACTTCTCAGTCCCACATTCTTTTCAAAACATATTTGTCGATCCAATTCATTAAATCTTAGCCCAGTCTACTTACATGAAAGGCGCCACTCTAAGGGTCTTGCCCACGTGGAGTTTAATGCTAAGTGGTTCTTTGTGTAACAGGGCCCTGGCTGTCCTGGAACTCACTCCTTAGACCAGACGGGCCTCAAACTCACAGAGATCCACCTGCCTCTGCCTCCCAAGTTTTGGAATTAAAGGTGCATGCTACCATGACCACCCTATGAATAAATGTCATACACACAAGGAATCCAAATCAAGCATCGTCAATGATCGTATCTCTCGTTTTCCAATGTGATGTTGGTGTTACAATAGAAATTCTTCATGAATACCCACGTTTGTTTTGAGTATCTGTCTAATATGCAATTATCAGATAATAAGCATCACCAGATAGTTCCAATCATCTTTCAAAAGAAGCTGTATTAATTTATGTTCTCTTTGGTTGTACACGGAATCCAAGCTGCTCTGTGTCCTCGCCGTCACTTGGGCAAATGTCAGCCATTCCCGTTAGCAGTTCTAACGTGTGCGAACTTCGTCTCGTCATTATTTAAGAGTTATTTATTTTATGTCTATCAGTGTTTTATTTACATGTGTGTCTGTGCACCACATGTGTGACTGGTACCTGCAGAGGTCAGAAGAGGCATTTCAGCCCCTGGAACTGGAGTTATAAATGGTTGTGGGTGCTGGGAATCAAACCTGGGTCTTTTGCAAGAACAAGTGTTCTTAACCACCAGGCATGTCTCCAGCCCCATCTCATTATAATTTCAAATTTTATATTCCTAAAAAATAGTGAGAGGAAGCCATTTTAATATATTTATGGATTCTTCAGAGATTTCCTTGGTAAACTATTTGCTTATTATTTTGGCTTATTTTTCTATTGGGTATTTGTATATTTTATGAATGTCTTCTCTACACTTAACAAATGCATACTTTGTTAGGACATGAATGAAACGTTATCTCCTACTCATTGATTAGGTTTTCCATTCTTTTAAAGATAACTTTAAAAACATATAATAGTACAAGACTTTAATCCCAGCATATGGGAGAGCAGAGGTAGGGAGATCCTGACAAGTTTGAGGCTAGTATCAGGTCATCCAGGGTTGCACATTAAGACCGTGTTGAAAAATATTTTTATATATTTTATTATAACATTAATATATTTAATATTTAAGTATTTAAAATATGCTTGAATATATAAATGAAAGTTGTAATATGGTTTATTTATTTATAGCATTAAAAAACACAGAGACAAGTTCACTACATAGCCCAGGCTAAATTAGTCCTTATAAGACTGGGCATGGCAGCATATCTGTTTAATCCCAGCATTTGGAATTCTTAGACAATAGCTGTAAGTCTGAGGTCAGTATGGGGTACATAAGCAAGTTTCAGACTACCAAGGCTATGTAGTGAATCTTTTCTAGTCTCAAAAGACAAAAACATATTTTGTATCTTTTGTAAATTTATTTAGTGTGCTCATGTGTGTGTGTGTCTGTGTGTGTGTGATCACTATTTCCCCCTCTCATGAGAGTATGATGGTTACACACACATACACACACACACACACACACACACACACACACACACACACACTTGTGCACATAAGCCTTACATGTTGAGGTCAGAGGATAACGTAAATGAGTTCTTTTTTTCTACCACATAGATTCTCACCATGAAACTGAGAGCATCCGTCTCAGTGGCAAGAGCTGTTACCAGGTAAACCATCTTGTTGGGCCAAGGGTATATTTTAATCAACAGAAAATTTCACTTTAATCATCTGTCAAAACAATCCCTTTTTTATTATATGTGCTTTACGTGCATAACTTAAGAAATTTTGGCCTATTTGACATAATCTTGAGATGGACAAAGTTTTTAGTTGCTAATGAGAGATCCTAACCCCATGACAAGAACTTCACCTCCATGACCTCAACCAACCACCCTGCCTCTCTCCTAAAAGTCTCATTTCCAAATGCTACTATAACTCTCATAGATCCACAAAACATTATGCTGGGATTTTATTATAATTAAATTAAGTATATAAACCAATTTAGGAAGAATATATCTTTTTATAATGTTAGTCTCTAATCTATAAACATAATATATATCTAAATCGTTTATGTCTTCTTTAATTTTCTTAACAATAAAATTTTTGAAGTAATCTTAGATAGATTTTGC
Organism: Micromys minutus; assembly: GCF_963924665.1. NCBI lineage: Eukaryota > Metazoa > Chordata > Mammalia > Rodentia > Muridae > Micromys > Micromys minutus. The sequence goes on along the minus strand of NC_137960.1, from coordinate 37,963,894 downwards.
TAGTTTTTTTTTTTCTGTAAGTATTTGATGCTGGATTATATGGTATTTATGTAAGTTTAAAAAACGTGTTTTGTGGTTAATAAATACAGATCCTGATAAAGCTTCTCATTAATTATAATATTTACCTGTTGATTAAAGTTGCAGGTCCATACAAAATAACATTTCAAATCCTTGTTATAAGAGATTCTTTTGTTTTTGTTTTATGGTGAGTTCTGGTATTTCTTTTTGTTTGAATACATACAGTGGGAATGGCCACATACAGAGGTCAGCTCCCTCCTGGTCTCCAGGGCAAAGCTCTTGGAATCCCTCCAGACCAGTTGTACCAGATGCTTTGTGGATTCTCACCATCTTAAAGAAGCTCTAGTCTGTTTGCTCCTTGCCACAGACTTCTATTGTGATATATTTTATCTAATTACTTTTCTGTGTCTATTAAGATTTATAAGGTTTTGCATTGTTCTCTTTTTTAAATTATTTTATTGGATATTCTTTGTGTTTACATTTCAGATGTTATCCCCTTCCCCCCCTGCCTTGTTCTCTTAATGTAACTATATTGACTATGTTTTACAAACCATATCAATTTTATCAGCTTTGTGTTACTGGGGGGTGGGAAGCTAGTCACAATTAAGTATCCAAACCAATGGCTATGGTTTACTATAATTTTGTTTAATATTTTACATTGTAAAAAGTTGTCAATTTCAATGTCACCTAATTACTTTAAAATACCCCTTTCTTCTCTAACACCTTTGCTACATGGTGTGATCAAAGTCATGCTAGAATCATAGGGTAAGCAGCAGCTGTCTTCTAGTCTCTAGAAGGGTATCTTTTTTTCTTAAATATTTCCCCGAATTCACCACTGGTGCGATCTATGTCTAGACTATTCTTTGGAGAAAAGATTTAATTGTTTGATTGTTAGTAGACATAGGACGACTATTTAGTGTTTCTATCTTCTTATGCATGGTTGGTAAGTTAATGTGCTGTGATGTCTCTTCTGAAGTTCTAGGAATTACTTCCAGTGGTGTCTCTTCATGTGTAACATCAGAACACTGACGTCTCAAGACATCATGGAAATCTTTTAACCTACACACTTGGAATTTTACTCACTCTGTTGTTCAGAGTAACAGTTAACAATCATGAAAAACTACTCCAAACAGAAAGAAGAAGCAAAAGTTCCCATACAATTGAAATATATTATGAACATGTACATAAAGGTCATAAGGATACTCATTATTATATATGATTAATCGATTAATCTAATATTTTGTAAATGCTGTTCTAAGTGTAATTAATGAAATAAAGAGACAACCTACGGAATGGGGGACAGCTAGTCTGTCCTAGCTGTATGTCTGTCAGAGGAATAATATTTAGATTATACAAAAAACTCAAACGAAGCAAGAAATCAAACAATCCAATCAATCAATGGGCTAATGACATGAACAGACAGTTCTCAAAAGATAATTCCAAATAGCCTATATGCATCTGGAATGATGGGAGAACTTCACTCCCATCAGAGAAATACAAATCAGAACTATACCAAGCCTTTGTGTCACTTCAGACATAATGGCAGTCACAAAGAATATAACATGGGGCTGGTCACCCAGCACAGTTAGGAGAGAACTTAATAGCAGGACAAAGCCCTAAGGTCGATCTTTAGCTCTGCACAGGACTAGAGGAGATGGTGCACACCTGTGATCCCAGCACACAGGCGGTCAGCATCCACTACACAAGTTTGAGAACTTCCTGGAATACATGAGACCCTGACAGGAGGAGGGGGAGGGAGGCAGGGTCCATGTGAGCAGGCAAATGCCAACCAGGATGTAGAGAAAAAGCAATCCTTATACCGCTGGTGAAATGAAAATGAGTTGAGGCACTATGAAAGCTAATCTGTAAGTTTTGTAAGTTTTGCAAAAGCTAAAGATAGATCTGCTGTGTGACACAGATATTCTACCTCTGAGTATTGCCCCAGTGGATTCCAATTTGTCACAGAGATACTGGCATGTCAATGTTTATTTCACTGTTAAGTTATGGAACCAACCTAGGTGTGCAACAGCAGAGGAATGAATAAAGAAAACGTGATGTACATACACAGTAGAATTTTTTTTTTCAGCCATAAAGAAAAAATGTAGTTAACTGAGAACAAATGTTGGCAAAGATATGGGGAAAAGCAAGCACTTATCCACTGTTAGCGAGATTGCAAACTGGTCCAGCCACTCTGGAACTCAGAGAGAAGTCTCATAACGATAAAAATAAATCTATCATATTACCCAGCTATACCGCACCCTGGCATGCGCCCAAAGGACCTGTCACTCTACACCGCAGACACTTGCTCAGCCATGTCCACTGCCACTCTGCTCTCAATGGCTGGGAAATGGAATCAACCTAAACGTCCTTCGGCTGATGAATGGATGATGAAAATGTGGTCCATCTACACGACGGAATTCTATTCAGCTGTACAGAAAAATGAGATCACGAGGTCTGTAAGAAAATGGGCGGAACTAAATAAGATCATATTGAGAGAGGTAACCTCAACCCAGAAACCCAAACGCCACATATCCCCTCTCATCTGCGGGTCCTAGCTCCAACTCTTCAGATGTGAGTACATAACCTGGAGTAACCACAGAAACCAAACGACTAAAAGAGGCCATAAGGGGGGAGTTGAGGGAGGGGAGATAAACAACATGCAGGTGATGGGGGGGTGAGAAAATGGGAGGGACTTTCATTGTGAAGCAGGCAGGGGGGGGGAAGGGTAGATAACATTAAAGACGTTTGAAGAAGACATAGAGAATATTTGATATGTACATAAAATTACATGGTGTTTGTGAGTACACACACACACACACACACACACACACACACACACACCCGGGGTGGGGAGGAGACAGAGACAGGGTGTTTTACTACTTATGGTAGTAATGCTCCCAGAAAGAGCTATAGATCGTGTCAAACCAAACCCTGGAAGCAGACACGAGAAGAGCTCTGTTTGGATTGTCGGTGAAGGGAGTCCCCGGACAATAAAGACGATGGCCACTGCCTTTGGTTGCTTCCCAGATGGTGACTCTAAGACCACATTGCTTGACGACACCGTGCACTTCAGACACAGGACAGCAAAGCTGTATCTCCCAAAAGCCTCCTCCCTGAGGACCAGCTCTCAGTACTGGGAAGTGCTGTGCCGGCTGCTGAAACGAGGAGATAGGCCTACCCAACTGTGATGCCTGTGTTTCACAGCAATGACCAGCATGGACTGACACATCCTAAAGGGGCAAGAGTGTCACTTCTGCTCTGGACAGTGACTAACAGCTGTCTAATTGGACTTAAGGCCCATTTTACAGGAGGGAAATTGAGCCCAGTACTATAAGTTTAGCCAAATGCCCATGGCTAGTGAGGTCATGGGCCCTCGAAGAAAACCTGCTATTGCCGCTTACGAAACCTAGTATGAATTCTAACGACATTCTACATGTTTATCCTTAAACCCACAGGTAAGCATAGCTCTCGCTTCTCATCATGAAGCATATGAAAATGATTACAGAAATTCATAACTTGTCACAGTGCAGAGAACAGCTAACTCTGGGTCACCTGGATCCCACCTACAACATCACCCCCTGCACTTAGGCTTCAGACACATGCAAGATGGGCCAGAAAGATCATAAGACGCCAGAAGACAGAGAAGTCAGCTGCAAGAGTGTGTCTTCTAGATGTGATAAGGAAGAGATGCCTTTGATACTGAGACAACATGGCTTCCTAAACAAGATTTGAACAAACCCAACACCAGTTGTCATCCCAACACAGATGGGAGAAATCTGCCTTGTCTGGCATGATTTTTAGATTTTTTTTTTTTTCAAGACAGAATCTTACGTAGCCTAGGCTGTCTTTAAACTCACTATGTAGCTGAGGTTGGACTTGAACTCCTGGTCTTTTTACCTCCCAGGTGCTGGGATTACAGGCATGCAATGTGCCGCCTGGCCTTGGCTGAAGTGGAAGGTGTGGTCCATTGAGCTGCAGCCTTTTGTGGGCTGAGGCTGCACAAGAAAGCTGGGTAAAAGTTCTGGGTGTTCTCTTTCCTGACCGTGGCCAGGATGTCTCCACCATGCTGGGTTGTACTACAGGAGAAAAGAACTCTCTTAGGCTTCCTTGTCTGCTACTTGGTCACAGCAACAAGAGAAGTAGCGCATACCAACGGGAAGATTGACACGGTGTTTGGATAAGTCCGCGGGTGTGAGTAGAAGAAACGTCATCTGCAAGTTTAAATATCAACTCCACTGGTCATTGCCCACGTGACCTCAACCAAGCCGCTGTGTCTTGGTTTCCTTGTTTATAAAACAATCTTAATAGCAGCACCCTTATAGTCACTGGAGGAACTTCAGTGATGTCATCTGTTTTCTTGGCCCATAATAAATAACTGTTCAAAAGTATTAACTGTGACGAGATGGTGTTGTGTTATCAGCTTCCCTAGTTAATTCCTGACACTCACTGGGATTCCTCCTGCTCCATCCTAAATTACTTGAAAATCCAGGATTTTAGTTAACTCTCTCTCTCTCTCTGTCTCTCTCTCTCTCTCTCTCTCTCTCTCTGTCTGTCTCTCTCTCTCTTTCTCCCTCCTCCCTCTCTCTCTTGATAAATATATTTAGTACATAAATAGTAAGTCATCCAAATCTCATTAACTCAAGGTAATTTTATTTAATAATCGTATTTCGAGTTGGACAAATAAATAAATGCCAATGCAATTTTTACTAAATCCTGTTTCCTTAATGGTTATTTGGAGTACACCAGTCACATGCAGGTCCCAAGACTATTGAATAACAGATAAAATAAATAACGACCATAATGCAAACCACATTCTGATTTCCCACTTTTCTGGATAAAACAAGTCCACGTAAGAACTCTAAGAGCCAAAAAGTAGCATGCTTATTAAGTGCGGGTTACTCAGCCATATACATAGTGCTTAGGGATCGAGTCGCGTTTCATAGCCTCAGTTAAGCTAACGGTCCCTTGGAGCCCAGTTCCTAAAAAACCACTTAGGAATTTCAAGATCTGCCCTAAGAAAACATATTGTATTTCCATGACTTTGCCTGAGCACAGATTGAGAAAGCTCACTGCATGGGAACCACCCCGGGGGACAGGAAATGGTCATCGGTGTATAGGAAATCAAGCTGGCCTTGGGAGACTGACCCCCACCTTCTCCACACTAACGAGTATGCGCAGTGTAGATGGCTCCGCACTTTGCCTCCCCCCTGGGAGTGTGGCGGGGGGAGTAAGAATCAGGACCCTTGTCATCTGAGGTAAAAGGCCTTCAAGCAGCGTATCTCTTTTTCACGTTTCATTCCATCTTCTGTTATACAAGGACTTACAGAAATTCTAGATTCAGAAAAGACGATGTGTGAGCCTCTGGGGAGGCCTGTCAAGCAAGCCTCCCGTTGGCACGTGGAGAGTCCCACTGCAGTGAGACACTCGCCACCAAAACCTGCTGGTGAGCAAAATAATCACGCCACCGGGTGCATTGGTTTTCTTTTAATTCTTGTGAGTGAAATATTATCATGAAGCGAGACCCAGACAAAAAGGGGCCCTAGACGTGGTCCCAGCTGTACCGCCCACCTGTGAATAGATTGGGAAGGCCGACCGGCAGACCTAAGCCTGCTCAGCAATTCCATGTCTAGCCAGTGGCTTACATGTGGGGGGGGGGGGGGAGAGGGATGGTTACACTACAAAACAGTAAAGATCAGGTAAGGTCTTACTGAGCAAACAGTTTTTATTCAAAATTCCATCCCCAATGCCTTGCTTCCTCAAACCTGGGGGTTGGGGGACACGGTGGAGAGTTGCTGTATATGTTCCCGCTCCAGCGTCAGAGCCTTTTCCGTAATTCTCTCCGGATGAAATCTCAAAGGATTGAACCTGTGCTAAAGTTTCTAGTATGAGAAAGGAAGGTGATAATGCAATTAACCTGAGTAATAGTTCAAACATGGTGCTGATATATACATGTATGTGTGTGTGCATGTATATGTGTGTATATGTGTATATGTGCATGTATGAATGTGTGTATGTGCATGTATGAATGTGTGTATGTGCATGTATGTACGTGTGAGTGTGTATGTGCAGGTGTGTATGTGCATGTGTGTGGGCATGTGTGTATGTGCATATGTGTATGTACATGTGTGTGCATGTCTGTATGTGTGTGCATGTGTGTGTGTCCATATATATTGCCAGTTTAGACTGTGTTTATGGTGGAATTTCAAAAATTAGCCTCAGCGGTTTGTGAATTTACTCAAATTAAAAGGATAAAGATGTATCTGTATAAAAAGAACCGGCTGATGCTTTCTAATATTTTCTAATATCGGTATCGCAGCTTTCTGGGCAGCTACACTGCGGCCCTTCTCTGTTCACTTCCTAGACTCTGCAGCAAAACTCCGTGGTTATTATTTAAAGACTACGGTGATTCCCTTCGCCGCATGGGGGAATAAAGAAAAGCAAAAGCAGGGCTATTATCCTGTGTTTATAACAAGTCTGTTACCATAGTAACGCCTGTGACATCACAAATGCTACACCCAGGGCCAGAAGCTATCTCTGAGGGGGAGGGGCAGCTTAGCTGTGGAAAGTGGAACCAAGCATTGGAGGCCAAAACGGGGTCGATGCCGAGGTAATCATGAAACACAGGGAGCTCCCTTGTCCAGAGAAATGGGGGCAGGGCAGGACCAGAAAAGCAGCTTCCTAGGCCCAGAAGTGAGCTCACCCGTACTTCTTGTACACAGCTGTGCAAAGGGAGTGGAAATCCAAGCGAATGTGGTACCTCTGTGTTCCCAGTCAGGAGCATTCCACTGGGTTCACTGGCTGCCAAGGCGTGAATGGGATCCAGAGTCTGCCCTAGCTCATGAAACTGCTGGGAACCAGTGCCTGTCCAGACAGAGCCTCTAAAACCAGGAAGAGACCAAAAGCCTCAGACTGCAGCCGAGAGCCTGGCTAGGACATCGCCACCAAACACCAGCAGGACTCGCAAGGACAGGGAGGCAGGCAGGTCTTCTCAAAGGCAGGGACTTTCACAATGAACTCTCAGGGAAGAGCCTGGCATCTGGAAGCTGATGGCAAGTTAATGAGCACTACCATTCTGATACAGCATGGAACGAAATAGCCATTTTATATTTTAAAAGGATGTAGAATTAGGAGTCAGGAGAGCCCCAAGTACTTAGAGGACACATGATACAAAGAGCTATTTAACCTGCTGAACTTCATATATTTAATGCCATCCAACATGCTATTTCTCAGAGTTACAATAAACTGAATTAAATAAAAGAACGGGATGGAAGGCCAAGGAGATGGTTCAGCAAATGATGCTCTGGCTACAGAAGGATGGTGACCTAAGCTGAGCCCCAGGTAGAAAGAGAAAGCCAGCTTCACAAAGATTTCCTCCTGCTCATTATCATTGCACACACACACACACACACACACACACACACATATGCACACACACATGCACACACCACATAGACCTCACACACACACACACATGCACACACACACCATACATACACCACACATAGACCTCACACACACACACACACATACCACATATACCACACACATACACACATACATATACATATACAACACACACACATGCACACGCACACACCACACACATATACTATATACACTCATGCACACACACACCACACACATATACCACACACATGCACACACACTACTCATATACATTTATACATACCCCCCACACACATACACATATACCCCACACACACACCACACACACACATACACACACCACACTCACATACACCACACACACCACACTCACATGCATATACACCACACACACACCACACATATACACCAAACACACACACACACCATACTTACATACATATACACCACACACATACACCACACTCACATATATATACACCACACACACACACCACACGCACATACATATACACCACACACACACACCACACTCACATATACACCACACACACACACCACACTCACATACATATACACCACACACACACACCACACTCACATATATATACACCACACACACACATACACATACCATACACACATACATATACAATACACACATACACACATGTATACACACATCACACTCACACTGATGATGAACATGGTAGAGCACCCTTTAATCCCAGCACTTGTAAGGAGGGGCAGGTGGATCTCTGTGAGCTCCAGGCCAGCCAGAGCTACAGAGTGAAAACTAGTCTCATAACAAAAGAAAATCACAATAGATAATAACAGTACATATGTTTAAAGTAAAGAATGTAAATGAATTTCACAAATGGATTCAATGCAGATAATTTAATAATAATAATGATACCACAGGATTACACTTTGGCATAGCCTGTTTGCAATAAGCAGGAATTTGAATGCTAGTGAACATGGGAAGTTCAAAGTGTACATATATTCTTGGTATCTCTGTCCTAAGAGGTGAGCATCTGCCTAACACAATCAACTCTAAAGAGCTGATTAGAAGCGGGTTAGTAGTTTCTGGCCTTTGTGTTCTTATTTGCTCCCTCAAGAACATACATTAAAATTTGTTAAGTGTATATTAAAAATAAAATTAACCCAAACCTTAAATCCCAGGCAGAGGCAGGAAAGAGTTCTATGAACTTGAGTCCAGTCTGGTCTATGGTTCATGTAGTAACTTCCAGGGCTACATTAAGAGCCTATCTAAATTATATTAACAATAATTTTTTAACCCCCAGCTTTTATGGGGCTGTCGGTGTGGCTCAGAAGTCACTCTTGCAGACCTGACTTCAGTTCTCAGCACCACATCAAGGGTTACATAATTGCCTGCACCTCTAGCTCCAGGAGATCTGACACGCTCATCTGGACTCCTTGGTGGCACACACATTCCTCTACACAGGCACACACATAATTAAAAACTAAAAATAAGCTTTAATATTATCATTTAGGGAAAGTGCTGAGGACAAGGTTCAGTGGATCATGGCGTACAAGGATGAGGACCCGAGTCTAGATCCTCAGCATAAAAGCTAGGCAGATTGGCATGTACCTGTACCCTCAGAGCTGGGCATGGGGAAGTGGGGAAAGATGGCTGCATCCTCAGAGCTTGCTGACCCAGCCAGTCTAGCCAATAGGTGATTACCAGGCTCAGTGAGCGACCACTGTCTCAAAAGGAATTGAAGAAGACACCAAACAGAAGCTTCTAGTAGCCTTCCCCTGCACATGGCCATGCACACAACACACAGGCACACACACACAGAGAGAGCAAGAGACTGGTAAACATATACATACAAAAACATGCACACACACATATACATACACATATACACTCATGCACATACACACACAGAAGCACAGATGCACGTGAGTGTGAGTGGGCAAACACATGCACTACACACACACTGGTGCACATACACATACAGAAACATGCACACATATATACACTCATATGCGTACACAGAGAACACCCATGCACACGACTGTGCATGTGCCAAAACACACATATGCACCCCATGTGCATGTGCATGTGCACACACATAACACCAAAATTTAAAGAAAAAAAACACACCCATTCAACTAGAGTAGATCACTTTGTGAGCACAGGAACCCAGGCTCTCCCAGCCTTGTCACTGCCTCCAGCACTGTACAGGACACCAGCCACACATCCACAACCTGACTCTGAAGCCCTGCTCACTAAGCTGCTGCTCTTAACAGCTGACTGATCTTATCTCACCTAGAACCGGATACAGCCAGCCTCGGTCCCGGGACCAAGCCCTACCCACGGGACCAAGCCCTACCCACGCACACCTATTTTAATTGTCATCGTTTGGTAAATAGGGTTTTGTCGGAACACAGCCACATGGCGGTGATGCATGTACTAAGTAAGAATGTGTTGCTGCTGCATTGGCGTACAATACATACATCACAGCTATGTATCTGTGAGAGACACTATGGCCCACGAAGTCTACAGCCCCATCCATATCTTCTCAGCAAAGGGTTACTAACCCGACCCTAGCTATGGAATCAAGGGCTGTCTCTCTGCCTGGGGAGACCTAGAAGGCAGAGAACGCTCTTGGATCCCGTCACGTGGAGACAGACAGGGCCAAGGGTTTTAGAGCACTCAGAGAACAGTAAAGATGTCCTTCCCTACACTCTGTTTTCCAGATGAGTGCCTTGGAGTCCCACAGCAGACAGCATAAAACCGCTGGTGTCTGGTTACTCTGGCTTCTAATTCCTCAGCGTTCCTCAGGCTAAGACTTCCAAGGCTCAGTTTCTGGCCTCTATCCTTTTGCACAGTTATTTCCTGATCTGGTGCGGAATTAGAGTTAAATAGAAGCTGTGTGCTTGGATTCCACGTGGCTGGCCCCACAGGAAACTCGGGGCAGGTTCTCTGGCCTCCCTAGCGCTAGGCTCGGTTATGCTAATTCCTCAAGCTGTTTTCTCTGCTCTAATAAATCTTAGCAATGGATTCGAATTTGGGTGTACACCTTTCCGTGCACAAATTATGTTCAGAATAAAGAAAAGAGGGCTATGGGAGAAAAGGTACAGTGTATGCCATAGCTGTCCAGGTACTAAGTGTACATTTTCTCATCCCTGCAGCTACCCCATGAGGTAGGACTACAAGCCTATTCTATAAATAAGGAAACTAGGAGCCCTCGAGGGTCCAGGGCAGTTGGCTCTCTTGGTCATCTTGTGGAGTCCCTATCTGCTCCAGGTTCCCCGATTCTTGGGGTCTCCCAGAAACTGAATCACCAGCCAAAGAACATACAGGGACTGGACTTGGGGTCCCCACTCCCACCCCAATCCACACATATACTTATCAGAAGTGCAGCTTGGTCTTCATGCAGATCCCCCAACAACTGGAGTGGGGAATGACTCTGTTGCCTGCCTGTGAGTCTTATCCCTAACTGGACTGCCCTGTCTGGCTTCAATGGGATAGGATGTGCAAAGTCCTACAGTGACTTGAGGTGCCTGGGTTGGGGGGGGTGCCCAGGGGCTCTGGGGGAATTGGGAGGAGGGAGGTTGTGATTGGGTTATAATAATCAATAAACAAATAAATTAAAGGGAAAAAAAATAAATGAGGAGCCTGAAAGGAACAGAGCTGGCAGAACTTGCCCCCTCTCACACAGCTGGTGGGCGAAAGGGCTAGAGTTAAATGGGGGGCTTCTCCATCTGAAGTCTGTGTGTTCCTGCCACCTAGTCAAACTCACTCAGTACTCAGCAGGAGTCCTCAGCTAAGCCACAGAGCATGCGTCCAGTTGGGAACTCTAGTTACAAAATTACCTACCCTTTCCTCACCAAGTGGTCTAAACAGCAGCTCTCTGTCTCACCAACCGTCAAAAGGAAAATCGATCACTCATAAGGGAAATAGTGTACGATACACCGATTATTGTTAGTAATCAGTACTAACAATGACGTTAACAACAAATGAGTTTTAATTTAATAATATATCTAATGTCCTCGGAAGGGCAGGTCAGTTTTATATGAACTATAATAGGTCCACAAGAGAATGTGGCCAAAACCATGAAGGAAAGCTTAGGATGATGTATAAAATACATGTGTAACACAAACGGAAGCATGCGGACCTGAAAATGCTCTTACTTTATAGAAACACAAACTTCTATCCTCTCAAATACAAACACAGCGTTAGGGTTGGTTAGCGAGTTACACTACAGGCCTCGTCAATTCCGTACACATAAAAATAATAACAAATCAGAGCATTTTAGCCCAATTCCCACATTTCTCGGGGAGCCAGAGTTTGACGGACAGGCTCTCTGCACAAACTACATCTGTAAGCTACAATGAATACCCACATGCTTGGTTCTCTACCACTAAGGTCTAATGCACGCTCATCTAGTTTTCTGGAACTATAAAACAACTGGGTACATTTCATGCAAATGAAACTCAGATTTCTATCCTTCTGGGTGCTCCGAGGCAGCTTTCCAGGAATTAAGAAGAATTCTGCAGAGGTGGTGCATAAAATAACTTGTTTCTTGAATGGATTTAGGGCAGGCATGTTTCAGGAACATGAACCTGTTCCACATTCATTGTATCTAGTTTACTCTCAAAAGAAAACAAAGTGGGTGACTTCAGAAAAGGAAACTATCTTTCTCTGAGTCTGGTTAGAAGAGGTTTGGAGTCCGTGTGATCCTCTAGCCCAAGCAGAAGTAGATAAGGGAACTTTTTGGATAATACCAATAAAACTCTAAGTAATATGTGCAGTGCACTAACACTTATCTATACCATCCCTCAAACATCTTTATTCAAGTTGAGTCTTTGCTATTTTGTCTTAAGACGGTGACAACCAGTACAGATCGCTGCGGGCGGGAATCCCAGGCGTGCTTACCTGCTGGCGGCTTTATGAAAGGTGGAGGGATTAACGGTACAATAATAGGCACGTTGCCATGGTCCTTTGACCCTGCAGGGGAGTCACTGAGTCCGTTCCCAGTGGCAAGGCCTGAGTAGCCTGAGCTTATATTGTAAGATGAAATAACACTGTCCTCCGGTAATTTGGGTTTTGGCAAAGAATTTTCTGCAAGAGAAAAAAAAAAATATCACCCAATATAACCGAGAACTTACTCATTACACTTAAATCTCCCTTTATTTTTCAGGTACGTTCATTATGTAGCAGAACAAAATCTTCCTTTCACCCCTTTAAAGCGACTTCCCAGAACTCCACAGTCCTTCCTGAAGCTTTAGAGTTTGGCTACCAACGATTTCCAATGGGCTTTTCTTCATGATATGCTCCACTGCGATAGCTAATATCCCTGGTGAATCATGGTGATGCATTTTAACACTGCAAAATCCCACAGAAGACCGACAGGTAATTAATGTCTCCCGTGTACAAAGTGATATGAAGCCAGCATCACACTCTGACTATGGGAGAAAGTCCAAAGTGCCCAGAACAGCAACTATGTCCACTGTGTCCTAAATCTAATGGTATGGTATAATCCAATAAACCAATGGTTTTAAAAAGCTATTATTGCCCTGGGCATTGATAATATTAATAATATTTATTAATGATTGATAACAATATTAATATTGTTAAAAATTAGCTAAAGTAGAAATCAAATTTACAACATGGTTCATTTTATATCCTTGTATCAGACATGAGCGCGCGCGTGTGCACACACACACACACACACACACACACACATACACAGATTCTCAACTATGAGAGAAGCACTGGACTTCCTCCCAAGTACCCCAGAAGCAAAGCAGATCACCCAGGCGGAGTATTACTGAGGCTCTTAGTTCGTATATGTAAGCTCAGCTCCGGACCTGCATCTTTCATGTACAGTGAAACTGATACTATCTTCATAAGGTGATATATGTCTAATTTCATAGCAAGCTTAACATAAAATTTGTCATATACATTCAATTCTGCATGCCTACTGGATGGCTCGTTTACATTTCATTGCCTGGCACATAAGAAGAAAAGGCTCTCTCTTAAGAATTGGGAATTAGATGTTTGAACAGGTATCTTGCTGATAGAATTGGATACACACAATCACAGAGCAAGCAGGCAGCGGTAAGGAACAGTTAGCTGTAGCCGCATTTTACTAGAATTCTGTCACATTCTTCCTCTTGTATCTCATTCAAATTTGGGTTTACTAATTCTAGAGTCATCCGGGCTCCGGGCTCAGGTACCAGGCACTGCTGTTGACTCAGAGTCAGCCTGGCTCGGCTCGGCCCTTCCTCTACCATCTCCACACTCTAGCCGGACTTTGATCTGATCATCTACGATTTATTCTTCCCCTGGTGAAAGCATGGAGCGGAAATGATGGAAAACTTGACTCACAGAATGAAAACAAGACTTCCTTTTTGAACCCACCCAAACATAAGGAAAGAGGGTTCCCAAGAGAACCACGAATCCCTCCTGCTATCTGAAAACAGAGACCCAACCTTGCACCTCACAGGAGGCCCAACCCTGATATGGTATCAAACCGACAAAGAGCTCAAAGTCAGCAACTGTTTCCCTGAAGGTGTAGCCGGACGGCAGACTTAAGGTCCCCAGCCCTGGCCTGTTTTTCCAATCGCTGGAAGGACACAGAGCGATGTCTATTTTTGTTTTCTGTTGAGCTCTGCTGTTCTGTGGAATTCTGCTTACAGGAATGCACAACGGAGGAGACATAGAGAAGTCCTTCTGAAACCCACTCCCAACTCCCTTTCACCCAAGCGATCTCTACACAACACTGGGGACACAGGTATTTAACGTACGTGTCCAAGTCAGACATTTGCTGATAATGCGTCATAAACAATAAGTATACATGTAAGTTTGCCCCTTATGAAAGAGGAAGGCAAGTCTGTGTGCCACTGAGATTGATTTCTTGTAAATTTACACATGGGGAAATAGATCGTGGCTGAATATCAGATAGTGTGAGATGTAGAATAGCTTCAAAAGTTCTCAGTGTTGATCTAAGTTTTTCAGTCCTGAGGATGCCACTGTGCAGAATACATAGTCCAGAACGGCAGGAGTATGCTTAAAATTATTTAGTAAATCACTGAAAATTCTGTCTTAATCCCAATCCAAAAATCCATTTACTGATTTTTTTTCAAGAAAAAAAATGCAATTCAAATCAGCTACTCAAATGACACTTTTAAAAAGCCAAATAGTCTAAGGCAATAAATCTAAACATATAGTAATTTGGTACTTGCATAGTGAGGAATGACATTAGAAAACATTAAGCCTTTGCTTCCCATGATTAAGCAATTAGACTTCTGTAAGAGCAGGGAAGCTAGTGTGGACAGTAAGAACACAGCTACTTACACAACACTCTCCAATGGAACATAGGCTGTTGCAGGAGGCATTTGTGAGCACTGTATAGCACACACAGAGCAAAGTGCTCATGCTGCATCTTCAGATCCAAGACTACACTGAAGTTTCATGATCCATTACATGTACACACTGCCAGAAATGCCTCCAACGTATTACACGTTGATCTGCAAATTGATCTGGGGGCCAGTGTATCTTCCCAGACAGTTTACTGTTGCCAAAGTTTGCACCAACTCCCACATTAGTTACTCAATATCATATGGGAGTCACCACCCACAGCACGAGGAGCTGGGGTTTAAACAAGTTGTGTGCATAACACAAGGAGACCCACAACCACTCGGCTCTGGGGGATGGAGAAGGCCCGTTGCTCAAGCAAGCCATCAAATGTCTTTACCTTTGAGAACAGAAATGTGTTGCCGGCTTTCTCCATCAGTAGTATAGCTTCTGAATTCAATATCTTCACCGTCTTTTAATTCAACTTTATCATAACCATACCAACCAAGGAGTTCATTCATGGTGTTTTCCGCGAAGCTCTGAAAGAGACACACCAGCCGCTACTTAGTCCTGTGATCAGTAACTGTTTGAAAAGGACGCACACCTAAATTCTGTTAGCCATATCCCATTTCACGCCGGCCCTGCATCCCCTAGAGGGCTGCTCCCTTTTCAATCATGCTCGAGTTGTGATGCATTTAAGTCACAGACTGACTCCTCCAATCGTGACAGGCCTTCAGACATCCGCAATTTAAGGACATTAAAGAAGTAGTTGTCAGTTTCATCTACGGGCAGAGAGTCTTGCTTTAGTGCGTTCTTCTGCAAAGTCTCAGTTCTGCACTAGCACAAAAATATTGAAAAAAACTAAGGATTTTAGAAATAAAAGAGCTTTTGTAGTTCTAATTAAGTTAGAATTACTTTGTGATTCCGTGTTTTTACTCAATGTGCTTCTTACTGCCAATAAAAGTCTTAAAAATTAATAATCTCTCAATTGTCATACCAAAAAAAAAAAAAAAAAAAAAGAGTAGATTTCAAGGGTCCCTCTTGACATTCCCTCCTTTGCTAAGGTATTTGTTAGCTTGATGGCTACTTTGTTCTATATATTTTATTAGTGACAGATTCACTCTGTTGTAAAAGCACCAACAAACGTGAAGGTTACCACTCAGCTACATCTCGGATAAAACGACTTTACAAACTGTAAATTGATACGTGACTGTAAAGTGTTGTTACTGTTGTTGGAGATACCCGGGTTTGAAAATAGTAGGTTTCCAGTTGACAGATTAAGTACGTATGCCATGTCACCGGGTCTAGCAATTTATCAATTCTAGTTCCAGAAACAAAAACTCGACGCCTGTTTGTGCTGCTGACGTTTATGCTTTCGACAGCTGCCAAGCAGGGCCCATGAGCCTTCTGAGCTAGGAACACCGTATGTCCTTACTTCTTTGTAGCTCAGAGGATCTCATTTTCTTCTTTGAAGGTGTCATTTCTGAATCCCACTGGGGTATATAACTCACACACCTGAATGAATCTCCAAGGCTGAGCCCAAGTGTGGGATCCTCAACGTGTGTCTCATGTTTTCTTAAATTCTGTGATTTCAGATCTCAGAGAAGTTTCATATAAAATAGTACAGGACCACAGAAAGAAACCTGTCATTTCAAGCCACCCACAGGATGCTACTTTTTTTTTCCCTTTAGTACCCACTTAAGTCCTGAGATCCAACTGGGTCAATCTGTGATGGTTTAATGCACTGGTAATTAAAAAAAAAAATAGCCAGATTGATTTAGTGCCACCATCCACGTGAGTAACAGCCAGCCATATTAAACTTTAGTGAGGCATTCATTCTTTCTGGTGGCTGTCCGTGTCCACATTAAACAGGCATTCTTCCCTGAATGCATGATGATCACACGCTTGCTATGAGTAATAAGGAAAGCAATGTCAGGGGCAGACACCAGGGAAGACGGGGCTAAATGCTATTCCATTTCATCAAAGGAGATTCCTTTAAATGCGATGTCACTGTCCCCTAACACACAATCCTTTCACTAACCCAGAGGTGTCAGCGTCTCAGCACACAGGGATGAATCTTGGGTCAAGATCAACTCCCAACAGTATTAAAAGCTGATCGGAGCTCGAACCATCCTACTGGTCTGCTTGCTGCTTGCCCCAGTCTCTCAGAGAAGTGTGCCAACAAGACAGATGATCTGCATAGTGGCTCCCGGCTATGACATCTGGGTTTGCACACCTTTTCCCAGTCCAGGCTAGGAGGCTCACGGTACCCTGCTCAGCAAATGCAGCCGCCTCCACTGTGTCTAAGCTCTGCAGCCACACGAAGGCCACAAGTGCATAATTCATGTGTCAACTTCCCAACAAGGGACATAAATTCGTTCGTCTTAGTCCAGCTGCAAATCCATTCATCCCTTCAGAACCAATCTGAGGGACAGACGCAGAATTTTTAGACATCAGATAAAAACTGAAAACCTTAACAATAAAAGCATATTATTTGGGCATTTTAACCAAAAGAAAATATCGTTTTGTTCATGTTCTCTGATGAAAACTCATCATGGGACAGTCAGTATGAAGCTGATCTGTTCCATGATTTTCAAGTTACTATAAATGTCAGGGAAGTAACTATAAAACGTTCCTTGTCACTAAAAACGAGAATAATTCCATGTTGTTCTGATATATTGAGTGCGGGGACAGAAAACAACACGCATATAGAAGACCAAGTGATAAGTCTTGGGAAAGGAGGGGTACAGTGAAAAGGAGAAATGGAATATATAGGGCTAACAAGATGGCTCAGCAGTGAAGAGTGACAGGTCCAGAGGACCTAGGTTCAATTCCCAGCACCTACAAGGTGGCTCACAACTCCAGATCTAGGGGATCTGATGGCCTCTTCTGACCCCTGTGGGTACTGCGCACATATGAGACAAACGTACACGCAGGCATCCATATATATGCACAAAAATAAAATAAAAAACACATAGACTATAACCTCTGCCACACCCACAATTTAAGAAATCAAATATCCTCTAGGAGAAAAACATTTAATAGCCTAAGTTTCTATACGGGGTTTCATATACTAGATAGCTTTATAGTGCTAAACCAAAGTAAATGAAGTACTTTTACCACTGTCGTCTAACGTTAATTTCAGATGAGGTAAACTGCAAAACGCTTATGGCCTAGACATGTTTCTGAGCTTTTCATGTAGAGAATCCCAGTAACTACTGTTTCAGCTTTAAACAAACAAGCCAAACAAAAACAAAATCAAGACAGGGTCTCACCAAGTTGTTCTGACTGGCCCAGACCCTGGACCTCACTATACAGACCAGACTAACTTCAAAGTCCCAGAGATCTGCCAGCCTCTGTCACTTCCTGCTGGGATTAAAGGCACACCTCGATTCACGTTTCAGAGTTCTTAAATAGTGTTCTTTAAAAATCAATTTTTGATTTAAAAGTTCTTTCCTGTGAATGTTGTCCTTTCCTACTTCTTTCTCGAGTTGTTTCTTGCTCATTTGTTTGTTTTAAAAGGGGTGGACAGAGATAAGAGTTAAACTTCTGAATAGGACTAGTGCGAAGCATTAGGTGAAGATGGGGTGTGAAATCTGCTTCTGCCTCAAACCTTCAAAGCTGAGTTTCTCTTTATTTCCTGAAGACCTGTGGCGGGAAGCCTTTACAAGTTCTTTGAGGGCTGGAGAAATGGCTCTGCAGTTAACAGTTCTGTTTGCTCCTCCAAAGATCCCAAGTTCAAATCCCAGCATGTACATAGCAACTGGCAACCATCCGTAAATCCAGTCCCTGGGAATCAGATGCCTCTTCAGGCACAGGTGTGGTGCAGACATACATGTATGCAAAACACCCACATGCATAAAGGTTCTGCAAAAGCTTCTCCTAGTTTTAGAATCATATGAAATAATGGAGCTTCTACTTATGTGCAAAAAGAAAAAAAAAGAAAAAAAACTCTCAAAATGATGGTGCTCACATAAATTTTACTGAGCAGTCGTTATTTCAAATCCTTTGTCATTACTCTCATAAACCATCAAGATGTGCTGAAAACTGCAATGCTCTGGCATCTGAATTGTATTTTTCAGGCTGCTTCTTGCCTTTGGAAGTGATACAAAAATCCCCTCTCATACCATGTGGTCCAATTTGGGTTTGGAAAATAGGTCACTAAAATTACAGTGATAATTTCTAAGTCTTAGAGCAGTTTGCAGCATTACCACATTCTTTAAATCTCATGTGCCTTTCAATAGCCCTGTGTGCTGGGTGTGTAGTTTCCACAGTAAACTCTGGGTGAACTGAAGTGAAATCCTTATTTGACAACAAAAGATTGGAGCATGGCAGATCATGAAACATCAAAACCAAAACAGACATGTTTTCACTCTTTTCCTCTAATGGTTTTTGAAAATTTTCATGCATTGGTATACCATTCCCACTCATGCTCTTCCCTGTCCAATTTTTCCAGTGCCCCCACTCCCTCTCAAATTTATTTCCTCTCCTTTACTATTGTTACATATATGAACATGCATAAACACACTACTGGGTTCTTTTTTCTATTGTGCATGTGTTGTATGTGCTTAGAGATGACCTCCTGGGATTAGATACTGTCAGAGGGTTGACCTCCTGGGATTGGATACTGTCAGAGGGATGACCTCCTGGGATTGGGTACTGTCAGAGGGATGACCTCCTGGGATTAGATACTGTCAGAGGGATGATCTCCTGGGATTGGATACTGTCAGAGGGATGACCTCCTGGGATTAGATACTGTCAGAGGGATGACCTCCTGGGATTAGATACTATCAGAGGGATGACCTCCTGGGATTAGATACTGTCAGAGGGATGGCCCCCTGGGATTAGATACTCTCAGAGGGTTGACCTCCTGGGATTAGATACTGTCAGAGGGATGGCCCCCTGGGATTAGATACTGTCAGAGGGTTGACCTCCTGGGATTAGATACTGTCAGAGGGATGACCTCCTGGGATTAGATACTGTCAGAGGGATGACCTCCTGGGATTAGATACTGTCAGAGGGTTGACCTCCTGGGATTAGATACTGTCAGAGGGATGACTTCCTGGGATTGGGTACTGTCAGAGGGATGACTTCCTGGGATTAGATACTGTCAGAGGGATGACTTCCTGGGATTGGGTACTGTCAGAGGGATGACCTCCTGGGATTAGATACTGTCAGAGGGTTGACCTCCTGGGATTAGATACTGTCAGAGGGATGACTTCCTGGGATTGGGTACTGTCAGAGGGATGACTTCCTGGGATTAGATACTGTCAGAGGGATGACTTCCTGGGATTAGATACTGTCAGAGGGATGACTTTCTGGGATTAGATACTGTCAGAGGGATGACTTCCTGGGATTGGGTACTGTCAGAGGGATGACCTCCTGGGATTAGATACTGTCAGAGGGATGGACCTCCTGGGATTGGGTACTGTCAGAGGGATGACCTCTTGGGATTGGATACTGTCAAAGGGATGACCTCCTGGGATTGGGTACTGTCAGAGGGATGACCTCCTGGGATTGGGTACTGTCAGAGGGATGACTTCCTGGGATTGGGTACTGTCAGAGGGATGACCTCCTGGGATTGGGTACTGTCAGAGGGATGACCTCCTGGGATTGGATACTGTCAGAGGGATGACCCCCTGGGATTGGGTACTGTCAGAGGGATGACCTCCTGGGATTAGATACTGTCAGAGGGATGACCTCCTGGGATTAGATACTGTCAGAGGGATGACCTCCTGGGATTGGATACTGTCAGAGGGATGACTTCCTGGGATTGGGTACTGTCAGAGGGATGACTTCCTGGGATTGGATACTGTCAGAGGGATGACCCCCTGGGATTAGATACTGTCAGAGGGATGACCTCCTGGGATTGGATACTGTCAGAGGGATGACCCCCTGGGATTGGGTACTGTCAGAGGGATGACCTCCTGGGATTGGATACTGTCAGAGGGATGACCCCCTGGGATTGGGTACTGTCTGGGAACTATCCATGAAGGAGACTGCTTCCACTCCTTTCAGCAGCCATTAACTTCCCAGAGCTTTTCACTCAGGGGCGAGGCCTAGTGAGACTTCTTCCATCCATGTTGGCATGTCAACTTTAGTGTCATTGTGTGGGTCTTGTTTTGGCAGCCACATTGCTGTGATTAATCTTCTGATCCTTATACCAGACTTGATTCTACTATAGATTCCGTGGCAAGGGGCCAGCGACTCCAAAGAATTTGCCTCCAGGATCAACCAAGAATTTACAAAGAAGTCACAGGGGAGGGCGTCGGTGTCATCAGGTGATCTCTGACCAGAGCACATCTGTCTCTGTGGGCTTGTTGTTTGCCTTTGCATTTTGCCGTTGGCCTAGACCCCCTTAATCCGTTTGCAATATTGCAGCTGGGACATGCTAAGCTGACACTAAACTGAATCTTCTCCTTCTACAACTTTTGGACATCACACATGGCTGAGTGCTTTGCCCTTTCCAAAAGCCACCCCCCATCTCTCTCTCACGGCGTCTTTTTCCCTCCCTTACCCTTAGGCCTCCTAAGGATAGATCGAAGCTCTGCTGCTCAGTCTGAAGGCATGTTCTCATAAAGTTAGTTAAACAGCTGGGCCACAGAGATGAAGGAGAAAAGTCTTACTACTTCTTCATTCCTCCTCTTGTTTTCTTTTTATTTGTGCATGTGTGTGCACATGTGTGTGTGGACGTGTGTACACGTGTGTATGGAGGGCAGGAGGAAGTGGGAGTACCCTCAGTTGCTTCTCCACATTATTTGTTTTAGATTCTCTCACTGAATCTAGAGATTGCGGATTCAATTAGATTTGGCAGTTATAAAGCCCCATGAGTCTCCCTGTTTCTGTCCCCAAGGCTCTCTGGAGTTGGATGACAGGCATGCAACTGCATCTGCGCTTTTATATGGGTTCTGGGGGTCTGAACTCAGGTCGTAAGACTTGTACAACAAGCACTTTATTCACTAAGACTTTATCCACTCCAGCCCCTTTACAGCTCTCAAGTGCTTTTGATATGAGCAGATTATATATAATAAATAATTGCATTATATATAATTATACATAATATATATGTCATATACCTGTGTGAGCTATATATAGTCTTGTTGAATCTTAATTCCCCTAATGTTCCTTGGACACTCTCCTCATCCAACTAGAGGTCTTATGCAAAACGTCAAAGTTCAGGGCTAGAGATGTAGTTGGTAGAGTACTCATCTACCATGCACAGAGCCCCGAGTTAGGTCCCCTGCTCTGCATAAGCTGGGTATTGTGGCACATGCCTGTAATCACAGCTCTGCAGAGGTAGACGTGGGAGAATCAGAAACTCAAGGTTTGACTCTGCTACATAAGGATTTCAAGGTCAGCCTGGGCTATGTGAGTGAGACCTATCTTGCTTTTCTTCAAAGAAAATGATAATGCTAGCGAGCACCCTCACACTTCTGAGAACTCTAGTTGCTACAACATTTAGAAAAGATAATTTAACTGTGAATTAAAATCTTTAAACATTTAAATGCCATTTGACTTGACAACTGTATTTGTATCCATTAGCAACTATCCTAAGAAAATAGGTACAAAAGGATCTGTTCAGAGGTCAACTGTGAAGGTGGCAGTGGCACCGCAGGTCTTCCCACTGTTGCTGTGGGGGCCACGGCCCAGCACACGACCCCTGCCTGAGGTGGTGGTGGGAAGCCCACCGCTGTTTGTTGCGACCTCATGGAGGGTGGCGGAGGAAGTGGCAACAAATCCACCAGTGGGTTAGCTGGCTTCTTCAGAGCCTAGCTGAGCCAGAGGAGCAGGTTACTTGTTCTCCGGCTGTCTGGTGTGAACCCCCTGTCTCCTTATTTAAATGTAGATCCATGGTACCTCGTTCAGGATACGGATGAATTTATTTTGCCAACTGGAGCTAATAAAACCCGAGGCAAATTTGAACTAGCTTACTTTACCATTGGAGGATGTTGAATGGCAGAGGCTGCATTCGGGCAATGAATGGTCTTTGTTTAGGATTGAAGGAAACCCAGAGCATGGCCTGGTCCAAAGCAAGAAAATGTACAGATTTTGAATATGGTGACTAGTCAAGGGGCACTTTGGGCTAATACTCTAGGTTCCCTGGCTTTGCTCTATAGTGCTTTTGGTGTTATCATTGAGAAAACACGGGGTGCAGAAGATGACCTCAACACAGCAGCAGCTGGAACCATGACGGGAATGTTGTATAAATGTGCAGGTGGACTTTGAGGAATAGCGCATGGAGGCCGGGCAGGACTGGCGCTCACCAGTCTCTATGCGCTGTTGAAAGAACGCTCACCAGTTCTAGCACATGAAAGGCTCCCTGCTCCAACAGTCACTCTGAAGATTTTTGGCACCTCAGGAATGGGGAACACTTCGTAGTCATCCAGATCAATTAATAAGTCAGTCTGGAGTTGCTTTCTCTCTGTACCTACAATTACTTTGAACAGTTGGAGACTCTGATTTGCCGTGAAAGATCATGGATGCTTAGCCTGGTCTGCACTGCCTGCCCTCATTGAGTGGAAGCCACACCCTCTATGGCTCACAAAGCACATGTTCTCTTCTCCTTTGGAGATCATTCTGCACCCCCTACCCCCAAACCAGAAAACCACTTACTCCAAACTCAGGCTGTATTTTTATTACCATGTTAACTCATTTAAAAATCTAAAACTTAATATTGCCCTGTTTTCCAAATAAAGGGTGAAAATAGAATTAAAAAAAGATATGTTCAGAAATTTTTTATCTCAATGTTGTTTTCTTGGAAAAAATAAAATAAAACTAAGTGCCAAACAATTGAAATGTTGTTAAATAAATTTCAGTCTAATGATGCAATAAAATACTATTTTGCCACTAAGATATATGTGGTGAATACATTTTAGTGACTTGGAAAGTCTTTAGCAATACAATAGTTTTCAAAGAAAAGGTGGTTGCTTTTTTTAAAATTTTACATCACACATGGAAAATAACAAAAAATATATAAGATGCCGATAATAATTATGTCTAGTGCAAAGGTTAAAGCTTTATTTTACTTTCTATTGTTTGTCTGAGGTTTATTTGATTAATTTTAATATTTGTGTTGTAGTGTATTGTGTGTTTATAGTGTGTGGGAGTATTTATACATGTGTGTGCAGTGCCTTTAGAGGCCAGAAGAGGGCATCAGATCCTCTGGAGGAAGAGTTATAGGCAGTTTTGAGCCACCCAACTAAAGCCAGACCTCTGCGCGGGAAACGTGTGCTCCTAACAGCCAAGCATCTCACTCTTTGCCCACTTCTTTTACTTATTTTACTGTCTCTGTCATGACTGTGTGCTGTTTTTGTAAAACCAAAATGCTAATTTCAATTAAAAATTAATTAACCTATAGTTTCACTCATAGGCAACAATATCAGTCATACCAACAATTTAAGTGGTAATAAAAAGAATCTGTCAGTTACGTTACTTAACTTCACAACATTCTGACATGTATTATCAAAAAGTAGCTTCTCATGAGAAGTGCTTTCAAAGGAAAAGGAAACTCCCAATCCAGAACAATTCACAAACTGGGGGAGAGGGGTCCAGGGAGAGGAGATTGTGAGATTCTCTGCTAGAATAATAATTAGCTTTGGAAAATATTTTCTCTCTCTTACTGTGTCCATATGTTCTGCCTGACTTGTGGGGTCAACTGTTAAAGTCTCGTGGACTTGCTAAGAGAGATAGTTAGGGAAAGGCAGAGGGGTGGAGCCTTGCTCCATTCCAGAATGGAGCACAAATGGACTCACTTAGATCAGTTTCAGCCCTGTGCTCAGGAGGGACCTGCGACCGAGTCTAAGTTGTCTCTCATAACACAGACCCAGTGGACTAGTTTTATTTTATGGTTATGCTAAGAGAAAGGTCAGGAAGTGGAATTTAGATAGTGCAGAAGAGATGTGTAAAAAGCCCCTCGCAGATTGCAAAGTGCTTCTACATTTATAGTCCCACTGGGTCAGATGGCAGAAGACAGACTCCCCACGGATGACTGATTAGGTGCCCATAACCATGCACAAACGAATACAAGTAGCCTGCCTAGCACTCATGGCATAGACCTTATACAGGGGCTCTGCTTTGTCTGGCTAGAGCTTCCTAGCTTCAAGTCCTTTACAGACAGCCATAGTGCTTTATTTTATGTCACTTTGCAACACTGTTACCAGCCATCTCCACACTGATCTTAATAACGTAGTTAGTGCAGGGGACACATCTATACCGGACTAGAAAACCTGACAGAGTCCTCCTCTACTGATGGTTCCCAAACTCCACCGCTATACGATTGTCATATAAAACCAAAACCATGTCCTGCCGCACAGAAAATCAGTGTTGCTTTCATGAGAGGTACAGTAAGCAATCATGTGTCCCATTGTACTTTACTGCCAAGACATCAACTGCCTGGAAAGGGTCAAAGGAATGCTGGGAAAGTATAGACAGTGGCCCTGGCTTGGCACAGTGGCAGTCACGGCAGGTGCACAGCTGCATGCAGCTGTTTCTTATCACAGCTGCAAAATTGGCCTTAAAAAAATTTTTTTTTAAGTCACTAAAACTTGTTGCATTTTTTTTCCTGTCTGGGTCAGAGACACTGGCTTTCCCAAAGTCTGGTGTTCCCAAGGCTTTTGTTAGAGGAGAGATACTAATGACCATCCATCAGTCAGTCTACAGGCACTAGAATACACCTTCAGCAGACCTTGCTCAAAGGAGCATCCATGTCTGCTTCTATGTTTCAACTGGCACCGTTTTTTAAAAAGGGGGTCATTTTCCCCTCCTTCTATCTTGTAATATCCCTTCTCTTTCAGGAAAATATTCAATAATCTTATTAGAGAAAGCAAGTGAGGCAGATATCTCAGTCCAGAAGAGGAACTTATAAACACCAAGAATATTGTTTATAACTTACCTTCTCATTTTTCTATTCTAACACCTTTTTTTCCCCCAGAAAGAAGTGTGAAGCCTTATTAAGTCCAACAGACATTTCTTTAGACGTCAAGATCCGAAGAGTCTGGCCTTTCTCTGGAAGTCTCCATTGAGAAAATACTTGGGCTCACTAATATTTACCCTTCATTGAGGTCCTGTTTTTGACTTTCCTTAGAACTCCATTACTTCTTGGTTCCTATAAGTCTGTCTTCCACAGAGGAAAAGCAGGCCTTGGCTCCTTGGAGCGGGGCTTGGCAAGCTTTGAGGCAGGAAACACAGAAGGGAATGAGTCTGTCAGACTCATTTTCTTCTATTTCAAATACTTATTTCAGATTCTGGAGGAAGTGGAGTGCTTCTTTTCCATTTCCTAGTATTTGGACCCTACGCGCTGAATAAGGCTTAGAGGCCGGTATTGTACTGTGCACCATTCTTACCAATGGAGACTCACAGAAATCTCATCGTGCCAAGGCAGAATGCTTAACTCTCCGAGCCCTTGTTGTGCCATCTCTTAAGGTTGGTCACAATGAGCAGCTGAGAGAAATACCAAAGGCTCAGCGGTCCCAACCCTTCTCCCAAGGGGCTAGGGCTATGCCCGGCTTACCTCAGTCCCTAGTTCTGCCACATAGCACACCCGAGGCCCCAGCTCAGACTGATATAATGTGTGAAGGTCTTGGGTAAAAGCTGGTCCCAAATCCACTTACTAAGCTCCTGAGATCTACTGCAACTGAGCCCAGAATGATGTGTCCCAAGCTAAGACTTAAGACATACCGACTTTGGACATAAGATCATTTCAGCCTTAAACACATGGGTTTTTTCCAATCCATACTCTGATTTCTATCATTTTCTTTTATAAAATCAAATCATTCAACTCTGAAGCCTGCTCTCCTGTCCCAGTAATTAACAGAGACCATTTCTAAAGCCCAACAGATACCATTAGAGAACAAACCAGAAAATCCCATGGAAATGTTCCTACTAATACTAACAAATGTGCACCCCTCAAACTGTGGGAAACAAGACCGAAGTATAATTTTAGGTACAGATTAGTTATTGATGATATCTGTAGACAGAAACCTTCAGCAAAGGTGAGAGCTTGTAACATTTCACACAAATGACCCTGTAGTTGAGTATTTAATAATGAAGCTAAACATTGTAAGCAAATTAAGAATGGGAGGTTTCCAGGTCAGAGTGCCCAATCTGAGTACATTAGATTTGTCAAAGTTTTAAAAGATAAAAATTTGACTCATCCTCTCTATTTATAGTTTAGAATTTTTGAGTTGTGCTATTGTTTGAGACCTACTGAGCACAGTTTACTAAGGTTTATGTACACAAACAAGTATCTTGGTTGCAGAAAGTTTATACATATATTTATATCTGTACATTTATTAATACATAGTTTTTATATGATATCTCCAACGTTCTGAGAGAAGTCCTGAGCTAATTAACTCTTCCATATGTTGGAATTCTCTGCCCTGACTTCTCTGTGACTATGACACATGCAAGCTAACAGCCTATCAGAGTTACATCGACTTAGATAGATGTAACCCCCAAAGTCATTTTAGAAGCCCAAAGTAATCAAGCTATACAGCTTTTTGATTGCTAGTTCAGTTTTTAACATCTTCTTTACCATTTACTTCTTTACTATGCCTATTAAGTAAGGTATAGTAATCATGACTAAGTCCAGCAGCAAAAGAATCTTCTCAGTTCCTCTTTAAGCCAGAAAAAAATCAGAATCAAAAGAAAAGATAAAGAAACACCACAAAGCTCACACAGTAAGACAAACACTCCTTCTGGGAGGATATTTTTTCCCTGAAGTACACCATCGCCAAGCTATGCCAAGTCGTGTACTTTTCACACACAAAATTATATTGTATCAAATTTAAACTTGTTACAACTGCCATATCCATTAAACCAGTGATAACGAAAACGTAACTCGATATCTGATCTAGTGAAACAGCAACCAACATTAGCTCCCAGCCGCGGGAAGACCACCCCCACTGCCATGGCTGGTGTCAGCTAAACCGCAGCCAGTTTGCCTTCTCTGGCCATCTCTAGCTAACTATGTGATTGTCACATTAGGAAAGTCTTGAAGTGTCTGAGTGGGACAGCTCTGCTGGCCATTCCCGACGCTCTGCATTTGCTGCACTTAAAATAGACACGTGTACCAGTGTCCTTTCTATTACCCAAAGGAGAAAAAAATCACATACACACCAGTCCCTTTTCTTTCAGCTCACAGAGAAGCAACTCAATCCAAGGAGTGTTGAAACCTGAGTAGGTCACTGTACACCACGATAAAATTCCCTAATCCCTGGGCCAAATCTCCCCAAGGGGGGCCTCCTCCCGAGCCTCCACTTCCCAGGCTGACTTTTCCATTCGCTCTCTCCTTTCCCCTTTCATTTCCCCTACCTTCCAGCCTTGATATGTGATCCGAAGTGGGGGCTCAGGTTTCCGTTTTTACAGCTTAGGCCCCGCTAGCTGTATACATTCCTTTCTTTCTGCTGGGCAGTGATTACTTACTAGGGCTTAGTTTACACTGGTCCAGATGAAGGCAAATACAGCCAAGCAGCCCCAGAGGCACTGATATGAAGCTGTACAAGGCTACATTGTGTTCTGGATGACATTTTGTTGCATACATTTTTATACAGAGCAACCAACTTATTCTGTTACCATATACTCCAGTTCAGGAAGCTGAAAGGATAATAATACCAGGAGGGGGAGGGAGGGGGATGCTGGTGTGGCTATTAATATTAAAATCAGAAAAATATATTAATGAGTTCAAAGTGAGTCTGTGACCTTGAGAAGCTACTTTAAACAAAGATTTTTTTTGATGATTGTTATATCAGAAGAATGCCTATAGACCCATAGACACCCTGGCACAGTATACATGAACATGGCTAAAAATTTTTGCCAGACCCTTTCATTTTGTTCCAAACCAGAGAGAAAAATGCCACAATTGAATTATGTGCTTTAAAAAAAAACAAAAAAAAAAACTTCTTTTAATGCCACAGAATAAAACAAGGATTGAGGCTTCACATAGTGGAAGGCAACTTAGAGAAAGAAAAATAACATTTTTTAAAAGGAAGTTCTGTGCATCCAGGTTAATCCCATACTCGGTCTTGCAGCATGGGCTGAAAACTGTGTAATTTTTCCCCTTCACACAATGTTGTTTTTGTTTCTCCCTCGCCAGTTCAGACAAACATCTGTTATACTGTAGAAGGACAACTATCTCCCAAACCACGGAGTGCCTGCAGCCAAAGCCAACAGCACCAGCCCCAAGCATGGAGCACAGTCAGCCTTTATATCCAGCCGGGATAACATTTCACATGTTTTGATTAAAATTAGCTAATTTGTAATTCTAGAACCTATGAAACTTAAAAGCTGCCATCCATATAGAAGGCATTAGGCAGCATCTTAAAGGGCCAGAGCTAGCTGTGGTTGCCTGGTGGCCTTCCCTAGTCGTCCCCCACACTCCATTTAAAAAAAAAAAATGACACACGGAAAAGTAATGCAGAAATTCAAGACAGGAGGGAAGGTCCAGAACTGTGGAACACACTGCCTCGTGGAGAGAAAACAACTTTTACAGATCTCTTTCTTTCTCTCACTCTTTTTTTAAACTGTCTATCATTAGAATCAATGGTGGTTTCTGTTACAGGGAATGGTATTAATTTCCAAGGCAAAGCTTCCTAACTTTCCCAGACAGATACCTCCTGCTTGCAGACACTAAATTCTTCACCACCACCTCCTCCCAAAATAAAAGCCCTGCTTCCAAAACACGAAATCCAAGTGCAACTCACCAGTAGAGAGGTAAAGCTACGAAGATACACCTAGTTTCACATGTAAGATGTGTGTCTGTTTGTCCCTTCAAACATGGGCTTCATCTGAGCACCCTCACCAAATACGCTTGCTATCACCAAGCAGATGCCAAAAACGCAATAATTGTGAATTAGTCCTATATCATTTCAACCAGTTTGCCTTCAAATGCAAATTCAACCAAAGCTGACCAAGTCACCTGACTGTATTGAAGATTCCATGCAGCCGTGGGGAACACCGAGAAACGCGAAAAACAAGCCTTACATATTTTTTAATGTCGTAGAAACAAATCTATATAGGTAGAGTGAATCGCTTTTCAAATCGAGAAACTCGTGAAATGCACACACAAGATGAAATCCTCGCCCAGGCAACAACACACACAACTTTGAGGAAAATAAAGAAGTGGGGGTGACAAGAGAAGAGTCCAGGCTGAGCCGCGTTCTTGGGCTCCAACGCGAACAGCTGGAGCGCCAGGAGGCTGCGCTCGCCACCTCTGGAGCACCGCTGGCCTGGCAGGGCGCCCGGCCTCGCAGAGAGGACTCGGGGCTGGCCTTCGTGAACAATGGGCAGGCGGCTGCGGAGGCCGCCCCTCAGACAGCTGGCTTTCAGCCGGACTTGCCGGGTCTGCTAACTGGAAAGTGAGGCGTGCAGAGGCGAGCGGGAGACCCCCGGGCAGCAGCGAAGAGGAGCGGTCGGGGACGGCGAGGCGAGCCCGCTGGCTGCAGCGTCCCTGGCCCGCGCCACTCCGGCCCAAGCCTCGGGCACTGACAGCTACACGGCCGCAGCTGGCGAGTTGGAGCAAAGCGGGATCACCCAGCCTGGGGATGGACAGGGAAGAGGGGTGGAATCCAGGTATCCCGGGTGTCCCGGCCCGGCGCCTCTTAACTTTGGAGGGGTCCGGAGGTTCATTTCCGAAAAAGGGAGAAAGACTACAACCGAGCCTCGGGGAAAATCTCTGCACCATGCTCGCTCGCCGCTGGGGTTTAGTGCCCTCGCCCGGCAACATCTGCACCAATCTAGGGTTTGGGAGGTTAAATAGTATGCCCCCCCGCCCCCATCAAATCTGAGGTTGGCAGATTTTGGAGACGCAGCCCACGAGTTGGCCTGGGCTCTGCACCTGGAGGGGGAGCTGAGGCGTCCCGGGGACCCGGCAGAAACTGACAAGCGCGCCCCTGTTCCCCCCCGCAGCCTACACAACAGCCCAAAGGGAGCGGACGGAATAAAGAGCTCGGTCTCCCCGGCCCCAGAGTCCGAAAATACCTTCATCTCCTCGTTGATCTCCCTCTTCACGGGGTGAGCCGGTTTCCGGCTCCTTTTATTTTCCGGAGGTCTCCCTTCTTTCTCCATTTCTGCCATGTTTTTGTGTCTGGTTTCTGTGGAGATGAAATGGCTGCTGCCGCCGCCGGCGGTGGTTGTGGTGGCGGTGGCGGTGGCGGAGGTGGAGGTGGTGCTGATGGTGGCAACGCTGGCGGAGGTAGCGGTGCTGGCGGGTCCGGGGCTCGGATGGGGGGGTACGGGGGGGAAGACAGGCGAGGGAGGAGCGGGGTCTCTTCTAGCGGCGGAGACCGTCAGTGGCCGTCACGGGGAAGGGTAGCCCGGGGAGTCTCGGGGATGCCGCCGCCGCCGCTCCTGCCGTCGCCGCCGCCGCTCCTGCTGCCGCCGTTGCCGGTGCCGCCGCCGCCGCTCCCGCTCCCGCCGCCGCCGGGCTGCATCCTCGGGGCCCCAAGGAGTCGTCAGCCATCTTCCTGCGCTCTGTCTGTCCGCATGGGCGAGAGGAGCGCCGGCCACGGCGGAGACAGCTGCTCTGGGCGTGCGTGCGTGGATCTGTGTGTGCGCCCGGGAGAGCGCGCCAGCCCCGGCGCCCTGCGCCTCCCGCGAGCCGAGCCGCGGGCGGAGGGAGGGACTGAGCGGGGAGGGGTCCGAGGGAAGGGAGGCTGGAGAGGGGGGGAGACAAGGCCAGCCCCCGCTCGCGAGCGGGCGTGGCTTCCCGGTCGCTGTAGACTCGGATGCTGCGCGGCTCCGGGGGCTGCTGGCGGCCGCCTGCTCCGGGGCGGCGGGCACCGGCCCTCCTCGTAGCCGCCACCTCCCCGCGACGACCCCTGCCTGCTCCCGAGCTCCGTGACTTGGGCTCCGGTGGGCTCGGAGTTGGCTTCTGAGGGTGACCTAGAGGCCGCTGAGCCAAAACGTGTCGGGGTGAAGGGTGGAGGTGGAGCGGTGAAGGGACGCAGGGACCAGAAGGCAAAGCGAGCACTCGGCCCCGGGGTGGCAGCGCTGGGGAGCGGAGGGAAACGTACACCGGACCCACCGCTCAAGCTCCAGTGTCCTGTTCCGGGGGCCACCTCAGACTGTGTCGAGGCTGTATGTCTTTTAGAGAGGTCCCCAAAACAGCGCGCCGTCAGACTGCTCGCCAGGAAGCTCTCGCCTTCCTAAGAAGGACTTCGAAGTAGGACAACTCAGCCTTCAGCTCCCTGATTATTTTTTCTTTCTTTCTCTCTCCCTTCCCCCTCTGCCCCAAACGCAGGCTTATGCTCTGTTACAAAGTAGCATTTTTACCCCGTGACCGGGCTGGCACCCTCAGCATGCCCTGGGCTCAATGGGAAGGGTTGGGCTTAGTGGGTACTGTGCGCACAGGATTCCCTCCCTCCAGAAGCCCCACGTCCTCGCCACGCTCGGCAGGACCCTCTCCTCTCCGCCGGGTTCCACACTCTTACACCGGACTCGCATCTGCCGGTTCCAGTGCCCAGCTCATCCTCCAAGCGCTCACGTGTTTCCTCTCGGGCCGCCTCTGTCCACGCCCTGGACCAAGGTCGGCTTAGCCTGTCCCTCTTTTGGGTTGAGGTATTGGCGTGAACCATTCAGTGAGGCTCCAGAGACAACACACAGCTCTGAAAAGCTCCTACACACACTGCATAGGGACGACACCTAGACGTTCCCAGCTCAGCTTTCCCGCGCGGCTCCACTTTGTAATTACCTGACACAGTGTGATATGGGGGTGTCCATTGTTCCCGGCTTGTTATTACGGAGTGTTCATTATGACAGTGGTGAGATTTAAAATTACACATTTTTAAGTACTTAAAAGATAGAATGAATTCGGTGTGGGGGTATGAGTAAGCTTTTCATTAAACTCTCAGTTCGGCCTATCAAGTGGGGTTCATTCTGAGTATTGCCTTGCCTAATTTGCATTTTAGCATTGTTTTGTCTCTTAAGCGTCGAATTAAAGCTATCTGGGAGCTACTCTGCAGGGCTGAACAACTCTAAGAGGCCTGTTTTGTATTTTAGCATAATGTGTTTCGTACACACCGAGTTCCAAATAGTTGGCAGTGTACCCTGGAAAACAACTCCTTGCTGGGGGTGCGAGGGGAAGCAGTACCGGCCTCTTCTAGTACCTGTCTATCCTGAGCCATCCAAGAGGCCTGTGGGAACTACTAAGAGCCAGGTTTTGCCTTTTAGGGGTTATAGTGATAGGCCAGGGGTCGGTATTCCTAACAAGGTTTCAAGGGATTAAGACGGGGGATAGATGGAAACCGAGGGACTGTGCTGGGTCCTTTGGCTGGGAGTCGAATTTTGCAGTAGACCTTGGAAAACCTCCAGTTGTTAAGGAGGCTGAGAGAAGCCCAGATCACTCAGGAGTGTAGGGTATGGTGGGTTGTACTTTAGACAGAGGCTATCTCCATCATACTGTTGTTGGTAGAGGAAAAGAGGAAGTCCTTGGTGTTTTTTGTTTTTTTTTTTTTTTTTTCTTAAAGAAAATCACAATTTTACCCAAACAGTACACAGACCACAACAGGTTTGTTCTTTCTGTCCTCTTAGTGTTTAGCTAAAAAGGTGGTGGGAAAACTTCCCCTCCCCCCTCGCTTTGTAAAACTACAGACACAGGTTGTAAACTAAACTATGCAATAAGAAACCTTTGTCTCTTGGAAACATATTTACATCTTCTCTGCTTCCTTTGCTGCGGGAGCTGTCACAATTGGCTCACTGTTGTTCAGCTGCTATCGAGTAACAAGTTGTGTACCCCCGTCTTAGATACAGTTTCACAAGTTAAGAACCAAGGCAACGGAAAAGGTAAACTATGGTCCAGATTTATATTTAGAAGCAGCTGTGCTTCTTTCCAAGGCAGTGACTTTAAAGAAACAGCCCAGGGGTTTAACGAGAATAAAGATGTTGATCAGCCACCTGTTCCTTCCTGCCCTCTAGAAAACTGAGGTAAGACTGGATCAGAACCCATGAAGCAGATCTTTATTGACAAGGGAAACTCAGGATAGCTGAGAAAAACCGTTAACCTGCCCTGAACTTTGGAACTGTTGCTACATGTTGGTAAACCTCTGTTTTCCCAAATGTACCCTAGAAGGTACTTAGTTCCACCAAGAGTTGATGTTTTATGCACTTAGAATCTTGAGTCAAATCATGTTCCCTGGATAACTTGTTTGTAAATGTGTAACTGTGGGTAGAAACAATCACATAAGTATGTTTCTGGAGACTCCTTTCTTCCTCCACCCTACACACAGTGCCCAATCCTCCTGGTACACAATTAGACTCAGTTTCCTCCCCCATTAGCCCTGCCAATCACCAAGATAGGCACGGGGCCAATCTTCTGTGTATTCCTCAGTTACCTTTTTGTGTTCTCCCTTCTTTAGAGTTCTTGTTGATCTCCATCTGGGTCCGCTTCACCTGGAAAATACATCAGAGAACAGATGGGAAGACCCCAGAGTGGTCTTCAATAGATGTGTTTGCTGTCACCTAGAATTGATTAGCGTGCCCTAAAACCATCTTGAAATGTTTTTCTGTGTAA
Source organism: Micromys minutus (assembly GCF_963924665.1). Taxonomy (NCBI): domain Eukaryota; kingdom Metazoa; phylum Chordata; class Mammalia; order Rodentia; family Muridae; genus Micromys; species Micromys minutus. Next base: position 37,929,632 of record NC_137960.1, on the reverse strand, counting down.
TATTTGAAATGAGTGTTTGTCTTGTACAAGTTCTGTGCTCTAGCTAAAGGTGAGGATTAAAATATGATTATGATGTTGGACACGTGATAGGATTTATCTCACTTAATATTCATAACATCCTGTGAAGCTGCTTTTCTTATCTCCAAATCACAGAAGGAAGCAGAACCGTTTGCTGGTTGCTAAGAAGCACCGGGACTCGGACTTATAACTTGCTGTCCAATTCCAGCTCTGGAGTTTTTAATTTTGTGCTAATCTGATTTGGTAAATTCCTGTAACAATCTACATTTCACCTTACCTAAGGCCCATATTTCACAGATTAAAATACATTTTTGCCTTAAATTCTTACTTCTTTAAGTGGTATCTATTTCCTCCCAATGGTACATAAGCTAACATCATATTCGCCAGTCATCCCGGCATTAGATTTCTTTGAGTTAGGTGGAAGCAACCATTCTTAGGAAGATCCCAGAGGCTTAAAACAACCAAGATTTGTATTTCTGGCTCCAACAAAGTCAGCTAAGGACGACTGTGGATCTCTTCAGCAGTTTTCCTCCAGGTGATGGCTTGGGGTATACTTCATGAATGCACAGTCACTGTAGGGAAAATGGAGGTTTGGGGAACATCCAGAACAGAGACCAGTACATTGTCTAGAGTGAATCATAGAGAGCTGACCAACCCATAGAGAAGCTAGGAAGTTTAACCCTTCCAAGTCCTCCAAAGGAAAGGAGAAGTAGAGGCAACTATTTAGTCTTTGTATTACAAACACGTCTTCAGTTCATTGAAACGTGGTTGTTAGGGTCTGCCAGAGTAAACATCAAGACCAAATGTCTCATGACTGGTCTTTTTTATTTAAATATACTTCAGAATTCACAATTATGTTTAACTGAAAAGAACAAAATCCTAGAGTGAATTTCAATAAGAGCTTCTAGAAACCACACAATTCTAGTTGACATTGGGCTTTAACCATGCAAGAGGCATTAAAGGGTGTCTGTGAACTCCTGAAATCACAGAGAAACTCTGCCCTGGGTCTCCTATGCATCTGCTTCTTTGTAGGTTTTGTTGTAGCTGTTGTTTGCCTTTTGTTTTTGTTTTGTTTTTCATAGAATGGGTACCTGTCTAGATTTATTGTTTGTTTATTCATTAACACAATAAATATGTGTTATTTATTGCACTGTTCTGTCCGAGTGCTTGGCAGAAGCAGACATAAGTGACAGATACTCAAATCTCACAATGTATTTGGATTTTTGTTTTGTTGTTTGTTTTGTGATGATCTTGCTTTGTAGCATAGGCTAGCCTTAAATTTAAGATTCCCTGTCCTCAGCCTTACTGGAGCTAGGATTATATGTGTGTGACAGATGTCCCAACCTCACAAACGGTAGAGTCTGAAAGAAAAGCAGCAACCAAATAACAAAGCAAATGGTATTATTTTATTGGTTTGTTGGCTAATTACTTTTACAATTTATTTAATTGTATTTTCACATGCATTGGCATGAGTGTATCAGGTCCCCTGGAACTGGATTAGTTACAACAACTTACAGATAGTTGTAAGCTGCCATGTGGGTGCTGGGAAATTGAACGTGGGTCCTCTGATAGAAGCTGCCAGTGTTCTTAATCAATGAGCCATCTCTGAAGTCCAGTTATTCTTGAGAAGATATTTCCCCCCCTCATTTTGGTAGCTCAGGCTACCCTAAAACTAACTATGTCATCTACACGGTCCTCTACCTTGTAGCAATCCTCCTACATCAGCCACCACAATAAACTGTTAAGAAGGAATTTAGATCCACTTCTGGGCATATACCCCAGAGACACTTTAATACACAACAAAGACACATGCACCACAATGTTCATAGCAGCTCTATTTATAATAGCCAGAAGCTGGAAAGAACCCAGATGTCCTTCAGAAGATGAATGGATACAAAAATTGTGGTACATTTACACAATGGAATACTACTCAGCCACCAGAAACAATGACTTAACCAAATTCTTAAGAAAAAGGCTGCATCTAGAGAATATCATCCTGAGTGAGATAACCCAGTCACAAAAGAACAGACATAATATGCAGTCACTGATAATGGGATACTAACCCCAGAGGCTCGCACTGCCCCAGAAACAACCCACAGACTGTATGAAGTCCAAGAAATAAAGAAAACAAAACAAAAAAAAAAAAAAAAAAAAAAAAGAAGAAGAAGAAGAAGAAGAAGGAATTTAGAAAGCGTAGTACACAGAAACCCCTGTGTGGGAAGGCTTGACTTGTAAGAGGACTAAATGAGAAGGAAGTGACCTAGGATCCAGGAGAAAAGTGTTGGAGTAAGAATTTTAAAGGAGCTGAAGGATTGGATGCTCAGCAGGGTTGAGGAAATGTGGAGCCAGAGACAGAGACAATGTCGACAGTGTGCTTCAGAAATGTGGGAGCAATTTATAGCAATATTGGGGTGAGGATGCAAACTATGGTTTAAAAAAAGGAGATTTGAAAGGCAGGGGGGACAGATGTCCAGAGGAAAGGCTTTTTGTCAGGCCTGGAAAGACCAAGTTCTGTCCTCTACTTTGTTTCTGTAGGGCACCTGGCCATTTTATGCTTCACCCCTAAACACCAAGAGAGCCCAAACAGTCACACCCTTGAGTGGAGACCCACTTTCTGCTGCCACAGGAACACTTCATACCCTGGGCCATGCTAGGTGAAGACTACCCCCTAGCCGGAAGAGGATGGGCATGGAAGAAGTTCCCCATCTCATATCAGTTTTGTGCAAACTTGATGTGCTTTACAGCAGAATGAGGGACCTCATCTTTCTGACAGGGGAGGGGCCTCAAATACACCATCCTAGTTTACCGGTCAGTTCTTCATTTGTGAAATGAACATCGTATTTGATATTTCGAAACATTGCTGTGATGTCCACAAACTATGTATTTCGATGACTTGGAAATAACCCACAGCTTTCTGTACACAAAATTGCATAATGTGCTCTCCTAAGGACACGTCCGATTTCACTAAGGCCTCCGGTTTATCTGTACATACGAATACAGTTATATGACAACCAAAGGAAACTGACACATGAGAAACAGTTGTCTACGTAATAAAAACATCCTTCATTTGCAGATGAATGCATAATAGTGTCCCTCTGGATACTAACTTGTTAAAGTGTGTTAATTTCGACTTGCAAAGATGATAATTTCAGATGCACTTCTGAGAATATTATAGTTATATCCATCTGAGGCAAGCATGCCAGAGCCTATAAACTCAAGGACAAAGTGATTTTGAGTTATAATTTTTAATACTCGTCAAAGCAGAAATCAGAGCCCAGTATTTATTTACTCCAAATGTCTCTGTGTAAAAAAAAAAAAAAAAAAAAAAAAAAAAAAAAACAAAAAACAGTGAGTTAAGCTCAGCTATCAAAGTACACAACTGAATCTCTTTATGTGTAGTAAGCCCGGGGAGACAAATGAAGCCCACCCAAATGAGAACAAAGGCTATTTATTTAGAGCAAGGGAGTCAGCCACCATCACTTGAACTTGGCAGAGAGTCAAAGGCAGGCATGAGAGTGGGAAGGCTTCATAGTGGGGGGGGGGGGAGAAAGGCTCCAGGTGTGCTCTGATTGGAGGCTGCTCACAAGGGAAGGTGGTGGGCAAGCTAACTGAAGAAGCAGCGGAGTGGAAGCAGGTTATACTACACGATCTCTTTAGAGAGCATCTTTGGCTCTTTCTGGTTTGCTATGAGCTAGAAGTGAATTGGTAAGGAATTGGAAAGTTGCCCAGCATTGACCAAGTCTGAACCCTTCTGCTGGCAGCCAGAGGTAGTGGTTTGGCTGCTCTGGGTTTTGCTGCAGCCCGTCAGTCTGAATCCTGTTGCCATATGTGGGCTGGCTATTGTCCATTTGTCAATCTCTCGGGTCATTAACTAGAAAATAAAGTAAGTTTGAAAATCAAGGAGAAACCAGATCAAAGACTAGGTATAAGGCAGCTCCCATCTGTGGTGAGGTCATGTTTTGATATGCTGAGAAGTGTTTTATTTGTCTCTGCTACTTCTTTTATTTCCCATGTATTCTTTGGTTCAAATCAGGCTTTGACATCTAGGGCTCTAGGAGAAGGCTATTATGCAGGAAATCCACAGATCAGTATTACTTGCCTATGACTTTCAAGTTTTTTTGATTAGTTGGTTAGTAGGGTTCTTTTTGAGGGGTGGGAGTGATGGGATAGGGTTTCTCTGATTATCCTTGGCTGTCTTGGAACTCACTCTGTAGACCAGGCTGGCCTTGAACTCACTGAAATCTGGTTATATTTGCCTCCCAAGTGCTGGGATTAAAAGTGTGGTGTGCCACCACTGCCCAGTGACTTTTGAGTTTTAAAATGAGTTTAAGAAATTCAAAGAAATAGCAGTAGTCAGGAGAAAAACTGTAATTTTTATTAAGTCTGAAACCCCTGGATTTTGAGTATCAGAACTCAGTGGTATGAAAGATTCTGATTATAAAGTCTGTGTAAAGTTAACATTTACAAAAATGAGAAACCAAGGTGTGGTGGTTTGAATATGCTATGCCCAGAGGCACTATTAGGAGGTGTGGACTTGTCAGAGGAGATGTGGTCTTGTTGAAGGAAATGTGTCACTTTTAGCATAGGGTTTGAGACCCTCCTCCTAGCTTCCTGGAAGCAAGTCTTCTCCTGGATGGCTTCGGATTAAGATGTAGAACTCTCAGCTCCTTCTCCAGCACCAGGTCTGCCTGCATGCCCCCACACTTCCTGCCATGATGATAATGGACTGATACATCTGAAACTGTAAGCCAGCCCCAATTAAATGTTTGTCATTAAAAGAGTTGTGTTGGTCATGGTGCCTCTTCACGGCAATGGAAACCCTAAATAAGACACAAGGGGAGTCTCACCTATTCAGAAAGAGATCACAACTTCCTCTGTTGGAGAAAAGGCAGTAGTAGATGAGAAATGGAGCACAGATATTGGAGGGATTGACCCAGCCCAGCCCCAGTGCTTGAGCAAGAGGGAGAGAGCGCATGAAACACTTGCAAAGCCTAAAGGACTCTGAAGATAGGAGAGAAAGAACAGATGTGGCTCACGCTTTCCTTCCAAGATGGAACCCACAACAGAAGCTAGCCATCGAGACTGCATCAGCCCAACATGGTACATGGGGATGGAAGGGGTTTGACCAGAAAGTCCTGAGTCCTCTCCATCCTCCGTGTTCTCTGTGTGACTGACAATGGGACAAGTGTGACTCTGAGGCTCTATAGAATGGCTGTAACCTATACCCAAATTATCTAGATAGAGATTCAGCGATTCTCCCATCTCCATGTATGACAAATAAAGAATGCCATGACTAAGGAGCAATGCTACCCACTCTCCAAATCCCAGGTCCAGACCAGCGTAGTGAGGAATGCATGAAAGGTGTGATCAAGAGAAGCCCACATCCCTGAGATTGTCTGGAGACTTCACTTCCACCTCCTCATGTCAGCGTTATAAACTGGACTGACTCTCTGAATATATATACATATATATATATATATAAAATCATACTTAGCAAATGCTTGTGGATTTTACATCAATGTAGCTTACATGTTTATTTACTCTATGACTCAAATAGGCTTTTGTCAGTTTGAAAAATAGAGTTTTCCATCTCAAGTAATTTTTTAGGCATTATTTGCCTCATTGTTTTTTATAGAAATAGAAATGAAAATAGCTTATGGCTCTAAAAATATCATAAGACCCATTGAAACACAAAATGTTGTTAGTCAAAAGTTAATTGAGGTGTTATGTATCGGTTAAGAGTCTAAGAAAAACATATTCCTTAACACATAATATTTGGGCTATCTCAGATGACAATCCTATCCTTTAACAGGTGAGTGAAAATACCGACATATATGGCACTGTGTGCCTTTAAATTCTAGTCAGTGGCAGATGGATCTCTGTGACTGAAGCCAACCTGATCTAAAGAGATCCTTTCTCAAAGAAAGAAAGAGAGAAAGAGAGGGAGGGTGGGGGAGGGAGGAAAGAAAAGAAAGGAAGGAAGGAAGGAAGAAGAAAGGGAGGGAGGGAGGGAGGGAGGGAGGAAAAGAAGGGGAAAGAAAAGAAAGGAAAGGGAAGAGAAGCTTGGCATTAGAGAGATGGCTCGGTGGCTAAGAGAGTGTGTTGCTCTTCCAGAAGACCCAAGCTCAGTTCTCAGCACACACATGTAGCAGATCACAGCTATCTATAGCTCCAGCTCCAAGAAGATCCAGCTCATGCACATACCACACGTGCACACATACACATAATGAAAAATAATAAAACCTTTTAACAATAAATATTAGTTAAGACACATTAACTAATTCAAAGATTTAAAGTTCTGGTAAATATAAATATCACCTTAATATTTCAATTCTCTTTAAGTTCCTTTGCCTTCCCTGATGCCATTCATTGATAAAATAAAACCTCATTCTTGATCCTTCCCTGCCTTCTTGCTTGAATTTGTGATAAAGTCTTGTTATGTACCTATGTAGCCGCCCCACCACTCCACACACACACACACACACACACACACACACACACAGACACACACACGATCTGTTACTATGTAGCCTGTCTCAGATAGGATTTCCATTTCTGTGAACAGACACCGTGACCAAGGCAATTCTTAAAAGGGACAACATTTAATCGGGGCTGGCTTGCAGTTTCGGAGGCTCAGTCCTTCATCACCATGGCAGGAAGCAGGGCAGCATGCAGCAGACATGGTGCTGGAGGGACTGAGAGTTCTACATCCTGTCTCCTGCAGGCAGCCAGGAAGAGGGTCTGTATTTTGCTCTGAGCAGACCTTGAACATAGGACCTCAAATCCCACCCCCATAATGACACACTTCCTCCAACAAGGCCACACCTCCTAATAGTACCACTTTCCATGGGCCAAGCACATTTGAACCAACATATAGCCTAAGCTGTTCTTGAACTCTAGGGAAGTCTCCTACCTCAGCCTTCTGAGTTCTGAGTTTCCAGATGTGAACCAATAAAAAGAAACCTTAAAGATGCTTACTTACAGGCTGGAGGAATAGCTCAGCAGTTAAGAGCACTGGCTGTTCTTCCAAAGGTCCCAAGTTCAATTCCTAGCACCCACCTGGTGGCTCACATTTATCTATAATGTGATCTGATGCCCTCATCCAGTGTGCAGAGGTAGATGTAGAAAGAGTAGTCATATGCATAAAAATAAATAATTAAAAAAATGTTTACTTACTTCACAGCATAGGGGGAAAAAGGAGATCTTGCTGACTTCCCAAGAGATGAAGCTGCTCTTCTGTGCTTAGACATTTTAACACTTTTGGATTGGGAATCAAGCTCATGGATATGTTAAATAATTATAACTTCATCTTTATTCTAATTTTTGCATGGTTGTTATGGAAACTAAATCATCCATAACAAAATGCTCAACACTTCCAAAGTAGCATACTATATTTTAATATTTTTCAATCAAACATGGTGTTCAGTAAACAGTTACAAAGGACAGAGATCTGTTTCATCCTACATCCTTTGAGAAACATTATGTGTAGCCAGAAACATTTTTCTACCAAAGAAGATTTGTCCTCAGTGTGCTCCTGGACCACGTGTTGTCTTTTTATTATACCCTAGAGGGGAGATGTTGAGCTGAAAAGACTCTGAAGTTTTAAATATGAGACTGTATTATACATTTCCATAGGAAAAAAAATTCATCAAAACTAAACAGATAAGTGAAAGATTTAATAGTGAGTCTTGGGATAGCAACTGGATGTCTGTTGTTTAATTATACTATAGTTACTAAATTCATATATCAGATGTTAAGGATGAATTCTTGCCTCAACTTTTTTTAAAGTCGGGGTCTCACTTTATAGTCTGGATGTCCTGGAACACACAGAGATCTTACCTGTCAAGCCTTCTCACAGGCCCAAGAGGACCGACCCCCAGTGATTTATAGTATTGTAGAGTAACTATGGTCAGCAACAATTATTTGTTTGAACATTTCAAATACCGATTAGAGAGAGTTTTGATTGTTCCCAATGCCAAAAGTGATAAATATAAAATGATGGATGAGAGTTAATAGATATGCCATTTCTAACGGTCTGCCTATTAAACACTATATACATATGTTGAAATGTCAGGCTGAAACCCATAAATATGTGTGGATTAAAATGTAACATTTTATCTCTATCAAGTTGCAGGAAGAAGAGAGAGAGGAGAGAGATAATTAATTCCTGAGGTCTTGGCCCTAGATCAAGAGATCACTGAGGTAGATCCTGACACCAAGGAAATGCTGAAGCTTTTGGAGGTTGCCAGTCTCTCTAACCTCCAGGTCACTCAGCCTACGGTTGGAACAAATTTCAAAACACTGCATGGAGCTGTTTAATCTGTTATGCTAGATTTTCAATAAATCTGAAAACAAGAAAAGAAATAAAACTAAATAAAATGTAACATTTTAAGCCTGGTGTGGTAGAACATGCCTTTAATCTCAGTACGAAGAAGGCAAAGGTAGACAGAGACCAAACTGGTCTAAGCCAGCTAGGGCTACCCCCAACCCTCTGTGTGTGTGTGTGTGTGTCTTTGTCTTTATGTTTGTGTGTGTGTTATATAATTTTAATTTAAAAAAGAATATATGCATACACATATGTATACACAGAGACACGTGTTTATTTTAATGGGAAGGAAGGGGAAAGTAAGAGATTAGAGAGCAGGGCGTGGGGCTCAGGACACCAGGTCGCAGGACTTCATCTAAGACTTAATTTTGCAGCTCCTTAGGAACCAGCACAACACAACAGAGTCTCACAAGCTGCCTGAATGTTCTTTCCATCAGGTAAGAAGCAGGCGAAGGTCAAACCATCAAGGAATCTGTCCCATGTGCTACAGGTGAGGAGAATGAGGCTCAAATCCGTCGGCTTCTAGAACGGAAAGGAGCTTCCAAGATTCAAACTGTACCAGACCCAATGAGAAGTGCCCCCAAAGACCATGACAATATCATCCCTGTGGCCACTTTGTAGCAAACCATTCTATTAAGGAAGGAAATGTGGGTCTGTGGAATAATTCTTCAAAGTCAGACTAAGGTTAAGTTATGCAAACATTAAATATTGCAAATCAAAACCTTACTGACCTAAAAATTCATACTAATAGGTATATTTGCAGCCTCTAAATGCAAACTTTAAAAGGCAAATTTGGTAACCCATATGCTAAGCATCAATTAATTAGGATGCTTAAGGGATGAAATGCTCTTATTAGCCGAAGTTTCTGACTAGCTGTGATTAAACCCTTAAAAAGATACATAGACCCATATATTTCAGTTCTTGCCACTAAAATTCCTAATCACACACTTGAATTGTGAGAATGTTTTGCAGTGCTTCAGAACTGTTGATGCCACTGTATGGAATTGAACAGTGCAGCGGGTGTGGGCTGGTCTCAGTGTGCCCAAGTCCCAGGGTCTGTGTTCATTCATGAATTTTGTTAACTACGCTTCTGGTAGAAGCTTATCTTTGGTCTTTCACTGTGTAGACAGCAGATAAAGTGGTAGATTTATTTCATTTAAACATGCATTTGATAGACATTCATTGAGATGTATAGACTTTGGGACTGATTAATTTGGGTATGCGATGTTTTTTATTTGAAAGTTCTTTATAATAAAGTTTTAATTGAAACAAAACAAAATAAAGCCGGACATGGAGGTACAGGCTTTTAATCCCAGCCCTTGTGAGGCAAAGGCAAGCATGTTTGTGTGAGTTTGAGGCCAACCTGGTCTAATAGTGAGTTCTGGGACACCCAGGGATATGTAGAGAGACCTATAGAAAGATTAAAATGAAAAAAAATAAAGAAAAAAGAGAAACAAGCATTGTTCTTAAAGCCTATCAAACACAAACACATTAGTAGGCTCTATAGATATAAAAATAATGTTTTACTCAATACTTTAAAATGTATTCTTTGAAATCACCACACATATATATACAATATATTTTGAGTATATCAGCCCCTCATTCTTTCCTTCAACATACCCTAGGACTTCCCATTAAATTCCCTTCCTATTTGTGTGTGTGTGTGTGTAGGTATGTGTGTGTGTGTGTGTGTGTGTACTCAATTTTTAATTTTTTTCCCTTAATTTATTTACTTACTCACTGTCTTAGTTAAGGTTTTACTGCTGTGAACAGACACTGTGGCCAAGGCAACTCTTATAAGGACAATATTTAACTGGGGCTGGCTTACAGGTTCAGACATTCAGTCTATTATCATCAAGGTGGGAACATGGCAGCATCCAGGCAGGCATGGTGCAGGAGGAGCTGAGAGTTCTACACCTTACCCTAAGGCAAATAAAGTGACACACTTCCTCCAACAAGGCCACACCTCTTCCAACAAGGCCACGCTTCATCCAACAAAGCCACACCTCCCTATAGTCCCACTCCCTGGGCCAAGCATATACAAACCATCATACATACTCATTTTACATCCAGATTGCAGACTGTAGCCCTCCTCCCTCCTCTCCTCCCAGCCCCACCCTCACATCCCCTCCCCTATACCCCCTTCCTCTTCTTCTCTAAGAAGGAAGTACCCCCATGGGTACCAATCTGTCCTGGCACATCAAGTTACAGAGGATTAAATGCAACCTCTCCCACTGAGACCAGACAAAACAGCACAGTTAGGGGAAAGGGATTCAAAAGGAGGCAACAGAGTAAGGGTCAACTCCTCTGGTCCCCTTCACTTGTTAGGGGACCCACATGGAGACCGTGTTGCACATCTTCTGTATATGGGGGGGGTGGGTCCAGCCATCCAGTCATGTATGCTTTTTGGTTTGTGATCCAATGGCTCTGAGCCCCCATGGGCCCAGACTTGTGTTGTCCTTGACCCCTCCAGCTTCCTCATCCTTCCCCCAAATCTTCAAGAGTCCCTGAGCTTTGCGTGATATGTGGCTGTGGGTCTCTGCATCTGTTTCCATTAGCTGCTGGGTGAAACCTCTCAGAGGACAGCATTGCTAGACTCCTGTCTGTAAGCATAGCAGAGTATCATTAATAGCATCAGGGCTGGGCTCTCTCCCGTGTGGTAGGTTTCAAGCTGGGCCAGCCATAGGTTGGCCATCCTCTGCTCTCTGCTCCATCTTTATTCTTACACATCTTGTAGGCAGGACAAATTTTGGGTCGAAGATTTTGTGGGTTGGTGTTTCTGTCCCTCCACTGAAAGTGCTTCCTTTATTCATGAGGTGGCCACATCAGGCTCTATACCCCCTGCTGCTAGGAGTCTCTGCTAGGGTCACCTCCATAGACTCCCAGGAGCCTACCCAGTCCGAGGTCTTCAGCCCATCCCAGAGATGCCTTCTATCCATGAATTTCTCTTCTCTGTCCCAGCCCTCTCAATCACACACCTGACCCCCCCATTCCCTTCCCTAGCCCTTCTCCTGCCCACTTCCCTCCATCTACCTCCAATGTCTGTTTTATTTCCCCCTTTTGTGTGAAATGCAAGCATCCTACTTTGGGCCCTCCTTGTTATATGGCTGTGGCTTATAGCATGGCTATCTTGTATTTTATGGCTAATATCCACTTATCAGTGAGGAAACACTATGAGTGTCTTTCTGGATCTGGGTTACCTCACTCAAGACAATATTTTCTAGCTTCATCCGTTTGCCTGCAAACTTCATGATGTCTTTGTTTTTAATAGCTGTGTAGTATTCCGCCATGTAAAATGTACCACATTTTCTGATTCCATTCTTCAGTTCAGGGACATCTGGGTTGTTTCCAATCTGATTAGATGCTGAAAAAAGAATTTGACAAAATCTGACATTCCTTCATGATAAAAGTCTTGGAGCGATCAGGGATACAAGGAGCATACCTAACCCCCCTGTCCTGATGTAATATACAGCAAGCCAATGGCCAGCATCAAATTACACAAAAAGAAACTTAAAACAATTCTACTAACATTAGGGACAAGACCAGGCTGCTTACTCTCTCTGTATCTATTCAGTGTCGTTCTGGAATTCTAGCCAGAGCAATGAGTCAACTAAAGGAGATCAAGGAGATACAAATTGGCAAAGAAGGAGTCAAAGTATCACTATTTGCAGATGGTATTATAGAATTATATAAGTAACCCCAAAAACTCTACCAGGGAACTCCTTCAGCTGATAAAGAACTTAAGAAAAGTGACTGGATACAAAATCAACTCAAAAAACTCAGTAGTCCTCTTTTTAAACAAATGATAAACAGGCTGAGAAAGAAATTAGGTAAATGATACCCTTTACAACAGCCATAAATAATATGAAATATCCTGATGTAACTCTAACCAAGTAAGTGAGGACCTGTATGACAAGAACTTCAAGTCTCTAAAGAAAGAAATAGAAGAAGCTACCAGAAGATGGAAAAATCTCCTATGCTCATGAGTCTGTAGAATTAACACAGTAAAAATGGCCATCTTACCAAAAGCAATCTACAGATTCAATGCAGTCCCCATCAAAATTCCAACACATTCTTTACAGATCTTGAAACTTCATATGAAAAAACAAAAACAAAAAACTAAACTAAATAAAACAAAAAACCCATAAATAGCTAAAACAATGTTGTACAATAAAAGGATTTCCCTGATTTCAAGTTGTACTACAGAGAAATAATAATAATAACTGCATGGTATTAGCATAAAAATAGACAGGTTGGTAAATGGAATAGAATCAAAGATGTAGATAGAAACCCACACACTTACAAACACTTGAGTTTTGACAAAGAAGCCAAAACCACACGATGAAAAAGAAAGCATCTTCAACAGATTGTGTTGATCTAACTGGATGTCTGTCTGTAGAAGAATGCAAATAGATTCATATTATTTACCCTGCATGAAACTCAAGTCTAAGTGGACTGAAGACCTCATCATAAAACCAGATACATTAAGTCTAATAGAAGAGAAAATGGGAAAGCTTTGACTGCATTGATAAAGGAGACGACCTGAACAGAACATCACCAGCTCAGGCACTAAGATCAACAATCAATAAACGAGACTTCATAAAATCAGAAAGCTTCTATAAGGCAAAGGACACCATCAATAGGACAAATCAGCAGCCTACAAAATGGGAAAGGATCTTCACCAACCTTACATTTGACAGAGAGCCAAAAAGAACTCAAGAAATTAGACACCAACAAACCAAATAACCCAATAAAGAAATGGAGTACAGAGCTAGACAGCGAATTCTCAACAGAGGAATCTCTAATAGTCAAGAAGCACTTGAGGAAATATTTAACATCCTTTGTTATCAGAGAAATGCAAGTCAAAATGACTCTGAGATTTCATCTTACACTGTTCAGAATGGCTAAGATAAAAAAAAATCATGATAGCACATGCTGGTGAGTATGTGGAGCAAGGGGAACACTCTTCCATTGTTGGTGGGACTGCAAACTTGTATAACCACTTTGGAAATCAACACAGTGGTTTCTCAGAAAGTTAGGAATCAATCTACCTCAGGATCCAGATATACCATTACTGGGCATGCACCCAAATGACCCTCTATTACTCCATAAGGAAACTTGCTTCTCCTATTTTTAATGTACTGAGTCTAATTATCCAGTTAGTGTTTTCTATATGCACACAGGCATAGGTTCACAGCTGGACTTGGGAAACCTACAATTATAAAAATAACTTTTATTCACCAGGTAATGAGATGAGATAAGAGGTATACTCAAGCTTTACAAATCTGTGGCTTAGGCTGAGCCCAGAGTGTTTCCATTTCTGTTCTGACTATATATAGGCCATGGCCTGGAAGTTTCTAGCCTCTGTATCTGTAGGCCTAAAATGTTTTCAGCTCTGAGACTTACTATTGAATAACCTTACCCTTTCTGTTCTTTCTGAACTCTGGCTGGCTGGTTCAATTCAGCTGTTCTGGTTCAAACTCTTCTCCAAGTTGACTGGTTCAAACTAACTTCTCTCAGCTTCTCACTGAATTGCTCTGCATAGCCTCAAACTAAGTCTAGCAATTTGTTCTACTCTTCTGGCTCCTTCTTATTCTTTCCCTCCAGTTGCTTTTGCTGACTTGCACTGCATGAACTGCACAAACTAAACGGAACTCACAATGAACTCAACTGCACTGCAAAAACTTCACTGAACTGGACTCTACTGCATTGCCTAAACTCAACTGACCTGCACTCACTAAACTGTCCTCCCTTCCTGACTCACTCTGTGCTGTTCTTCAGTAGCCTGTGTTTACTGGCTGTTCTCATGAGAACTGGACACGGCCTATCTCTGACTCATTTTGTCAAATCTTTCTCTGACTCATCACTTTGTCTGTCCTCATTTTCAAACATGGCTGCTTCCTTCTACAAACTAACTTTACCCACATTATTTGGGATGAAAAGCATGTACTAAGTGTGTGCCTGTATTCCAACCAAAGGTGTTAAAGGTGTCATTTCAGCTGGATCACACAGACCTAGGTCTTTGGATGGGATACCTTGCCAGAGCAGCCATGTTACTGGATAAAAATTCTTCTACATATAGTGGCCACGCATGTAAAGAAAAGTGGCTGTCCATCTCAGCAGCCACCACCTGCCAGCAGTTTCTCAGTAAAACAAGTGTCCTTGAGCTTCTCCCCACTCCATTTTGGAAGGTTTAATTGACAAGTAAAGTATAATGTACATTTTTAAAGGCAGAAAGCTGATTCTGAGTCACAAACAGAAGGAATAATCATGTGAGCTTGGTGCAGAAGCAAAATGAGTAGAGCGTTGTCAGATAAGAAAGAAGAAAAAGAGTGCTTTAGACAGAAGGAGCAGGTGTACAAAGGTGTCTAGATTTGAATATGCACAGAGTTAAGGGGAGCAAAATCATTCAGTGTGCCTGTGGTGAACATGTCCAAGGGAGTCCCTGGGTAAGATAAGGAGTCGATCAGGAGTGACTTCATGCTACCATGCTGTGAATATGTTAATCCTGGGATTTCTTTGAGCCAGTGAATATTAAAATATCATAGTGAGGAAGAGGTGTAATTCAGTGGTAGAGCAATGATCTAGCATCGAGGGAGCCCTGGTTTGATCCCAAGCACCACAAAAGCAAATAAAGTAAAAAATTTTAAAAAAGGACTAATAAAATCACATATACAAACTTAATCCAGTAAAATCAGCCAGACAATAAGGAGGAGAGATCAAAAATAAGCCACATAAATGTATTTGCAGTCCCAAAGGCAACAGATGAGTTTAGGAGGTAGTGATCAGGAGCAGTTTCCTCTCTGATATGTACATTATTAACAGAATCTATAGAAATTAGTATCCATTATTATACTATGGGACCAATGATGAAATTAATATTTTATGTAATAGAGTTTATTGTGTAATAACATTTGCAAAGGCAACAACGATTATGTTATCTCTATTGGCTCATTAACTAAAGGAAACAGTAGGGCCCTGGAAAACCCTCCTCTAGTGGAGCAGCCATGTACACAGATTGCCTGACTTTACAGGGACCCAGAATGCAGCTCCATCACCCTCATTCAATTCAACCAAGTCTGGTCTCCTTTCAAGTCACATAGTCTGCCTCCATCTCCAACCCCTACCCTGTGAGCAAAAAACACAACCAACAGCCTAAGTTCAGAAACCCAAGTCCATTGGGAAAACATAGGCACTATGGAAAGCCAAGACAGTATGTTCCCCTCCAGAAAAATCACTAACCCCATAGTAATGGTCCCCTAGAAGAAGAAATTAGATGGAATTCAAGGCACAAAATTTAAAGGAACAACTGTGCAAATGTTCAAAGAGTTTAAAGAATTTATAGAGGACATAAACAAATACCCAAGTGACGAGAGAGAGGTTGGGAATGAACTGATTGAAACAGAAAAACAAAATGAGCAAATAACAAAATAAAATAGGGAAACGATGATATGAAATTTTAATTAAATAAAGAGATACAAATACTAAAGAAAAACCTAACTTAAAATGAAGCTGGAAACAAAAACTTCAACTGGTCATATACAAAGTTCACTCAAAAGCCACACCAACAGAATGGATCCTCTGGAAGACAGATAAGATAGAGGAATTTAATTACTTAAATAAAATGTTATAGTTTTTAAAACTCATGAACAGAACATGCAAGGTTTTTAGGACACCATGAAAGACCACACACATGAATTACAAACAGGGGAAGTAGAGAGTAATTCCAAGACATAGAAAATTCCTTAGATAATTTTTTAAAATCTCAAATCTTGAGAAACAGATACCCACACACATACAAGAATCTTAAAGAATATGAAATAGATAGAACCATAAAAGAAAACCCCATATGATACATTATAGTTTAAACTAAAAACACAGAATAGAGAACAGATACTAAAATCTGCTAAAGAGCCAACTCAAATATCACATAACAGTTGTGTATGTGATGGAAAATTTTAAAGCCAGAAAGGCTTGGAAAGATGTATTCCAAGCTCTAGAATATCATAATTTTCTATCTAAAATACCATATCCAGCAAAGCATTCCTATATAAATGGGAAAAAATAACTTTATTACTATTTCTAAGCCAACTCTGAAGAGAAAACTGGGAGAAATATTTTAAGCTGAAAAGAAGCATAATTACTCTCTAGAGGTTACAGGAAAAAGCAAACAACATCAGGATAGTTAATATTTAAGACACTGTGTAGTGGTTTATACCTTTAATCCCTGCACATGGGAGGCAGATGTAGACATCTGTCTATGAGTTCAAAGCCAGCCAGAAGGGAGCTTATATCTTGAAAAAAAGTCTAAGAAAATTTAAAAAAAACATTTGAAAGTAGAAATTGGTATACATCTTTTTAATAATATGTAGTTCTGACTCCCTAATAAAAAGGCACAAACTGAAAGGTTGGACTAGAAAACAAGATCTATCCTTTTTTTTCTGCTTCCAAAAAACACATCTCACCATCAAGGAAAGACCTCTACCTTTTGAGTAAAAGGATAGAAAAAGATATTCCAAGCAAATGGAACTAGTGCACAGGCAGGCATTGCTATTTTAATATTTGACAAAATAAACAAAAACCAAAAGTGGTTTGAAGAGATAAAGAAGGCCACTTCATTCTCTTTAAGGGAACAACCCATCAAGTTAACATTACAATTCTGAGCATACGCACATGAAACACAGGTGCACACAATTTCATAAAACAAAACTCGTAGAGAAAAACCACAGAATAAACACCACATAGTCATTGTGGGGGACTTTAATACCCCATACTCTCTAATAAATAAATTATCCAGACAAAAATGTAATGCAGAAGGAATGGTGTAAAATGACACCATAAATCAAATGGACTTAACAGATGTTGTAGAACACGCCAACCCAAACACTAAAGAATGCACATCCTCCTCAGCAGCATGTGGGACAAAAAGAAGGCCTTAACCAATATCAGAGAGGTGAAATGACATCCTGTACTCTGTCCAAACACAATGGAATAAAAATGGTGTCAACAGTAAGAGACAAAAGGAACAAACTAATGGAGACCTAACAGCAGCACACTGTTGAAAGAGAAGGGGGCCACTGAAAAACCAGAAGGGGAAAGTATTCCTAGAATGTGAATGAAAACCCTACATACCAAAATCTGTGGAACACAGTGAAGGCTGCTCTAAGAGGAAAGTTTGTAGCACAAAAAGGCATGTGATTTTTGGAGCTGGAGAGATGGCTCAGCGATTAAGTGCATGTCATGATCTTGCAGAGGACCCAGGTTCAGTTCTCAGCACCCACATGTTGGCTCACAACATTTGAAACTCCAGTTCTAGGAATCCAATGTCTCGTCTAACCCCTGAAGCATGTTGCAGATGTGCACATGTATGCACACATACAAAATAAATATTCTTAAATTTTTGAGAATTTTAAAATTAATAACTCAATAGAGCAACTTAAGACTTTATAAAAATAAGTTCAATCCAAAGCTGAATGCAGTAGATATGAAGATGAAGGCCAGAAAAAAATTAATAAAATACAAGCAAACAAATGTTTCAAAAATAAATAAAATTCCTTGACTTCCTATAAAAGATAAATAATATTGACAAATCCCTTATCCAAATTAACCAAAAGAAAGAATACACAAATAAATAAAATTTGAGATAAAAAGATAATAGCTAACAATAAAATTTAAAAAACTATAAAATGTAACTTAAAGTGTATATTCTTTTTTTTTAAGAATTATTTATTTATTTATGTATGTGAGTACGCTGTCACTGTCTTCAGACAGACCAGAAGAGGGCATTGGATCCCATTACAGATGGTTGTGAGCCACCATGTGGTTGCTGGGAATTGAACTCAAGACTTCTGGAAGAGCAGTCAGTGTTCTTAACCACTAAGCCAGCCTAAAGTGTATATTTTAATAATTTAGAATAATATTTCTAAACAAAAGGGTGAGTTTTAGATGCATATGACTTATCAAAATCAAATGAAGATAAAATTAATAATTTAAAATCTTATTAACCATGTGCAGTAACAACAACAACAACAATAATAAATCTCAACCAGAAAACATCCTATGACCAGATAGTCACTGCAGAACTCTATCAGTTCTGCAAAGAAGAACTAATATCAGCATCAGATTATTTCACAAAAGAGAAAGCAAAGAAATGCTTCCAAATTATTTCAATAAAGCCATTATCAACCTGGTACCCAAACCAGGCAAAGACACAACAGAAAGAGAAAGTACAGAACTTCCTGATGAATAGAGGTGCAAAAATTATGAATTAAATGCTTGTAAACCAAACTCAAGATTACACCAAAAAGATCATTCACTGTGATCGCGTTGACTTCATTTCGGGCATGCAGGGATGATCCAACATATGGGAATCAATAAATACAACTCATCACAAAAAAATCTTATGGTCAGGCTGGAGAGATGACTCAGTGGTTAAGAGCCCCACTGTTCTTCCAGAGGTCCTGAGTTTAATTCCCAGCAGCCACATGTTGGCTCACAACCACCTGTAATGAGATTTGATGCCTTCTTCTGGTGTGTCTGAAGACAGCAACAGTATGTACTAATATAAATAAAATAAGTAAATCTCCAAAAAAAAAAAAAAAAAAATAGAAAGAAATCTAGTTTCTGCCTTAAAAAAATTTAAATTACATGGTCATGTCAACAGATGCATAAAAGGCCTCCAACAAAATCTAACATCCTTTTATAAATAAAAAGTCACAGAGAGGCTGGGGATGGTGAGAGCATATGCCACCAAAACAGACTGTGTATCCCAGAAGTACAGCCAGCACTACACTACATGGAGAGCAACTGGAAACATCTCCATTCAAACCAGGAACAAAAGTCTGACCACCTTTCTACTCCTCTTCCAATAATGAAGCCCTTGCCAGAGCACTCAGTCAAGGGAGGAAACAAAAGGATACAAACAGCAAAAGAAATCAGTGTAGCCTTTTGCAAAGGATATAATCTTATACATAATAAAACCTGATGACCACACCAAACAAACAACCCTTAAGATCTGATAAAACACTCTCCTTGAATTAGCAGGATACAAAAATCACAAAAATCAGTATTCTCTCTATATACCAACGACAAACACACTGAAAAAGAAATCAGTGAATTAATCCTCTTTTTTAAAAAAATCTAATAAATATAAGCAAGGTAATGAAAATCCTCTATGATGAAAACATCAAGGTTCTGAAGAAAGAAATGCAGGATGTCTCTAGAAGAGGAAAGACCTGGCATGTTCATGGATACAAAGAGTCTGTATTTTGAAAATAGTCATACTACCAAAGCAACCATCACCTTCAATTTAATCTCAATCAAGATTTCAGCAACATTCTTCACAGAATAAAAGAAAAAGTTTAAATTTTATATGGATGCACAGAAGAACAGAGATTGCCAAACCAATCCTTGAGAAAAATAATACTGCTCGGGGTATCACCATCCCTGATTCCAAGTTATACCATAAGGGTATAAAAACAGCAGGGCAAGAGGCAGACAAACAGACAGACATGTCCACAAATGAACTGGGGCAGTAGGTCCATTGAAAATCTACACAAATACAGCTGTCTAAGCGTTGACAAAGAAATCCAAGGCAGACACTAAAGGATGGATAGCATTTGTCAACAAATAGTGCTGGAAATCCTGTATCCAGGTTTAGCAAGTGGAGAAGAATAAACCTAGATCCTTACCTGTCACCCCAGGGGAGAAAATGGATCCAGGACCTCAAGAATGGAAATGATACCCTGACAATGCAGGAGGAAAAAAAGTAGAGAGTTCCTTTTATCATACAGGCCTGGGTTAGAATCTTCTGAGTAAGACTCTGGTATCACAGAAAACAAGACCAATAATCAACAAGTGGGAACGTCCAGAAGTAAAAAGGCTTCTGTGCAGCAAGGGAAAATGTGACTCAAGTGAAGAGTCAGCCCACAAAAATGGAGAAAATATTTGACACCCACACATTGGATACAGGATTAGTGACTAAAATATACAAGGAACTCAAAAAACAAGCAAACAAACAAACAAAAAACAACCTAAACTCAAAGAGAACAAACAACTCAACTTGAAAAACAGGTGACAGAACACAACAGATTAAGAAGAAAACCAAATGGCTAGGAGATAACGTTAAACATTAAAAAGTGTCCTTAGCCATCAGAAAAATGCAGGCTAAAGTATTTTAAGATGCTTGATGTTTTGTCACTATAGTCAGAACAGGCATCATCAGGAATCTAAACAACAACAAAGGCTGGTGGCGGGGTACACTAGTGAAGAAACTGAAAATCATCTAGGGCTCCCTTGGAGAACTATAAATGAAACCAAGGTCTGACCCTGGTATACTACCCTTGGGTGCATACCCCCCAAAATCTCAATCTCCCTACAAAATGGCTGCATGTTCGCGCTCTTTCCAGCTCTGTCTCTAGTGACTAGAAGATGGAATCAATCTATCTATCCATCAAGTGATGGATGTCGAAAACCTGGTGCACATGTACAATACGATTTTTATTCAGCTATAGAGAAAAATAAAATTGAGAAATCTGTAGGGAAACAGATGAAACTGGAAAACATTATGCTGAGTGAGGTAACCCAGGCCCAGATAGACAAATAGCTCATGTTCTTGTTCGTATGTGGATCTGACTCTGTGTTTAGGAGTACACCCGGAAGTCAGGAAACTGGAATGGGGGAGTGGGAGGGGTTACCTTGAGGGAATGGGATCAGTAGTGCATAGGTAAAATGAGGAAGGAGATCCTGGGCACAGAAAGGCTCAAACAGAAAGAGGCTTAGGGAGACCAGAATACTGGGGGTAGAAAGGCTCAAACATGGAGTGGTACGGAGAAATAAGTGAAAAGCCACATAGCAGCCCACTATTTGATGACCGTAGTTAGAGATACAAAGGAGTACATGAGACCAGACCCCCTACAAATAGATAATGTTGGTCCGAGAACCAGTGTAACCCTAAACTGAAACCCCAGTGACAAGTGGGTCGTTCTTCTATAGGAGTTGTTAGAGAGGCTCCAGGAGCCCTCCCAAATTATATAGACTGTTTATTTTACCAGTTGTCCACCACAATGAATCAATAAGACTGTACTGCTGGAAACAACAGGTATCCTAGAGACAAAATGTAGAAAACTCCAAGTGGAACTGGGAAGGAAACTTCTTCCCTGTTGGCTGGCTTTTGTGGGGTCAGGTGGGGGTTATGCAGACTGTTGGGAGTGTCTGGGTTTGGCCACTAGTACGATGATGAAACACCATGGCCAAAGGCACATTGAGGACAAAAGGGTTTATTTGGTGTGTGCTTCCATATCCAGAGTCCATCACTGAAGGAAGTCAGGGTAGGAACTCAAACAGGACAGGAACCTGGAGACAGGAGCTGATGCAGAGGCCATGGAGGGGTGCTGATAACTGGCTTGCGCCTTTTCATTATAGATCTGCATAAGTGTGGCCACTGATGGCCAAGCAGCACTGACAATACTACGCTATCTGGAAATCTCTTCTGTTAACCCATAGCATTCCAAGTTAGCCTCAGACAGGTTTCTTAGACAAGGGTAGAAAACAGCCACCTTTCCCCCACCAAACTATCACAAGATTGGTTCCTAGGTCACATACAAATATTATCCTTTGAAACTTGTCCAGTCAGGTCCTGCAGTTCCAATCACCCTGAGAACTGCTGTCTTCTATGCTCCTGCTAGCATGGCCCAGCAAGCTCCTCTTAAGATGTCCAGTTGCTTTTCTAGTCCAAAGTCCCAAAGTATGGTCTGGCCTAGCCCAGTAATGCCCCCAGTCCCTGATATTAACTTCTGTCTCAGTTAGGGTTTCTGTTCTTTTAAAAAGACACCGTGGCCAAGGCAAAGATTTCACTGGGGCTGGCTAACAGTCCAGAGGTTTAGTCCATTATCATCATGCCTGGGAGCAGGGTTCAAATCACCCTAAGTCACTATGGGGCTGGGCTTTGAGGCTCAAGGTGTGCGGTGGCGAGGCTCACATTCTCCTGCTGCCTGCGGAGCAGGATGTAGACATCTTGACTCTTGTAGCACCACGCCTGCCTGCATGCTGCCGTGCTCCCCACCGTGGTGATAATAGACTAAACCTCTGAAACCCTAAGCCAGCCCCCATTAAATGTTCCTTTATAAGACTTGGCACAGTCACCGTGTCCTTTAGCAGCAATAAAACCCTAAGACACAGCACTCAGTCCTCCATAGGTCACCCTCCCAGGTTCTAATTAATAGTCCCAAACTCAGCTATGGGGATGCACTGGTTAAACTTTGTAGAATATAAAATAAAGATATATATATATATATATATATATATATATATATATATATATATATATGAAAAGAATCTGTAAAAAAGAACTGGGGAGAGAGGGAAACCTGAAGGAGCTAAGGAAGAGCAACAGAACGTAGTGTGTTTGTTCATGTGTGTGTGTGTGCATGTGTGTGTGCATGTGTTTGTGTATGCATGTGTATGTGTATACATGTGTGTGCTTGTGTGTATGCATGCATGTGTGTCTCTGTGTGTGCATGTGCCTGTGTATATGTATCAAATTGTCAACAAACAAAAATTGTTAATTTAAAAAGGAAAGTGTGGTCTGTACTTTTTGTTGTTGTTTTAATTTTATTGCATTTTTACTTATTTCTTATGGAGCTTCTGTGTTCCAAGCATGCCAATGACACACGTGAGCCAGGTAGGAGAGCTGTTCGGGAAATCAGTCCTCTCCTCCCACCATGTGGAGCCTGGAGTTTGAACTCAGGTTGTAAGGCTTTGATGTACACACCTCTATCTGCTGAGCCATCTTACCAGCCAGTTTCCTTTTTATTTGTGCACTTATTTATTCACAGGACCTCTCTGCATAGCCCCAGCTGTCCTGGAGCTCACTCTGTAGGCCAGTCTGACCTCAAACTCAGAGATCTGCTTCTGGTTCAGATTAAAGGCCTGCACCACCACTGCTTGGCTCCAGTTTCCAATTTTGATCGATAATTTCCCTATCTTAGACCTTCTTAAGTAGACTGTCAGGAAATGAAGCTAAGTAATTCATACGGTTTCAGTTTATCGGGGCTTCTGATAGCGTGAGACAGCACTGTCACTGAGGATGCGAAGAGGCAATGACACCTTGTAACTTGAGCTCAGTAGGTAGTGTTTTCTGCTCTACGCCTGAGACATAGCTCACACCTTTCTGTCTAATTCTACTCTACTATAGGCTTAACCACATTTATTAGTTGCTAAAACTAAGTAATAGCCTCCTACCTGGGCCCCTTCTTCCACCCATCTACCTGTGAAAAGTGCATTATATACAGGTACAAAATAGACAAAATAATTCTTTCAAATATAAAACAGATTGTATGGCCTCCTGCTTAAAATGATGCCCAAACAACACTGTGGTGGTTTCTGGGCTCCCTTCTTCCACCCATCTACCTGTACAAAGTGTATTATTGGCCTAGCCAATGACTTCATTTTAGTGACCCAAGAGACCCAAAGGTGAACCTGTCCCATCCATGTATTTCAAAGTCCTGATCCACAGAGGAAAAAGGTGAGGTGCTACATCCTGATTTTAAGCTTCCACGCTGAGGTGTGGATTGAAAAGCAACGGTAGACAGTTAATACGTTTCCTGTATAATCCAAACTCCCTGCTATGGCCTGCACAGCTTTGCACACTTGAGATTCTGCCTGTATTGCCAACTCTACCACTCCCATTGCAGATGAAACTATTTATCCTCTAACAACTACCTACATCTTTCGTGACTGGAGATAGTCAGCAAAGTTTATCCAGTTACATCCATCCAAATAATGGCGTTTCTTTACTTCCCCCCAGCTACGTATGACGACCGTGTGATCAGCAGGCGTGAGCAAAGAGGTGCGTGCAAACTTCTTCTTCTACTTCACTTCCCTCACCCTTCCTGACTAGAGTATCGGTACAGATGGTAAGAGAGTGGAGGCATGAAGGGACAGGAAGTAGACGTACTGACAGACACAGGACAGAAGTCCCATAGTGAGAACAGCAAAGGACTGAGGTCTGTCTATCTGAGCCTTCATTGCTGTGAGGAAAACACAAGGCTTTATCATGTGTGCATGTCTCTGTGTTTGCGGGCTTCATTTTAACTTATACCCGGATGCTTGCTCACTGTAGTCCATCCTCTACTTACTCTGAGCTCTATGTACTGTTAGTCTGTTTGGGATGCTTCCCAAGGTCCTTGTAAGGATGACTCTTTGCTACTAAGATTTCAATATTCTATGTAGACTTAGATTTTTTTTAAAACCTACTTTTAATAATGGTTCTCAAATGCTTTGACCTCTCTCTCCTAGCCCACCGTCCAAAGGTAGAGGAAAAAAGATGGTAAATAGGACAAGGTGGATGCAGACCTGTTTAGAAGTAGTTCTTTGGGGGTGATTCCAAACTGTTTCTCAGGATACCAGCAGTCCAGTTCAGTATTGTCAGGATACAAAACACAGATCAGCAGCAGTGGCAAGAGTCAGCAGAAACTGCCAGGCTTCTCTCAGTCAGTGGGTGCAGCCAGGACCAGCCAGGATGACAGAAGCTGTCGGCCATGGCCCCTCTCCACAAATCGAAGATCAGCGAAGGCCAAGACTTGAGAGACTTGAGACTAACAAAGTCTTGCAAAGCTAACTATGCAAGCACAGTGCCGCTGTCCATTGAGTCCTGTGTATACTCTCTGCAAACCTCACAAGTCCGCCCACGAGTCCTGTCTCAGCAAAGCACCATGGGAGTCAGACTCACCACATGAGTCTGTGTCACATGACAGAAACTTTCGCTTCAGTTGTATTTAAAGTACCTTGGTTCTCTGCTCCAAAACTGGGAGTACTATTCTTCATGGCTGCCATCTGCATCTGAAATGCTCTCCTCCAGTGGCTTACTGCCTGTCACTGCCCAATCCATACATCAAAACCCACCAATGCTATGTTTCCTGCTGATTTCCAAGGACAAAAAGGACATTAACATAGTGATGCTGTGTAAGTCTCCACTGTGTGAAAAAAAAACCCAATTATTAGTTAATTAATTAGTGATTAGTTAATAGTTAAGAATGTTGGGAATATAGCCCTCCAATCATGGTCCATGATTCAACCTACTTTATCTTTAAAATTAGGTAACAATAACAAGTTACCAGAACAAAGTTAACAGAAATGTGTCAACAACTCCTCCACCTCCCTCATCAAGTGTTTCGGTTTGAGGAGAGGGAAAATCCTAAAGAAACAATGGAGAAGTCTCTGTTTTTGTAGAGATCAAGGAGAAAAAAAATCAAAAAGAGCTTATAAAACACCATGCCCAGAGGACAGGTTCTCTTAGCAGTGATATGGTCTATTATGCTGCCTCTACAATGCCAGCCATTGTGAAACACACCATTGTTTAATGTACCACGAGAAAAGAAAAAAAAATGTTGCCATGGTACATTTTGTTGCTGTTCCCAATCTCTGTCCCCACATGCCTCCTCAGCTTAACAGTGGGTAGAGCACACATCTGCACTCCATTGTCAGGCCTGGCCATGTGACTTGTTTTGACCAATTGAGTGTAAGTGGGTAAGACAGAGACCATATGTGCTGGTTGGTTTTTGTCAGCTTGACACAAACCAGAGTCACATGGGAATAGGGAGCCTCAATTGAGGAAATGTCCCCATCAGATGGGCTTGTGGACATGTCTGTGAGCCATTTTCTTGATTGATGGTTGATGTGAGTCTATCCAGGCATGGCAGGTGGTCCTGAGTTGTATAAGGAGCAGGCTGAGTAAGCCATGGGAAGTGTCTTAGGGTTTCCATTGCTCTGAAGGGTCACCATGATCAAGGCAACTCTACAAAGGATGACATTTAATTGGGTCTGGATTACTGGTTCTGAGGTTCATCCCATTATCATCATGGCAGGAAGCATGGTAGCATCCAGGCAGGCATGGAGCTGAAGGAGCAGAAGGCAAACAGAAGACTGTCTCTTGTGTGGCTAGGAGGAAGGTCTCCAAGCCCACCCCCACAGTGACACACTTCCTCCAACAAAGCTACACTTTCTCCAATAAGGCCACACCTAATATTGCCACTCCCTGGGTCAAGCATCTTCAAACCACCACAGGAAGCAAGCCAGTAAGTGGTACTCTCCCATGGTCTGCACTTCAGTTCCTGCCTCCAGGTTCCTGCTTGAGTTCTTGTCCTCACTTCCCTCTCTGATGGACTGTGATGTGATGTGGAAGTGTAAGAGATACATACACTCCTCCTCAAGTTGCTTTTGGTCAGGGTGTTTTATCACCGAAACAGAAAACTAGGGTCCCTTCCCTAAGCAGCTTTCTATGTGTTAGTAAAGTTTGACTCAGCTTCTGTTCCATTATCCAGAGTCCACGATTATGGTTAGTCCTGTCTGGGTTTCGGAATATAGAGTCCAGCCCAGCCAAATCTACAACAGCAAAAGCCGGTGGGGCCAAAGCCTCTCCGTGTAAACACATGCACGTGTGCGTGCACACACACACACACACACACACACATCAAAATAGGTATCACTGAAAGCTACTGAGATTTTGCTAATGACAACAAACATTATAGCAATTAGACGACTACTTGCCATCAATGAGAAGTTACACCTTGATTTCACAGATTTAAAAACACGATCAAATGCATGTCTTCAAGTCCATAGAATATGATACGTAGCATGGCTGTTGCATATCCGTGCAAGATATGCAACGCTCAGGCATTACAGTCATGATGCTATAGCATTCATCTTTGTAATGAGCGTTTCCTTGATAAACAGATTTCCATTTTAGAATACCATATGCAGCACTTTTGCCTCAGGTCCTAACTGAAATGGCCAGAACAATGAAATGGACACAAAGTTCAAGTCCAAGAAGGTTAGCGGTGGCTTGCGGACAGTTTTGCTCTTCCCTCCCTCCTACTATCCCACATGACAAGGACTCCCCCCTCTTTTGCTCATGCCCCATAGTCCAGAGAACCAGATACAAATGTACCATATTCAGGGAATCCAGAGGTGTAAGGCAGCACAAGTGGAGATGAAAGGCTGGTGATGTAAGCATGGGGCTGGGTATTTGAATGCATGCTTGTGAAGTGAGCCTTCCTGCAAACTAAATGAGCAGTAATTAAAATGATAATAATGTAATAACAATATTAATTGTTAATACTAACTGAGAAGAGCATCACCCCTATGCCTAGCACCTACTAAAGGATTTATGTAAATAATGTCATTTATTCAAGACAATAATTTTACCTATTAATGAGCTTTGACTGTTGTAAAGGAAATTATTGTAACAGACCACTTGAAAAACCAGTAACTCAGAGCAATAGTTATCTTTCCTATCTGTTTACAGGCCAACTAGGTTTCCAGGTTCTAGGTTGGGCTCTGCTGCCCAGGTCTCGCTGAGGCTCCATGGTTTGTACCCTTCATAGCTCCCTGATGCTTGCTCTTCTCTCAGGATAGAAGTCGTGTGTGAGAGCAACTGGAACTACAAGATGCCAGGCTTGGGATCAGCCCTGTGTAGCCACTACCCACATTCTGTTAACGAGGACTCACACCACTAGGGAAGAAATACCCTACTTCAAGGGAAACAGGGGTAAATATTTGTCAAACTGAAAAACTAAATAAATAAAAATCTCTTTTTCTTCCCTCTTCTTTCTCCTCTTTCTCTTCTTCTTGGTGTGTCTCTGTTTTGTACACAAAGAAACCAAGGCTCAGAAGGCTAAACGACTTGCTCATAGACATAGTCAAGAAATAATAAAACCAGAATTTGAATCCATTGTATTTGATTCTAGAGCCTTGTCTCCTAGTTATTCTGTTGGCTTTCGAAAACCAAATTCCAAAAGGCATTGCAAAAAGAGGAGGGGGAGAAGGGAGGGAGAGGAGGGAGAGGAGAGAGAAGAGGGAGAAGAAGGAGAGGAGGGGAGAGGGGAAAGGAGAGGGAGGAGGGAGAAGAGGGGGAGGAGGGAGAAGGATAAAAACAAGGGAAAAGAGGAGGAAAAGGAGAGGGAGGAGGGAGAGAAAGGGAGGAGAAGGAGGAGGAGGGAAAGAAGGGGAGGAGGGGGAAGAAGAGAAAGGAGGGAAAGGAGGGGGAAGGAAAGGGAGGAGGAAGAGGAGAGGAGGGGAAGGAGAGAAAGGAGGGAGAGGAGGGGAGGAGGGGAAAGGAGAGGGAGGAGGGAGAGAAGGGGAGGAGGGAGAGGAGGGGGAAGGAGAGGGAGGAAGGAGAGGGATGAGGAGGAAGAGCAATGCTGATTTTGTGATAATAAATCAGACCTGAGGAAAGTAAGCAGTCAAGGTAAAACATTAACTATTTTGAGAGTCTAATCAATGAAGTTGTTTTTCTCACTCGCTTTCCTGGCTGCAATGGGAATATAGTGGGAACCACCAAAGGATGCAGCTTCACTTATTTTTAGAATTCCTCCGTACAAACATATTAACATTTTATCTGCTTAAATACCACCTTTGCTACTTATTTCCTGTCCACCTACTCTGAGAGGGAAACCTTATTTATTCTGATAATTATAAGTAACCTATAAAGTAATTACAAAGTGTCGCCTCATCCAAACCCTCGGAGGCTGCTTTGGCAGTCATTAAATCAACATTAAAAACACTAAAAATGAAGTCCAATAAGAACTCGGATTTAAATCTTCAAAGGTATACAAATGGTTCAGTAGAGGAAAAAATTACAAAGCAAAACCCTCAGGCATGGTTATAAAATATGAGAACCCAAGTATAAATGTCACAAATAACTCCTGTGGGAATATTTTTAAGGAAGAGAGTAGGGGAATAGAAGAACAGCTGGAGCCACACCCAAAGGGTTCCTGAAGACAGATGCTGGCCAGACCATGCAGCGTAGGGGGTCTGAATGCCCACAGAAGGCTGTTTCTGCCTCTTCTGCCACAACCACTTCAACTTTTTAAGATGTTGTGTCAGTGATCGCGTCCACGTGTTTGTTCATAGCGTGTGTGGAGATCAGAGGATGGCCTTTGGAGTTGTTCTCTTCCCATCCTGAGCTCTAGGGATGCAGCGTAGCTCCTGAGGCTTGATGGCAAAGAGCCTCAGCCACTGAACCTCCACAGTGGTCCATAACTACACTACAAGCATCATTTCCTTCTTTCTCCAGTAGCAAAATAATCTAATGCCAAAGGATGGAATCCAAGGTCAGTGTTACAGAAACTAACCAGACTGAAAGACCCCTTTCTTTATCCAGTTTATTATTCTGACTTTATAACTGCGGCCAGTCCTGGGGAGTAAGTGTGAAACCCAACCATTTGCAAACTATGAAGCTAAATAGTTATAAACTGAAGTAAATAAATTATATAAAGATATTTCTGAAGTCATTTGAATATTAAACATTTTGGAGGGTTTGTTGGGCGCAATTGTCCTGGAAATACTTTTTCTTTTTAATTTTTAAAATACTTACATTTTAGTAGCTGAAATTTTGATTCATAATATTCTGGCATAGTTGGGAAAGGGAATACAAAATGCTGGTAATTTTCCATACTAAGTACATAAGGGCCCATTGCTCTATGCTTCTTAGTTTCCTATGAAGTTTTAGTTTTCTACAGTAGAGCTGGAGAGATAGCTCAGAGCTTAAGAGCAAGCACGCATTGTCTGTCTGTCTTACTTTGTCATCTTGGAGCCCAAAGAGCCAAAAAACTAGGACAAATCTATATATGTACTGGTTATATATAATATACATTAAATAATAGATAATATGCATATAATACAGTGTCCATTTGCTGGCCTTGGTGGCAACAGATTGACACAGTTCCTGCCCCTGAAACAGGGCCAGTGGATGTGGGCCACCAAGAGGGTCGATGGCTGCCTTGGGCATAAGGCTTTCATGGTCCTCTGAGGAATGTCCTCCCTGTTAACATTCATGACTCCATGATAACCTGAGACAGCATGAGTCCAGGAGACAAAGGTGTGGCTATTATTTTAGCAAAATGAAAGTGCTGGGGCCTTCGGGACTGCCCTTATGGTTATGGGAAGAGCTCTAAATACATGAGTTTGAAAATATATCATTTCTCAACTACGCAAAAAATATAAGAATGCAATATGAGTTTATGAGGGGGTTCATGGATCTAAAGGAATAAAAGCAGCTGTGCTGTGAGCCAACTTATCAGAAAGATGTTAAGGAAGGAGATGAAGAGAATTTTGGGAGTGGTCATTGCAGGAGATTCCCTCCCACCCCCAGCTAAGTTTTTTGGTTTGTGTTTACAAAGGCTGATAGATGCCTGAGTTCAAGACTGGCCTAGGGCAGACCAGGGCTCGGCTCCAGCTTGGTGGAAATGGTAATTTCAGGGCAGGGTCTCACCCAAGTAGCTTGTCATCTGTGCTTAACAAAGGCAGGCGGATCTCTAAATTCTTTTACAAAGTTAAGAAAAAAATGTATGCTTGCTGTGTCCCCAGGATCAAAGGGCTGGCTGGGGTCAAGGGATACTGGCTTGTAAGATAATCAAAAGGAAAGCTTGAGTAAAAGACTGAATCAGTAAGTCAAATCAAAGGTTGGACCTGTGTTCTGCAGGAGTTGAGCTATCCAGAGAATATTTTAGACTAGCAAGAGAGCACTGCTTGGGAACCGACACACTCAGTCAAGCAGGACGTGGACAGAGTCTCTATTCTAAGCAGGACATGGACAGAGAGATAGCTTAGAATAGCAAGAATATAGATAGATCTCTGGAGAGAAAGCAGAACATTAGAAGCAGACTGGAAAAGCTGGATCGAGCAGGACACAGGTCTGACTTTCCAGACACTTCTCTCAGAATCCCAGTCCAAGCTGAGGCTGGTACTTGGCATATATCATGCTAAAATATATTTTAATATTAAACAAATATTATATATTAAACATTATTTCTTTTTCAAGAAACACCATGAAAAGCCTAATTCAAAAGATCTCTTCAGGGCTGGAGAGATGTCTCAGCAGTTAAGACCATTACTGCTCTTGCAGAACCGAGATTTGATTCACATGGCAGCTTATATAATAACCTGTAACTCCAGTTCTAGAGGGTCCAGTGTCCTCTTCTGACACCCACAGGGCTCCTGCATAAATGAAGTCCATATACACTCAGGCACACACCCACACATGTAAAATAAATAAACAAAAATGTAAAAAGATGTCTTTAATAATGAATAATGTCTTTGTTAGAGTTTTACTGCTGTGAACAGACACCATGACTAAGGGCAACTCTTATAAGGACGACATTTAATTAGGACTGGCTCACAGGTTCAGAGGCTCAGTCGATTATCATCAAGGCAGGAACATGGCAGGCATGGTGCAGGAGGAGACTTCTACATCTTCATCTGAAGGCTGCTAGCAGAATACTGATTTCCAGGCAGTTATGACAAGGGTCTTAACACCCATGCCCACAGGGACAACACATCTACTTTAACAAGGCCACACCTCCTAATGGTACCACTCCCTGGGCCACGCATATACAAACCATAACAAATAACAATCTCTAAAAATAAGATTATAAAAGACTAGCATGGTAGATCATGCTTGCAATTCCAGTAACTGAGAAGACAAGACAGGAGGATTACGGTGAGCTCAGTGCTAGCCTGGGCTACATACATAATGAGTTCCAGGTAGTCCAGGGCTTGAGTTAGGCCATGTCTCGATATTTTAAAAAATTAAATTATAAACCGTAAGCCCTATAAGTGGGAACAGTCTTAAAACAAAATTACTGTGACATTCCAAAACGTCACAGTATTTCAACTGTCTCCTGTTTGCATCTATGCTCTTGTGCCATGTGGGTAAACTGTATTATTTGTTCTGGAATTAAAAACAGCTGTCCTCCTAGAAGTATAAGAAATAGAGGAGCTTCGGATTTCATTTTGGTTTGAAGGTAAAAAGCCCTTCCCTTAAATAACGGAGGGCAAGGGGAGCTTGTATTAGACGCTTACTCCAAGCCAGCCGCTGAGCTAGGCTCCTTGTATTTATGAGCTCATGCTAATCTTAATAGTTGCACATTGATAGTGCTTGCTATTCTTCTTCTTCTTCTCATCTTACAAATAAGGAAACCACCGTGCTGGTAGGTCAGAGTTTTCAGTGTGTCGCACTACTAGTTAATTGCGAAGCTGGGATTCAAGCAGAGAGCATCTGGCTCCCAGGTCTGACCTCTTAATCTCCAGGCTCTGTCACTACCCGTGGAAAGAACAGCTTTTGTAGTCATCCTTTGTTTAGACTCGAGAGACCTAGTCTCTTTCATTCTTGGAAAAATAAAGTGACTTTTAGTGCTTTGGGCACCAGCATACTCTTTTTATTTTGTTATGCACTTCAAGCCGATTACTCCCAACACAATCCTACGAGCCCTGTAATGTTCAAACATATTTACTACAGATGTTTATTTGTGGCATGATTTCAAAGAACAGAATACAGCAGAGTTCCTCTGGGTGATCTAAACAAGGACCATCTTAAGGATCAGCTCTGACACTACAGTAGTTGACAGTGACATCTCCCTCACGTGGGTTTCTGGGAACCATCAGATGTACGTGATTTGCCACCATCATCTGATCTCCTGAAGTGATCTTCGAAGCCCATCAAATTGAAGTCTCTGTTCCCATATAACAGGGTACCCGGCCCTGTGCCTCTCTCATCTGTGTGCATGCAGAAGCCACAAGGGGGCACCAGATCCCCTGGAGGTGGAGTTATAAGCCCCCATGAGGGTGCTGGGAAGTGTCCTGGAATTTTCTGCAAGAATAGCAAGTACTCTTAAATAAGCAGTGAGCCATAGTTATTTCTATGGTTATGAGAATGTAATATATAATGTAGATTATGAGAATGAGTCTACACAGCAGTTCAAACTGACTTATTTGACTGAATTGGTCACTGAACTTTGATCAACAAAAAGATTGGCTGGCTTTTCCATAAATGTGTAAAAAGGGATTTCTTAGCATTAACTGATAAAATGAGATGTTTGTTTGTGTAGGTTTGATTGAAAGATTATCTAGTGTTAGAGGGGAAAACTGTGTTATAAGACAGAAGAAATCTATTCATGTCCTTTAGGGGTATCCATTGCTGAGATTATGCCATGACACTATATGATCACGTTTTATTATTGTGTTTCCGAAGCAGTGGCAAACAGTGTCTAAAGAATCGTGCTGGAGCATTCGATGATGTATGCCTATAATGGGAGGTAGAGGCAGGAGAGTCAGATGTTCAAGGCTATCCTTGACTGTATAGCAAGATCAAGGAAGACTACATGAGAATCTGTCTCAAATAAACACAGAGAAGAAATGCAGTCCAATGGGGTGCTCTCTGAAATCCTCTGTGTAGGTTTCAGGTCCAAATGAAGGCTAACACTAAGACTAAGCAGGTTGAGGAGAGGAAGCCAGAGAGAGAAGAAAATGACCCAGGGAGCAGTCTACTAATTCTGTTTAAAATCATTTTGGCACTTAAAAGAACCCAAGAGGCCACCTACTTTTGTTTTTACAGTTGAGTAACATTAAACTCAGAGGACTTGAATGATGAGACTTATGAGTGTGTAGTTATTTCAGACAGAGCCGTCAGACCCAGGTGGCTGGCCTTTTATAATGCTGTCTATGTTCAAGTGAAAACCCTCAGCAGAAATCTTCCCAATCCAAGTTTCTAAAAGAAAATAGTCCCCTGGCAAGAGTCCTTGTAAGAGAAAAGGACCAATTTCTCCCGTTGAGCTAATCCTAGTGTGAAATTAACCAGCTTCCCTGCTAGTCAGTGCTGCTAGACCCTGCAGCCCTGTAGGGAGACGCTGTAGAAAAGGGAAAGTGGGTTTTGGTCCATTTCCTCCATAAATACAGTAATTCTAAGGTCAAACACTTCCACCATTAGAAGGAAATGGCAAGAAAAGACTGTAGTGCATAGGAGCAGTGAGTATGTGTGAAAGAAAGCCGTACGGAAGAGCTGTGGGTTTCAATACTTTCCCCTTATCTTCAAGGAGAACATGTCATTAGTAATCTAGGGAAAAAGACAAAAGCTGAGCCCTACTGCAATGAGATTCTGGGTGATGCTGGTTTATTGGAATTCTTCAGAAGTCTGACAATAGCAAGTTTTGAGAAGATCTGATCAATGGGATCCCTCATAAGTGGATGATAAAGTAGAAACTGGAAAAAGCTACATTGTAATCGTAATAATAATAATAATTGTCTAAAATTAAATATTCACATGCCCAAGAGCAGATTCCATGGCTAAACGTAGTCTTTTGCCATATGCATGGGACGCATACATGAACCTTTCCAGCATGGCATTCTTCTATGATGTGGTAGATAAGCCTGTGCTGGGCAAGTGCCAGTGTCTTAGTTAGGGTTTTACTGCTGTGAGCAGACACCATGACCAAGGCAACTCCCATAAAGGCGACATTTAATTGGGGCTGGCTCACAGGTTCAGAAGTTCAGTCCATTATCATCAAGGCAGGAAAATGGCAGCATCCAGGCAGGCATGGTGCAGGCAGAGGTGAGAATTCTACATCCTCATCTGAGGTCTGCTAGCAGAATACTGGCTTCCACAGACAGCTAGGATAATGGTCTTAAAGGCCAAACCCACAGTAACACACCTAATCCAACAGGGCCACGCCTTCTAATTGTGCCACTCCCTGGGTGGAGCTTAAACAAACCATCATAGCCAAGATAGAAGTTTGGATTCTCAGAACTTGGGTAAAGGGTCAGGAGGGTGTGATGCTGTCCTGAATACCCAAGCTCAGGAAGTAGAGGCAGGAGTCCAGAGGCAAGCTTCCTAACCCAAGCAGCCAAATTGTCAGCCCATGGGTCTTGTTAGAGTCTCTGCCCATGTAAATAAACTGTACAGTGACCAAGAAAGACAGTCAACTTCAACTTTGACTTCCACACTCATGTATACATGTGTGCATGTGTGATCACACAGCATGTGCTCCAAATGAGAACATGCATTTACATCACACAAACTATACACACACACACACACACACACACACACACACATACAAACACATATATTCACTTGTTGAAAAATATTTGGGTTATATATGGAATATATATAATTTTATATATATATATAATCCAAATTACGTATATAATTATATATTCTCCAACAAGTGACTAGAGAAAGTATGGTGTTGTCACACAATGAATGCTGCAAAACAGGGACAAGAAAATGAAATCTCACTGTTTACATTTCTACAGGTGACTCTCGACAAAACAACATTGAGTAAATCAGAAAAGATAAAAAATTGCCACTAGCACAAAACTTCCTTTTTAAGTTAAAAAATAATAAGCCAAATGATATCTTTATGGTATACGCACAGTGTTACACGGTATTTTTAAGGAATGATAGACAAGATGAAGTCAACTTCAGGGTGGAAAGGCAAAAGGACCAGAACTGTCCTTTTAGACCAGACTGTCTCCACAGAGAGCAAGGTATTTCCTATATTGCGTTAGTTGCAGGTTCACTTTATTAAATGCTATGAAATTTAATAGATAATTGACAAGTAGTCATTCCAGCATAACAAATTATTTCATTATTTATCAACTTAAAATTGTTACTCTTTGTAATTAGGACTGTCGGGAGTCCAGTGCATCCACCTTGGTTGTGTTTGGTTTGGGATAACTTGTCTGATGCGGCTTCAGACCCGGAGGAGCTGCAAGATCTACTTCCAAATGGCTCATTTACATCATTGTTCCCTGGGGCTTATTCCTCACTATCAGGTTCTCTCCCTAGAATTGTCTGTGGGGTTGGCTTCCCCAAGCCAAGGGTGTGGGCGTGTGAGCCTGGGGAGGGGGTAGAGGGAGGAGAGAGAGAGAGAGAGAGAGAGAGAGAGAGAGAGAGAGAGAGAGAGAGAGAGAACACTAAGGTGGAAAGGTGAAAGCTGCAAATGTTTTCTTGTTTGAGACAGTGTCTCTCTACATACGCTGGTTGCTGGAACTCAGTCTGTAGACCAGGCTTGCCTCAAACTCACAGATCACCTTTTTGCCTCTGCTTCCCAAGTGCCGCGATTAAAGGCATGGGTCGTCACAGCTGGCTAAAAAACTTACATTG
The DNA here is from genome assembly GCF_963924665.1 of Micromys minutus. Taxonomy (NCBI): domain Eukaryota; kingdom Metazoa; phylum Chordata; class Mammalia; order Rodentia; family Muridae; genus Micromys; species Micromys minutus. The sequence continues at coordinate 37,893,348 of NC_137960.1, read as the reverse complement.
GCGGTAAAATCCCATGTCTGTGGGATGTTACTGATCAGAAAGATTAGCCCTTGGACATCTGGAAGAGTTGTGTATGCGACTACCAGGAGGCAGAGACCATTGGTACCATGCATGGACCAGTGATAAAACTACGTCAAAGAAAACTTGTGTAGCTGAAATTGGAAAATAAATGAGTAAACATATAAAACACAACATATTTTGAAAGTAACACAACGTAAGAAGAGAGATGGGCTAATTTTAGTTCCGACTCCTCCACTTTCAATTAAAAGAAAAACACTTGGCTAAGTTATTTGTAAAATAGAAATGAAGACACTTATTTCCTTCTTCAAAAATTTTGTTTAGCATGCTGGACATGGAACATGTACCTATAATCCTGGCACTTAGAAGGCTGAGGCAGGGGTAGCAGACATTTGATACCAGCCTGGGCTACATAGTGACAGCTGTCTCAAAACCACTTATTTTCTTCAAAAAATATCTGCACATAAAACACAATAGTAAAATGAATGCTATTTGTCTAGAGCCAAAACCAAAAATGTCCTCGATTTCAGTGTACTTATTTCATTGATTTTTTTTTTTTTTCTTCCTGGGAGTGTTTTTGTTTCTGTTGTTAAGACCTTGGAGTTCAGGCCTTTGAAGCCCTGGCAGGCCTTGGTCTTAAGATCCCCTGCTTCATCTTCGTAAGTAGCCAGGGTCACTGGCCTAGGCTTCTTTTGTGCCCCAGGGTAAATTCCTGACATTGCTATTTTATTGCTATAGGCTTTAGAATGCATCAGTTGAAAATACGGACAGTTTTCTTACAGACCTACGCCAATTAATAACTGCTTTGCAGTACTTGATATATCAAAAGCATATTCAAGTTTCTGTGAGTTTTTAGAGTCGGCTTGTTAGAGCGAGGGCCAACGAGTGCAAACAAGCGTGGCAGTGGTTAGCTCTCCTTAACATCTCATTTAGAGGAGCCCCCCTACCCACTGTCTCCTTTTCTCCTTGTCTCTTTGTTGGGAAAAACTCAAGTGGATAGCTTACTGATCTACCGCTCCCAAACCCGTTAAAGATTGGAAACTAGAGAGCTGTTGAGCTCTAGAGTCAATGATTTTTGATAAAATATTGCTTAGGTGGAGGTGTGTCCTTCATGATGTCCCTCACCTGGACATAGGTATTCATGAACCTCCCCTGTTCACACCGAGATGGACTACTAGTTTCAGAGGGTCTCTGCCATGTTCTCGCTGGCCCAGTGCTCCACCAACCTCTCTCCAGTTGACTGAATGTTTGATGCCTGAACAACGAATCTACAAAGAATTACAAAACTTTGATTCCTTAATTCTATCCCTTCTTTTTTATTTAGCAGAATTTTTTTTTTTTTTTTTTTTTTTTTTTTTTTTTTTACCATATAGGCAACTTGGTTACCCCACTAGTACTGGCCAGTTTCCTGTCTTATATCCTCCCAAACCACCTTTTGCTGTGACCATTTCTGTGACTACCTGCTTACTAGCGCTCAACAGCACCTCTCCTCACTGTATACATTTGTGGGACATGCATAGATCTCATTTTCTGTCTCTCCACCACAACCCCCTGATTCCCTGAGGTGGGGGATACAGCCACCTAACACATATATCACACTCTGGAGGTGTGAGGAGCCACCGAGATGGAAACTTGGACCAGTCAGAGGTGCAAGATGATTGAGATGTGCTCTCTTCTTACCTCGGCTGGCAATGCTGAAGTCTATTCTACGTGGCTCAAGGCCTCACTGCCCTGGGTGGTGACTAATTCAAGAACACTCTCATACTGCCTTTCCTTGTTTCACTTTCCCTAGTTAACCTGAGATCACGGTCCAAAATCAACGGCCTAAAGAGTAAGCCCTTGTCTCAGGTGTCTCAGGTTCAGTCTTCAAGGGCGTGAGCCAGGATAAAAGACCACTGAGTAGAATTCACACAGCAAGGCAGGATAAACACTCAACTCTCTGACTCATTGGTGGTACTTAGATTATTGCCCAAGTTGCATGTAGTTATGAATGCATGGGCTCATGTGTAATCAATGGATTTCAATCAGTTATAGTTCTTACTACTTTCTGATGGTCATACTGTCCCTCCTCAACACTCTACGTTGATGTCTTTGGATCTTTATCCTGTCTAGACTTAAATGACTTCCTTGATTTCTGAGAATACAAGATATCCACCACATACATTTTTTTTGGCGAGGGGGAGTAGGTTCCCAGCCTGTAAGACTCCAAAGCATCTCCCTACTTTTTATAGAAAAATATATAGAAAGTAATAGAAAGTAATGCATCAAAAATACAACACAATGTTAAAGATTCTTACACTGCACAACTGATAACCAAGTAAAAGCCTTTGCTTTTTCAATAAATACATTTTTCTTACTGTGTAAGAAACATTTGAAAAAAGGTATAAACTTACTATTTCTAATTCCACTTTAGTATTATGGATTTTACTTACTCTGAAAAATCTGAATTCCTAACAATTCTCTGCATATAACATATAGGATCAGAAAGTAATAGCATCTGTCTTTCTATGAGCTGTAAGAGTGAAGCTAAAGACCTTTCTGTAGCTCTGCTCTTCCAGGGAACATAGCCTATGGTTGATACATGATGAAAATATCATTTTAAAAGTCATTTGTTATTTGCTTGGAGTGTTTATAACATGGCCACTTAATATGTAGTTACCTCATTTGCAGATGTGAATTTTCGAATTTTAGGAATTAGACTTTTCTTTTGTATTTAAAATTATTTAGACTATATAAAATGGATACATGATTTGAAAACCAAATTCACATAGCCAAGGATTATAAAATTGTTACTAGTCTCCTTGCTGATCTCTGTTCCCTCCTGTTCAGAATATGTGCCAAAATACATTTATAGTCTTATCTATTTCACAAAAAAATGTGTTATACTGATCTGCACTTTGTACTTTTTAATCCAATGTATATCCAGCAAGATATATAGAGGTGATCCTCATTTTTCCCACTGTCCCCACTTTGAGGTTTAGATTATTTTCTACTAAAATCAACACAGTCATGAACAACCTTTTGCTGTAGTTACTTTGCATTTTGGAATATGTTCCTAGAATTGATATTTCTGGGTCATTACACACATGTATACGCAAAACTGTGATTATCTAATTGCCGTGTGCTACTACTTTGCATTCTTAGTGGCAGTAGATGTCCTTACTCCTCGTAGCCTGTCACTTGAAATCCGGACATCTCTTTAGCTATAAATATTTAAGGAGACGTGTGAGTGTGTGTGTGTGTGTGTGTGTGTGTGTATGACTAAAGAACAAATATCATGTTAATCTTCTTTAAACTGATTATCATTAGATACAATGTAACCTTTTAACTGTCCAGAATAAAGGGAAGAGCTGGTTATTTAAAGTGAATGGGAGCAGAAGTCCTATGAATAATCAAAAACTTGGCTAATAGACCAAGACCAGAGAATAATGTACTTGGCTTCTGTGGAGAAATTAAAGTACATGCTGTGAATAGTTATCAAGTAAATGTGTGAAAAGTTACTCTTAAGGTACCATGATTCTGAAGAATCAGCCTCAGGTGTATAATAGATCACATTCAGTCTCTCTCTCTGGATCTTCCTGACTTCTTTCTCCTTGGATAAGCCAGAAGCTCAGGCCTTGGAACATTTTAGAATGGTAAAAAATTTCACCTTTTACATTTATTTTCACATTGTAGCATACTTGGACTTTACTGCTAGGAACTTCTCTCTTACAAAGAATCTCCCTTGTGGGGAGACTGTTTTTAAATATAATTGAGCTTTGATAAAATATGGTAAGTTTTAACTACACTAATACACATGTATACACACACACACATACACACACATACACAGGCCTCACTATGGAACCCTGGCTAGCCTAGAAGTGGCTATGTAGACAAAGCTGCCTTTGAACCTAGAGATCCTTCTGCCTCTGCCTCCCGAGTGCTGGTAAGTACCACCATTCCTGGCTCAAAAATAGCAGCAGATTTGGCATTCAAAGGGAGTCTGCAGCTAAACCTTCTGTGGCTAAAAGCATCGTGTCTTGCAGTCTGAACAATTTCTTTGTCTTTTTAGTTCATTTACATGACATGAACTTAAAAAATATCAACTATGAATTTTGAAAGCTCAAGTAAAATTTAAAAACCATCTCTGAGAGTAAAATGTAGGCACCAAGTAGTTTACGGTTTTTACATTACTTATTTTATGTTACTGTTTCTTCCCAACGGAATGAATTTGTAATACTTTTTTTTTTTTTTTTTTTTTTTTTTTTTTTTTTTATGATTAACAAGGACTTCAGCACTTGTTCTGTCTAATCAGAAAGGGCAAGATGTCAGACATGCTTGAATAGGTAGCACCTGAAGGGTAGAGTGGCCCTCATCTGTAAACCCAGGACTTGAGAGACGGATGAAGTCAGGAAGTTCCAGGTCAGTTTGCTACATGCCTAGAAAAAAAATTCCATCCAGCTCTGAAAGCATCGTCACACTGACAATTTTATTTTAGCAATGAGAATAAAGACTTTTTGGTAGCATATTACTTAATGTTGTGGTTAAGAGTTACGTATTCAAATAACCAGATTGTTATGTCGGGTATGTGGCTCCGAAATAGAGCACTAGCCTAGCATTACTGCATGAAGCCTGGCCTCTATTCCTAATATCCAAAGGAGAGGAGAAAAAGAAGTTACAAGATTCTCTGGGTTCACATTCTTGCTCAATGTGACCATAGCAACTTACAGTTTGGCTGTGTCTCATTCAGTTTTTTTCCCCCTAAAGTCTAGGGAACAGTAGTATCTTTAAAATGCAGGAAAAGATTAAGTGAGCTAACATGTGAAATGCACTCAGGCCAGTAAACTTTCAATCCAGGAGCCAAGAAACGAGAAGGCGGAGCAAGCAACGTTTCATCCCATTCTCACAGCATCCTTATGCAGAAGGGTTTTTCACAGAAATCCTGGCACTTTCACCAGGGAGCTGAGGGAAGCTGGGCTCAGCCCCACCGATCGACTAGCGTTCCAGCTTCTTCGGGAACTGTAGCGGAGACGTCGTCGCCCAGCTAGAGGGGCCGCCCTCCGGCGTCCGCGGTCCCCATAGAGGGCATAAGGCGCCACGGCCCTACGATCGCACAGCTGACTCACGACACAGACATTTATTTACATAAGCTTCGCTCTGCGCTGGACCGGGGGAAATGCTGCAGAGAGCCCTCCACCCCCCATCCCCCAAGTCTGCCTAGATCCACGGCTAGAGGGGTGCCAAAGGGCGGACACAGAAGTCCAAGGGCAGAACCTTCTATCCGTCCCCTCGCCTTCCGGTCATCGCCAAGGCCCCGCCCCCTTGGGGGGGTTCAGCTGTGCCGTAAAGAGTACACTTTGCCGCTCATTAGCCCGCCTCTAACTTTACGGCAGGCCGCATTTCGTGCCTCCAATATGGCGTCCCCCATGTAGGCACTTGTGGTTTCTACAGCAGGTGGCCAGTGTAGTTCTGAGCAGTAGCTGGGGTTACGCCAGTTTGCGCTGCAGAAGCAGCAAACTTTGTTCCTTGTTACGGCTCCAGAAAGCCACACTTCTCTGAGGGTTTGGAATCGCCGTTTCCTTTTAGTGTCTAAAAGTTTCTCCTCAGCCCTTGTTTGTTTCCTGTGTCATTTCTGGACACTTTTCTCAGGTCCCTGACCCTCTCAGACTCGAACTATGAGCCTCCGGCAGCTGCTGTTGCGCTTGTCCGGTTACCTCGGGGCTTCTGCCCCCCCAAATCGCCAGTGGTGGTGCTTCAGATCTCTCGACACCATCTCCTCGGTAGGCTCCTGGCGTGGTCGGTCCTCCAGGTCGCCAGCCCATTGGAACCAGGTGGTGTCAGAGGCAGAGAAGATCGTGGGCTATCCCGCTTCCTTCATGAGCCTCCGCTGCCTGCTAAGCGACGAGCTCAGCAACATCGCGATGCAGGTGCGGAAGCTGGTGGGGACTCAGCACCCACTGCTTACCACTGCCAGGTGAGCGAACCCCTCTCCCACTGACCCAGCGGACCTACTAGCCTTTTTTTTTTTTTTTTAAGTTATTCTGGTTCGGACACTCATGTTAACTCTGGGTCTGGCCAGTTCTTTTATCCCTTCTTTCGTTTAATCTTTGAAGACATTCTTTGGTGACCCTTTAACATTCAACTTGGCGGCTCAGCTTACTGGTTAAATGGTTTTCTTAAAAACTCGAATGTATTTTACAGTTTAGCTTAACTAAATTCGAGATTTAGTTAAGATCCAGATGTTTCATGATTTGTCAAGATATCAGAGATGTATTCTTATTTAGTCACATTCAAGAAGTGGTATTTTAAAAATGGAATAGAGCCGGGCAGTGGTGGCACACTCCTCTAATCCCAGCACTTGGGAGGCAAAGGCGGTCCGATCTCTGAGTTCAAGGCTATCCTGGTCTACAAAGCAAGTTAAATTGTTCACCTACAGAAAGATCAAGACGAGAGAGACACAGAAAAGACAGCTTTTAACAAATATCTAGGTATTGAACTATCCAGGTCAAAGGCTTTTACCACTTAATGCCAGACTAGTGTTAAACTTGCCATTAGGGTTTAAAAAAAAAAAAAAAAAAAAAAAAAAAAAAAAAACCCAGCACACTTCATGCTTTGTAGTTTATTCTAAGCACACAGAAAAGTTACTAGAATAAAAATAGTATAACGAGGATTAGGGGCGATGTCTTTGCCAGTAAAGTACTTGTTGAACAATGACCTGATTTTGATCCCCAGCAACCCTGTACAAAGGCTGGAGGTTTGTAATCCCAGCACTGAGGATATAGAAACTGGAGATCTTTGTAGCTTGCTGGACATTTAGTCCAGCTAAACCTACTAATTTGGGGCTAAACAAGAAACTCCGTCTCAAACTCAACAGTGAAAAAGAAACAAGAGTTGGACAAAAAGATGATGGGTGGGCTTATGAATGTTCAAAACCATTATCCCTAGGAGAAATGCAGATTTGCATTACTATGAGGTCTGTCACAAAGTTATGAGAAAGAATGAAATACAGACTTACAGTAGGACATCCTGGTGAAGAAACAGAAAACTAGATTTGGCATGCCAGCATGGGTATTTGGGATAACGCCAACCTGATAAAACCCAAAGTCATTCAATAGTTGATCAAACTGTTATACATATATAACCGTACAATTTTATTTGATGGAGCTGAAAAGATATCTCCGGCATTAAGTTGCCTACTGTGCAAGCTTGAGGGGCCTGAGTTTAGATCCCAAGTACCCGTAGATAAGCTGGGCCCCAAGAGTGTGTGCAAGTGGATTCCATAACCCAAGTGTTGGGGTACATTGTGGAGACAGGCTGTCTCTTTGAGCTCAATGATCAGCCAGTCTACATAATTAATGAGTTTAATGAGAGACCTTGTCTCAAAATATAAGCTGGACACTTCCACCTCTTGCCTCACACATGTATTCATGTTACAACCTGCATGTGTCCTCCCAAATACAAACACAATCTGATAAAAAAAAAAAAAAGAATATTGATATCACTGCATACAACTGAATGAGTCCCAAAGGGGTTATGCAAACAGAAGAGTTTTTATTCTTCAAAAATTAGTGGTTACCATGTGACTCAGCCATTCTTCCTCTAATTATATTTCCAAAATAATGGAAGAGTCTCAGATATTTATATATTTATGTTTCTAGTATTGTTTACAATAGGGAAGATCACATTTTCATCAGTGGGTAAATCTGTTAATGAAATGTGTATGCATACATTGGAATGTTATTCAACCTTAAAAAAATGGCATGTTAGAACAGAGATAAATCTTGAAAGTATATGGTAAATGAAATGAGCAAGTCATAAAAAACACATACAGTGTGATTCTACTTCCTCAAGCATCCCAAGTAGTCAGACTCAGAGACAAGGTGTAGAAACAAGAGTTACTTAGCTAAGTTACTTAGCTACAGACACTTCAAAATGTTCAGGGCATGTGTTTCATCAGTGTGCATTTTTAAGGCTTTTGTTTGTTTGTGTGTTTGTTTGTTTAAGACTGGGTCTCACTGTAACCCTGACTGGCCTGGACCTCTCAGTGGAATTCTACCTTGCTTTCTGAGTGCTAGGATTAAAGCCACTAAACCCAGCTTACTAACAAAAGTTTTTGTAAGAACTCAGTTTCATGCATTTATGTTATATATAATTCCATTTATGCGATGTGATTTATTATTATATTCTTATTTATTTATTTTGTTCAATTTGACACAAGCTGAAGTCATCTGGGAAAAGAACTTTAGAGAGAATTTCTATCTGTCAATAAAAAACTGATGGCCAATGAGCTGAGGCAGGAAACAGGAAGTGGGACACTGGCAGGAAGAGAGGATTCTGGGAATGGTAAGAGACAAAAGAGAGACACAGGGAGAGATGGGAGAGATGAGCTGAGAAATATGAGAGGGAGACAGACATAAGCCAGCAGATAAGCTCAGAGAGACGCTGAGGAGACAGGAAGAAGCAGCCTAGGACTGAAGGAGAGGTAACTAATCAAGAGCTAGTCAGAGCTGTAGCCTATGGCCTATACATTTAATAATAAACATTTAGTCTCAGAGTCATCATTCCAGGAACAGGACTAGGAAGGAAAAATGGATATAATATCTTTAAAGAACCTTAGTTGAAAAAATGCCCTTATCAGGTTGGCTTGAAGGCAAGACTATGACATATTTTCGTGATTACTGATTGATATGGATGGCCCAGTGCACTAGGGTGGGCCAACAGCCTGGGCAGGTGCTTTGTTGTGTGAGAAAGAAGGCGGCTGAGCAAACCATTGGGAATAGACCAGTAAGTAGCTGCTGTCCAAAGTCTCTGCATAAGCTTCTGCCTCCAGGTTCCTGCCTTGGCTTTCCTCAGTGTGATCATGACTGGGATACATAAACCAAATAAACCATTTCCTCAGTAAGTTGCTTTTGGTTAGTATTTTATCATAGTAATAGGAGACAAACTAAGACTAGCAACATTTATATCATTTTTAAGTGAAAAACTGTAGAGATGGAGAACAGATAAGTGGTTTCCAGTTAGGTGATAGTCTGGGAAGCAGGCAGGAGCAAAAACTATGAAGAGGTGTACCATTCTGATAGAAATTTAGAGTCTCGTGATGACTGTTCCATGAATCTGAACAAGGGATAAAGCTGCAAAGAACTGAATACAAGATTGAAAAACTGCTGAACTTGGGACTAGAATAATGTTGATTTGGGGGTAGGATCTTAGAATTATGATACAAGTCAAGTTTTGTCACCATCGAGTGAAGCCACGGCTAAGGTACGGAGAACTCCGTCCTATTTTTGCAGTGTATTCATTGTCTGTAATTATTTCAATATCTTAAAAAAAAAAAAAACTTAGATTCATTGTAGACATTTTCTTTTCCACTCTGGGCTTTCTACCCACCTTGATTATTCAGTTCTTGGATAAAAGACACACAACTTTTTATTATTTATAAGCCTTAAATTAATGATAAAATAAAATCTTTCAATGCCCCATTCCGTGAGTCTCCAAGGTTTTGAAGACCATCTATCTACTCAGAGCCTATTTGAACAAGCAAATGCTGCCTGTCTCCAGCTACCTATTATCTGTAAAACCCAGACTGTATATTTCTGTGATAATACAGACGAGTATCTTACTAGACCATGAGTTTGATTGACTGAATGTTAATCTGTATTATTCTAAATTATCCTGAACAGTTTATAATAGCACCTAGTAAAAGGAATGGGATTAAATCTTGGACTGAACTTCTGAACCTCTAAGCCAGCCCCAATTAAATGTTGTCTTTATAAGAGTTGCCTTGGTCATGGTGTCTGTTCACAGCAGTAAAACCCTAACTAAGACACTATCTAAGAGTAAGAAAAGTAGTCTTAAATTTTGTATCAGTATACAAAGATTTATACTAATGGAAACTTTAAACCTGTATCAATATAAAAATCTGTATCGGTGGAAGAAAATATAACCTTAATTTTGTATCAAATATAAAGATCTCTATCAATGTAAGATTATGACTATAAAATGCTTTTGTTTATGAGTAGATTTAAAAATTCATTCATATTTGTCTAATTTTTTATAATATTACTATATCTTTTTTCTTTTCAACACCCTTCCCTTTACTTAAGAAGGATAGAGAAGAGGAAAAGAAAGATATAAATCCCAGAGTCTAAGCTCCTCATCCAAAACTATAATTATTTGTAATTTATCTTTTACGATGACAATATTTCTATAATTTATAAAATAACCAAAACCATCTACCCCAATTTAAGGGATTGGGACAGCAGGCTTCTTATTGTCTCCTGCTGAATTGGGGCAAAGAGTTCCTGTTTAGGGGCCCAAAAGTAAATTGGAAAAATGGTTAAGTCAAAATAAAGCTAGCTGGCATTATTAGTTGCCCAGTGTTTGTGTGTTGAGAAAGTTCAGAGCATAACTGAAGTCCTAACTGGAACAGGCCAAAGGCTGGATGAACTGAGATAATTGGGGATTAGCAATCTTTCCTGAAGCTGTTCTGGAAGCAAGTCTCTGGAAACAGCAATCAGTTGAGGCAGGATCAGACAAGGAGCTGGAACAGCAGGTCATTTCAGCATCTTTCAGGGTGAATCTTGTCAGGGCTGCCCTCCTGGTGTTCGTTCTCTAGTATATAAATCTTACAACCCCATGTTTAGTTCTATAAATATATTTGTATGGAATGTACAATGTACATGCATGAGTTAAGGATGATTTTTTTTTTTGTTCCTTGTTTGAGCAGATGAAAGACAACTGTCTTTTTTATAAGTTAGTTTGATTAATAACCAAATTGTAATAAATCTTCATTCATGCCACATGAAAGGATGGCTTGATGAATTTTAAGGATTCTGTTGCTAACCATATTCATTGGCTATGTATAGCTGAAGTTCTGGCTAGAGACATTTTTATGTCTCAGCCAGTTTTAGGTTTGTTCCCATGTAGAAAGATCACCAAGCTATGTTACCTGTCCTGTTTGGTCTTCTTCATTTTTCCTTCCTGACTGTAGCCAAGATCTTCAGGGGGTCTTCCTTTATCAAATCTGATTCTTATTACTTTGGGAGGATTATAAAGCCCCCCCCTTTTTTCTTTCCTGTTAACACAAATACAGAGCCCCTCTCCCAAAATATGCCCTTGGTCTAGAAACCTGAAGTCATCTAAGGTACGGACTGGTTCAGTTTTGCAGCCTCTTTTTTACTTAGGTCTGTTCTACTTTGACCTCTTTCATAGAGAGTTTGTAATACAGTTATAACTACTGAACTTATAACCGCCTTCATCTTGATAATTGAGATAATTAGTATTATTTATCAAGATACTTTCATATAGAGCTGCTTCAACTGTGGCAAGCTACCTACTGGGCAAGAAATGTCATAACTATCTACAGACAAAATGCTGTCCAAAAATGACAAATGGATGAATGACAGTTTCCTGCTAAGCGTTGCCAAGACAGGATAAGCTAGTCCTTCATAATTCCTGCTTCACCTAGGGTCTGTCGGATGCTGTGGGCCATACAGCTGCAGATAGGTGCTCCAGTGTCACCTAGGGTCTGTCGGATGCTGTGGGCCATACAGCTGCAGATAGATGCTCCAGTGTTATAAGGCATGTTGGGGACTGTCAAGCAGTAAGCTATCTCTGTGATTTCTATGACTTTTGGAGTTATAGCTGCATTCCTGTGCTTCCTGCATACCTAAATATTTATTCCTTCTCAAGTCTCTGATGCTGTTGAAGATTCAATGGTTATAGTTTCACAATTAAGCTTAAGTGGTTTAGCATTAAGGAAGGTGTTCTAGACTTTAAAAAGATGGGTTTTGGATATAAAGCAAAACTTCAAAGATAATTGAGGTGCAGAATTGTAAACTCAATAAGTTAGGACAGATGATAAAATGTTTTATTTAAATTTGCTAAATAAAGTAGACTAGATGTTATAAATGTATATCTTATAATTTTGAATTGTTAAAATTGTATTCAATTTATATCCGAAAGGAAAGGAGCCTTTTATTGGATTGAAAAGGGGAATTGTTGAGGTTTAGTCTTCTGCTGTGTAATGTCTGCTGTCTAAGTGCGGGCCCCAAGACCTGGTTGTCCCAGAGATCAAGAGAGTCTGCATGTAGATATTTATTTCTGATTGGTGAATAAAGATGCTGACAGCTAATAACTGGGCACAAGAGACATAGGCAGGTTTTAGGGTTCCTGGGCCTGGGGGTCTGGGTGAGAACCAGGAAGGAGACAAGGTGAGGAGGAAGATAAAGTCTCCATGGGTTAGGACTAAAGAAACTTTGGCCCTGAGGGCTGGCCAATTGGACTGAAGAGCAGCCCAGATGAAACATAGTAATAAGTCGGGGTTATCAATGGGAAATAGATTTTAATAGCATAGACTGTAGATACCTGCCCAGCTCTAGTGCTGATGAAGGTTTATTGTAAATATGAAGGCTGTGTGTGTGTCTTTTATCCAGGAACTAAATAGTCAAAGGTGGGGTAGAAACCCCTGATTAGGATTAAAAATGTCTCCTATACATCACTTAAAATCAAGGCATAGTGTGGACTGGAGAAGACTAGGAGGGAAAGGAAGAGAAGGGGAGAGAGGAAAAGGCTTGGGAGATGGATGACTTGTGTCTCTATCAGTTCTGAAAGCACACAGCATGTGACCCCAGGCAGCTCATTTCATAAGTTAAGTAAGGGGTTTCCCAAGGTGATTTCCAATCCGTATGGCTAACTCTATAAACTGTCTGGAAAGTTCTGCTGGACCTGGATTTGGCTTGTAAGAAAGCCCTTCTCAGTGAAAACCATGTGTTTTTCAGACTCATAACCTCACCTTAATGGGTGTGAGATTTTCAGCTTTTATTAGTCCCAGTGAATGTGAATATTCACTCTGTTGCAAAAATATTAGTGTTTGAATACAGGATCAGTTTAGTTCTTGCTTGAATGTAGCGTTAAAAGCAGTTTTCTAAAATCAGAAAAGAGTCATATTCCAAAAGAAACTTGTTTCAGGGCAGTGGTGGTTTGAATAAAAATGGCCTCCATAGGCTCAGATATTTGAATACTTAATCACAGGATTAGGTCTGGCCTTGTTGGAGTAGGTGTGACATTGTTGGAGGAAGCCTGTCCCTGGAAGTAGACTTGGACGTTTCAAAGCCCATGCAGGCCCAGTCTCTGTCTTCCTCTCTGTCTCTTGTCTGTCTGTCTCTTTCTCTCCCTGCAGATCAGGATGTAGCTCTAAAAGCTACTGCTCCATTGTCATGAATGCTGCCATGCTCCCCACAATGGTGAACATAGACTAAACCTCTGAAACTGTGGCAAACCCCAATTAAATGTTTTACTTTATAAGACTTGCCTTGGTCATGGTATCTCTTTACAGTGGTAGAACAGTGACTAAGACAAGGGGGCTTTGGATGAGGGCCTGTGGACCTGTCCAAGCTGGACAGTGGTCTGTGGGAATGCCCAGGTGGACTGTTGGTGTGGAAGAAACTAAATGTAGTCACAGTGAGTTGGTCTCTCCCTTCCTGCCAGCACAACTGTGCCCTCTGGTTTTGTTGCTGCCTGTCTAATTCAATTCAGTACTCATGTGTGCATGATACATATTTTAATCATTTATATTTCTTTGTCAATCATTCATATTTAAGTATTTTTAGCTTTAGTAAGATTACCTAGTATACTACTGCACTAGTTAGTTTTTATTGTCAATTTGGCAGGAGCTGGAGTCACTGGGACAGAGGGAACCTCAGTTGAAGAATTGCCTTGGTCAGATTGGCCTGTGGTCATGCACTGATTGATGATCCATGTGGGAGAGCTCAGCATACCGGACAACTCGGTCCCACAGACCTGGGCCGTATAACCAAGTTAGCAGAGCCTGGTGTGCCTTTAATCTCAGCACTCAGGAGGTAGATCTCTGTGAGTCAGAGTGAGTTCCAGGACAGCCAGGGCTACATAGTGAGACTCAAGAAATAAACAAACAAGAAGAAACTGGAAGAGATCCAGCCTGTAAGCAAGCCAGTATATAGCACTCCCCCATAGTCTCTGCTTTAGTTTCTGCCTCAACTTCCTTTAGCAATTAACCTGGAAGTAAAAACGGAAATAAACCTGGTTATTCTCAAGTTGTTTTTGGTCATGGTCTTTATCACAGTGGGAGAAAAAAAAAACAAACTAGAGTAACTGTCTGCTCTAGACAGATACTAGAGATTGAATGCTTCTGATATCTCACAGGCGGTTCTTGGTCATCTCAAAAAGTGTTAATGCAGCTGACTTTGAGATGTGTGGCCTTATTTTCTTCATTTTTTTGGACAGATTGGGCTCTTAGGGCTAAACTTTTTTTTTTTTTTTTTTTTTTTTTTTAGGATTAAAATTTGTTTAAATACTTTGTGGTTTTGCTTTTGCCTCCAAATGCTCTCTAATTTAGATTCAGTTAGGTGGGATTCATTAGTAGTCAATTATAGGAGATAAAGTATGGCTTTAGTCTCTTCTCTTAGGGGGCGTTGAGTGCTTAGAAGAGACAACGAGGCCCACTCCAGTTACTCGGCTATCTAGAGAGACTGTTAGGCTTGTTTGTTTGTTTGTTTTTAAGATGTTGGAATTCATCAGCGTTCTTCCAGTTTGTTATTAGAAATGTAACTTTAGTCGTCCATGTTTATGAAAGGCCCTTTCTAGTTTCAGTTCTGTAATTACGGACTAAAAACCTGTATTTCTTACAAAGAACTTTTTCTTGGATGACTAGGAGAAAATTATAAATTTTAATTCTTCCCACAAATATTTGAGGTATTCCAGGCATGGGGTGTAAAAGATGAATAAGACACAGTTGTCTTCCAGGAACTCAGGAGACAGTGCAGTGAGCAGGCGCTCTGGGCTCAGGCTGGCCTCGCATTCCGGTCCTTTTGCTCCCCGAGCCTTAGCCTCCCCCTCTGTAAGTAATGACAAGTGGTACTTAAGTCAGTGTTACTACAGATCACACAACAGATCTCCACACGGTAGCCTTTGTCATTACTATTAGAAATCTGTTCTAGCGAGAACATAAGCCCGGCTTCAGAGTGCCTTGAGAGAAGAGTAGCATGCCCCACAGACAGACAAGGAGAAATGTCTGTCCCAGGACTTGGAAGGTTCTGAAGGTAACGTGGCCTCTAAGCTGACCTATGTTGGATGAGGAGGAAATGGCTAAAGCGGGATAATAGAGACATGAGAACTGCAGAAGAGGCCAGAGCGTGTGCTGCGGCCATAATGGAGTAAGTGATGGCAGACTTGCTCCTTTCCTGTCACTAACCAGAAACCAGGCAGAGCATAGACAACAACTGCATTGTTAGACTTTACCAGTCAAGGCCCAGGAGCCGATGCTGTGGTGGAAGCCTGCTATCTCAGAGAGGCAGAGAAAGCACCCAGCTGGCCTTTCTCCGCAGCTGACGGCCCCAAGCACTCTTTCTCCATGATGTTTCGAAAACCCCTCCAACTAACCGTTCCTCCCTTCTACTTCCCGTGCGTCTCTCTGTCTTCCTGACTTCCTCTCGCTCTGCGTTCTTCCTCCATTCGTTCCCTGTCACCGGTCCTTGCTCCACCTCTTGACCTATGGTTGACTTTATTTGATCCTGTTTTAAATAACAGAAAGCCCTTGCATTAAAGGCGCATACTAGAGCCAAGACACACAACTAGAAACAGGTTTTCTCAGTAAAAAAGACAATCTTGGGGTTCAGAGTATGACCAAATATCCTGCAACACTGTCTTTCATTTTTTATTGCATAGGACTCTTGTTTGTAGCTTCTTCCAGGGTTTCTGTTGCTATTATAAACATCATGACCAAAAGCAATGTGAGGAGGAACGGGCTTATTTCCCTTTATAGCTTACAGTCCGTCATGAAGGGAAGTCAGGGCAGGACCTAAATCACAAGTCATGAGGAGTACTTACTGGCTTGCTCCTTACAGCTTGCTGATCTGGATTGCTTACTGTGTGGCCAGTTTTGAAATCATAGAAATCTTCCTGAAAGGTGTGTGCCACCACCCTGGCTCAGCTTGCTCGCTTATATGACTTAGGACCACCTGTCCAGGCAAAACACTGTCCATAGTGGCCTGGGCTTTTCAACATAATGATCAATCAAGAAAATGTTCCCCAGACTTGCTACAGGGAATGTGACGGAAGAATTTTCCCAGTTGAGGTAGTTCTCAGATTGACAGAAAACCACTTGGGACAGGCTTGGCACTGCAGATATAAGCAGCTTGTTTACATATATGCTGTATATGAGGAGGGAGACTGTCTCTAGTTTTTGGCTACTTTTAATGAAGCCTCTGTGAACCAAATAAAGATGATTTAAGAGATAAAGGGTTGGGACCAGATTTTGAGATGATTTTTTTTTTTTAATTGCCTTAAGAAGATCTGATCTTCACCCACTGCCAGTAAGAGATCTATGAGCAGCTGAGCCTTGTAAGAGCTGGCTTTGGCAGAGATAGAGACATGAGCTGTAGAAAAGACATGCTGGGTGCAGGAACACCTGGAAGAAGCCTGCTGTAGTTTATTTATTTCTTCTTTAGCTGCTAGCTAAATATGTCCCCTAATGGCCATGTTCTGTGCTTATCACAGAGATTATAAAACCCACCAGATATTGTTAGTCCCTTTGGCCTACTCCTCAATAAGACTTCTAGTTAAATCAGAGACATATAAAGCTAACAGTGCAATATGATGCTACATGTGTGTTATGGTTACCGTGTTTAAAAATTAAATGCTTTTTAATTTAAAAAAGAAGAGTGGTTTCGGGGTCAGAGGTATTGAATTGGGAAGTCACATTTATTCTTGAGTACTGACATCGAGATGTTCTTGGGGACTTAAGAATGGGGTGGGGTGTGAGTGTAGGCAGCAGCTGTGAATTACGAGGGAACAATGGGTTCCAAGTACTTCTGTGAAGTGGGGCTTAGAGAACTGGACTGGAGAACCCGTCTGAAGGGAGCTGAGTACCTGGATCTTGAGGCAGCAAGTTGTTTGCATGGGGAATGTTTGGAGAGCACAGAAAGAAGGGTTTGAGGCATGAATCGATGTCTAAAATGCAGCTACAAGTGGCTGGTGTACTGCTAAGGAGGGTGGACAGAGCTAGAGTTGGAAGTCCTCAGTCCAGGTAAGATTGAAAGCCACAGAATTTCTCAAGGATAGCATTTAGAGCTTTGTCAGCATAGTTTACAAGCAATGAAACTGGTTTGGGATTACTTGAGCTACAAGGAGCCAGAAAGGCCTTAGAGCCTCTCACAGGATGGAGATGTGGCAGGGAAGTCCGGCTGTGGTAGTTCTGTCTCTACTGGACTGCATTGTGTCAAACTTTGACTCTGGCTGCATTTAATCTTTGGATGGATCCTCTAGCTTTGGAGTCCCATGGGAGGCAGTCTGGCCTTTCTTGCATCATAAATTTAATTCAAATAAGTTCCCTTGCATGCTAGCAGTGTGTACCATGATGAGCCCTGCATAAATCTTGGCCACCCCTTGGTCAGTTGGGTGATAAATAGATATATAGATAAGTAGATATGTTTCATAGAGTAGGTGAAAGAAATTTCCTTAAAGGAAAAATGAAACATTGCAAGAGAAAAGGTAGCATGTCCTTTGCCTGAATTTACTGTGCCCCACTTTTTTAATTGTGCAGGGAATTGAAAAGATGTCCCCCTATGCTGATGTAGTTGGTCTTCCATGTCGCCTCTGAAGAGGTAACTTCCTGTCGGGCTTATGACCGCTGAGTGCTATCTGATCTTCTGATTATATTTGCCTCCCTCGCCTTACATGTTGTTTAGACTGGGCGAACCTGTTGTGCCCATCTAGATAGAGAACAGAGCAGGGCAAAGCATTACCAGGAGGCCTTGCCACAAGCAGTGGCTGGTGCAGCCTTTGCAGCTATCCCTGTGTCTTCCCACCAGCATTTAACTCAGGGCACCAGTGCCTCCCAGCCCAGGGACTGTAGTTCTTGACCTTCCTTGTTGCCAGGAGTGGCCATGCCATTAACTTTTAGCAAAATAAAATAAATTAGAAACTAAAGAAAAATTGTAGAAATGCTCAAAAGGAGTTGGGGGCTCTCTCCTGCTCCCCCAACCTCTTCTTTCACCCTGCTGCTGTGACTGCAGATGTGGTAGCTAGGCGACTGGAAGTAAGTTCTGATGGTATCATCTTGTGAGCGGATTATAGGAAGCATCCTTACAGTCTCCACGATGACCTCTCTCCAGCCTGCTTTCGCATGAAAGAAAAAAAAATTCTTACTGCATACACTAGTAGTTTGAATTTTAAGTTACAAACAGTAATGCTGGGTCACTGCTAAATGTGTACCAAATGAGGATCTTGGGTTATAGCTGCAAATGGCCATGACCTCAGCTAGCTAGGATTCTTTGTTTGGTGGGTTGATTCTTAGCCTCATTGTGAAAGGTTTAATCATATATGGTTTGGCCCAAAAGTAGCACAATTTTCCAACAGGGTGGCTCCTTGTGGGAGCCTGGCCCATGTGGTTATGGGCTGTTTTACAATAATGTGAGCCAGTTGCTTATGGAAGACAGGGAGAATGCATGTTTAAGAACACAGAAGTTGGGCTGGAGAGATGAATCAGTGGTTAAGAGCACTGACTGCTCTTCCAGAGGTCCTGAGTTCAAATCTCAGCAAGCACATGGTGGCTCACAACCATCTGTAATGGGATCGGATGCCTTTTTCTAGTGTGTCTGAAGACAGCTGCAGTGTGTATTCATATAAATAAAGTAAATCTCAAAGAAAAGAAAGAAAGAACACAGAAGTCCTTGATTACCAGTTAACCATGCTCTTATTCATTTGAGGCACAGTTGAGTTGGGCGTCATATGAACATACAAGTATGTTCACAGGTTATTGTGTTAGTATCAGTATAACAAAGAAATCACATATAAACATAGAACAAATGCCTCTTGTAAGGAGTTTGACAAATTGCTAATATCTCTGTTGTGAGGAGTCACCAGAGGTGACCCCTTTTGAGTAAATGGCTCATATGGAGGACTTTACATTTTGAGGATACTTAGCAGCGATGCCACCAAGTTAGCCTCAGATTGCCACATTGAGACTAGCCACTTTGTCTCCTGCAGTGAGGTAGTTTTATGATCACATGGAACACAGATATTTTCAGATACTGTCCCATGCCACAGATTCACCCAAATTACCCTTCTGAAAACCACCTTGTCACTGACTGTCCAGACATGTTCCATCTCAGTTGTGATCATTTAGCCAGTCTATTAGACATGTTCAAAATTGCCATGTAAATCCTATCCTCAGACTGCCTATTACTAAACATCATGAACACGGGCATGCATAGCTCCACAGAGAAGATTTGTCCTGTCACCCGATTCTCAGGATGCCTGTGAATGCACTGCTGTTAATTCTAATACAGTGTTGAATTCTTTCTGTAGCCAGGGGGCCACCTGATTCCTTCCAAGCTTGGTGCTCATAGAGAACTCGGAGCTATGGGAACAGGGTGAGAGAGATGGATGTAGCAGGACACTCAGGAAATATTTGGCCAGCGATCTGATTTACAACTCAGCCGTGCCTTGAGAATCCACTTGGACCTGCTAGAATTTCGAATTAAATGCATCCAATAATAACTAATGATGAACAGCTTGACTGTATGGTCACTTAATGTCTAGTCAGTTTTCACTGGAGTCCAGTAGCAACCCACGAGCTGTTTCTCAAAAGAAAATAGCTCCTTTAGCTGCTTGCTGAAATGACTGTTGGCTTTTATAAAACAAGGTTAGGCTGTTTTTTGTTGAGGGTTTACATAGGTGCATACAATATCATTTTATATCAAAACATTTAAAAAATTGTCCAATAAGAAGGTGAAGGAAGGGGGATTGTACATGCACAGGTGCTTCACCCAGAACCTGTCAGTGCCTTTGAACAGTTCACTTTCTTGGCAAACTTCTACAGAGGAATACGGTGATAATAAGCATTTTGATCAGCATCTATCTCGTGTGTCTTGATACAGTAGCCCTACCCCTGACCTAGAGAGCTACTGGAGGGACTCTGACAGGATGTTGGGCTGAGAAGTGGGGTAACTGTAGATTCTCAGGATGACTCCTGTGAGAGGGGTTGACTCAGCACATCTCTCTACAGCCCACCCCATTTACATAGCCCCTTCCAGTTCACCTGATGGACCTGCACTGCTAATGTTAAAAGAATAGTTTTGTTTATTCTTTGACAATTTCATACATGTATGCAATGTATCTTGATAACATTCACCCATGCCTCTCCCAATTTTGCCATTTATTTATGTATATGTGTGAACAAGCATATGCCATAGTATGTGTATGGTGCTCAGAGGACTCTTGACTTGTGGGAGGCAACTTTCTCCTTCCACCATTTGGGTCCAGGGATTGAACTCAGGTCATCAGACTTGGTGGTCAGTACCTGTACCCACTGGGCCATTTAGATTGCCCTATGCTAATAACTTTAAAAAGAAAATACTTATTTTATGCCTGAGTGTTTTCTATGCATGTATGTGTGCAACATGTATGTGTGCATGCTGGTGACTGTACAGGGCAGAAAAGGGTGTTTGATCTCTCAGAAGTGGAGTTACTGACAACCATGGGCTGCCATATGGGTGCTGGTTCTTGAACCTGGGTCCTTTGCAAGAGGAATAAGTGCTCTTCACTACTGAGCCATCTTTCCAGTCCCATGCTAATAACTTGTACAGGGCACTGGATTATTAAGGGGGTCTCTGCAGGAAGGGGAGCCATGAAGAGGGAAGAATGAGAACTCGGTTCAGATTGACTTTGTTGACCTGGATCCAACCTTCTAGAGACTGATGCCAGACCACTTATTGCCGACATATTTAAACCCAGTAAAATGCGGGAAAATATTTCTGATGTAATACAATCTCTGGGGCACAAGAAAGCATAATTAAATTGAAACTCAACTCAGGGTACATGTCATTTCTTTAAGAAGAAGAGGAGATAGGCCACCTGCATTAGCTTAGGTCTTGGTCATATAGACAGTGTAGAGATCATTTCAATTGTTGGCCACCTTTGCTCCTGGTTGTGGAAGCTTGGGTGAACCGCTGGCTTATATGTAATGTAACAGTCATTTAGACTATCAAGTATTTCCAGTCTTGGTTGTGGGAGCTTGGGGAGTCTCTGGCTGTAAGGGTCATTTAGACTTTTAGCCACCGCCAGTCCTAGTCAAAGGAACTTGATCTGGTCTGGACCAACAGATACCACAGATGACCAGGTTATTAATTACCTCCAGTTCCCAGCTTTGTGGGTTGAAGAATGGGTTTTATGTATATTCCTTTGAGAGGATAATCCTGTATGCTTAATGCTCCTGGTTTCTCTGGAGATCTGTGGGTGCTGGGACTTTAGTGCTCTGCTCCCAGCAGATTATTATTTTTCTTTTGCCTTACTTTTTTTTTTTTTTGGTCAAGTTATGATTCATTTGGGAAAGGCACACAATGTGTGTGTGTGTGTGTGTGTGTGTGTGTGGTATATACAGTCTCTTCTTCATTTAAGGAACTTCTTCAAGGGTCTTGGGTTTGGGTGAGAGTTTTGTAAGTTCAAGATAGTTCACCAGATCTGCAGTTGCTTTAGGTATATAAATCAAAACCAGTCTTAGTGGGCTGCCTGTTGCTCGAAGTGCTATAATCTTTAAATTAATTCTTTGTGCTTACAATTTGACAAATCAGAGTTCAGACATTTTTCTTATCCTGATCCTTACTACAATAGTAACAATTGGTCTCCATTATTATTGTGGTACATGATTGCTTTTTTCTTTTTTATAAGATTTATTTATTTATTTTATGTATATGAGTACACTGTAGCTCTCTTCAGATGCACCAGAAAAGGGCATCGAATCCCATTACAGATGGTTGTGAGCCACCATGTGGTTGCTGGGAATTGAACTCAGGGCCTCTGGAAGAGCAGCCAGTGAGTACTCTTAACCACCGAGCTGTGTCTTCAGCCCATATGATTGCTTTTAATTATTCCATAGGATTCAGAATCTTCTTCAAAAACACCTTAGAAGAGATGTAGCTTACGTAGTAGAGCTCTTGTCTGTCTAGCACGAACAAAGCCTCAGTGTTCATTCAGGTTCATATTAGTACCATATGCAGCTGAATGTGGTGGTGGCACTTTGTGGTAATCCCAGCACTCAGGAGGTGGAGGCAGAAGGATCAAAGGCTCAAGATTATCCTCAGCTATATAAGAAGTTCAAGACTAGTGTGTGCCATGTTAGACTGGTATCAAAGCAAGCCAGCAAGCAAGCCAGCAAGCAAGCCAGCAAGCCAGCCAGTAAGCAAGCCAGCCAGCAAGCAAGCAAAAAATATCATAACAGCTCATCAGTTGTAGCAAACATCTGCTTGTGGTTCAAAGAATAGTTCAAATAATGTTCATGTAAAAATAACTCAAGGAGGGGTTTCTAAATGGGTTCTGTGTGTTAACCCTCAGAGGCTGCATACTTAATGTGAAGTCCAGAAATGAACTGCCCTCTCTGCTGTGCAGCTAGACTTGCTTTTCCCTGTTCACCTGGTTGTCGTTGTTGTTGTTTTAACAGACTTTCTATTTCTTTTTCTATTTTTTTGTGCATTGAAACTTCATTTTAACAAATAGTTAAAAATAGTTTTAAAAATTACTATTTTTCTAGATTCCTCTTGGTATATTATTTCATTGGGTTCAAAGGTTTTTTTGTTTTTTTAAGCAAAATGAATTGGTTTCATTTCCAGCATTGTGAGCAGAAAGATAGAGCTAATGAATGCTATGTTATACTTTAGTGTTTTGAATTTGCCAAACATTGATAATTTTTATGAACATATTCTTGATAGTGTTTATAATATTCCAAGGGATTTTCAACATGGTTTTTTGTCAGATTGTTAAAGATTACCAAGTTAAGTTTATTCCTGGAGTGAAAGTGCCCATCTTAGGGCTTGCACTTGCTGCAAACAAACACCATGACCAAGGCAACTATGACAAAGGCAAACATTTAATTGGGGCTGGCTTACAGGTTCAGAGGTTTAGAAATATTAATCATCATGGCAGGAGTGCGGCAGCGTCCAGGCAGGCTGGGTGCTGGAGAAGCTGGGAGTTCTACATCTTCTTCCAAAGGAAGCCAGGAGCACACTGAGAATCCTCAGACAGCCAGGAGGAGGGTCTCACAAAAGTCCACCCCTATAATGACACACCTTCTCCAGCAAGGCTACACCTCCTAATAGTGCTAATCCCTGGACCAAACATATTCAGTCCACCCCAGTGCCACATTGGATCACTGTTGACTTTTCCAGCTTCAGGCTATCGCTCATTCTTTTCTCTACTGGTCTGTCTTTAGGCTCCCTCCCCATTATTAGCTAAGTCATGATTCAAGATGTCACAATAAGGACTGCTGAGTGCCTAGGTCCCCCATCATTACTGGAGGACAGAGCAGAGGACAGTGTCCCAGTTAGAAACCCAGGAAGTGTGACAGAAGGACTTGCTCATAAACAGTGCCATTTGTACCTGGAGCTATTACCCAGTAATATGGCAGGATTTCTGGGGAGATGTGAACCAAAATCTGCTTACTCCAGAGAAGGAACTGACAACAAACCAAAGTGAAGATAACGCCAAAACCCAGTTGGTGAACCAGTGGGTTTATTGGTGTTATTTAGAGGAGTATGGGTGAGAGGTTACTCTCAGGAGCAGAAATCACTCAGAGACAGCTACGTCACCAAAGCCTGACACAACATGGATGGTGACTCAAACGCTAAGAACATGTAGCACTCTGTACAGCCCAGAGGCAGCTCAGCTGTTGGAGAGTGTCCTTATCACTTACATATGCTTGGAGGGGGAGGGGTTAGTGAATCTGTCAGTTTCAGGAATGTGTGGAGTGCTTATTGAGTTGTTTCCTTCTGGGTTTGAAGGAGCCCCCTACAGGATGGAAGTCTCACTCACATCACGGACCCCTGAGAGCTCGTCTAAGATGAACAGGGAGGGAACTGCTGGGGACTACGCATTGCATTGCTTCATTTCATGCTCCCTGCTTCTCTGCGATAGTGAACACCCAGGTCCTTCTGCAGTGGTTGCTGGTCTCCCTTGTCTGCTGAAGTGGCCTCTGGGTGGACAGCCTCACTTCTTCTTTTGACCTTGGCCTCTTCTGATATGGTACTAACTCCTAAAGACACCTGCAGGAGCATTCAGCTCCCATGACCCTTAGCCTGGGCTGCTTTATGCTGTGGTACGTTCCAAAGGAATACTGGTTGGTTTCCCAGAACAAATTCTATAGTTTATCTAGACTTTTATTAAAAGCATTTTATGTGTTCTTTTAAATTGTTTTCTCACATTTTTTAAAGGATGACAACAGAGTGTTCATGACATGGTTTCATGAGTCCAGAGTGAGTGTCTGACAGTACAGACCTAGCATTTTAATCTAATGTTACAGACTTTTAACAGTATTCCCTAGTCAGCCTAGAGGGCACTGGGGATGGAGCTTTTCATTTTTCACGACTTTACTCATTCATCAGATGAACTTTTCTATATCCTTACTTGTGAGTGATTCTTAGGATAACAGTATATTTAAATGGCTAATTTGTCCAGGTAATATCTTTTGTCCCAAAGAAGATAGCCTAGGATCTTGATGGTGTAATTTCTCCCAAAATTGTGTTTCTGGCCATCTGTTGTCTGTGACCCAGTGAATTCCTGGAAGATGTTATCTTGCCACCTGTCTGATGCTTCTGCCCTGTTTATTTAGCACTGAGCTGGGAATGCAGGCTGATTTTAATTTACATTTGAAATCCTAACTAATCTAAGTTTAACTTAATTATGGCAACTGTATACTATCTAAAAGGGCACTGCACTTTGGGGTGGGGGGAGGCCTGTATAATGTTATGGATAAGACTGTGGCCTTGTGCACCTACCAGTCCTTAAATTGCCATTTCCTAGTTGTATAATTGGCAGAATTCCTCGGGCCTGTCTCCTTGCTTGTGGAAGGGATGGTATTTATTCCAACCTCCCAGGATTGTAATGAGGATCACAATATAACATAAGGATAAATGCTTGGCTTTATGTGTTCAACAAACACAGCTGCCATTTTTAGCTATTATTTGTGTCTAATAATTTCTTTGTGGTCTCAGGCTCACCAACATCCTCCACCATTTTCCCAGAGAAATGGTACAGATTAAAATTTTCTGGAAGGTGTGCCGTGTTGTACAAACTTGAGGTGGAGATGAGACCCTGACAGTAAGTACCAGAAATGGCGGCATGTAAAGTTGTGCGGTGTACCAGAAAGAACGGGGTTTAGGAAGCAGCAGACCTGACTTCAGATCTCCTCAGGCTTCCTGCTCCCTGTTTAAACAAGCTAGCCTCTCAGAACTACAGCTTTCTCAGCAAAGATAGGATGCTGTTTCCTATACTCGGGACTACTGAAACTTACCCTGTAAGGCCCATTGGATGAAAGGCTCAGGCAATAGGCCACGAATAGTTTTCTTTTTCTCATTCCTAACTAGAGACTTGACAAAATAGCCATCCTTTCAGAAACAAAATAATATTCCACCAATAAACATAGAATAGCATGGAATTTACTAACATCAGGAAGCTGAAGAGAGTAGGGATGCTGGCTAGAATGTGGTTTACAATTAGAGCCTTTTTAGTTGACGTGGTTTAATTTAAAGAAGGGAGTGTAAAATATGGGTATAATTAGCTACTGTGAGTGTTAAAAGCCCTAGCACTGTAACATAGGTTTTGTAACTTCTAATATGGGTTAGTAATGAGCAAGGTTCTGCCATGGAGGGGAGGAGCACGTCTTATGGCAGCTTTCTTTCAGAATCTGACAGTCTTTGTTCAGCTGCTGTTTGCTAGCGAGCCACTGCTGCTGCTGGAGCCATGTGGGCACTTAGATATCTCAGGAATTAGGGGAAGGAGTATTTGTAGTTCCATTAAATACAAGGTGCTTGCCTCTTTAGGCAGGTACCAAATCAGTCTTAGAGGAATGCCAGTTTAGAGAGGCATCCTGGAGACAGATGGTCTGTGCATGGAGCTCCATTAAAGGCATCAGGAGCACCCCATATTATGGAGGATACAGGTAGGCTTTTGCAGAACTTTCTTCCTGTTTAGCTGTTTCTGTCTCTCCCCACTTTCTACCTTAAGCTTGGGGTCACAGGAAATAAACCTGCATTCACATTGAGGAAGCTCTACCTAGCCACAGGGTCGAAGGCAAATGTTACCACTTTCCTCAAGCAGTTTCTGATTGTTTCAGGTCAAATTGCTTATCCCTTCTGTCCTGTCAAAAATTAGAAGCTATGTGGCCTCCTTCTGTCATCTCAAGAGCTGGCTGTTTCCACTAGTCTAGGAAATGCCCTCCAGATGACCACGTGAGCTGCTGCTTTTCAGTTTTGTTTTGTTATGTTTTGTTGCGATAGTGTCTCTATATGGCCCTAGCTGGCCTGGAACTCACAATGTAGACCAAGGTGGCCTGAAACTCAAAGAGTTCCACCTGCCTCTGCCATCTGAGCCATGGGACTAAAGGACTGTGCCACTGTGCCCACACTTTTGAGCTCTTGCTTCACTTCTGACCACAGATCAAACTGGTTAACCTGGTCCCATGGTTTGGATTATGAGTTCAGGTGTTTCTGTCATTCTGAGTGTTCAAGATGTTGAAGCTAGGATGCGGTAGGACCTCCACAGTGAAATCCTGGGTTTCCCTGTGTCTTCTAGTAGAAGCTATGATCAACTGTGCCGACAATATAGGAGCAAAATTTTGTATATTATTTCTGTGAGGGAACCAAGGGATGGTTGGACAGACTTCCCGCTGCTGGCCTGAGTGACATGGTGATGGCCACAGTTAAGAAGAAAGGTCCAGAAGTGGTAATTCAACAAAGAAGGTTACATGTAAGAAAAGGTGGGTGGATGTCTTCTGCAGGGGTCATAGCAAAACATAAAGTAGAGATGAAAGGTTCTGCCACCGAAGTCCAGTGCAAAGGGGTGTGCAGATTTGTGTGTGGTCCAGGATTGTGAATGATTCTGCAGTGTAATTGTAAAATATAATTCCTATTGCTCCAAGAAGAAAAAGAAAGAAAAAGTGTCTTGTGGGCTAGAGAGATGATTCTGTGGTTAGGAGCACTTACTGCTTTTGTAGAGGTCAGGGTTCTTGTCCCAGCACTCACATGGCCTCTCACAACCATCTATAACTTCAGTTCCAGCTTGTGTGTGGTGCACATACATACACTCAGGCATGCACACACACGCATACAGTACTGAGAATAAGTGTTTCCAAGACTATGAGCTCAAAATAGGTGACTTCCTCCCTGTATTCCCATTGCCTTACCTATAGTCAATGCAGAAAGCCTTCAGCAAGCGCACACCAAATTGAAGTGGGTAGAATAAAGCTTCCTAACCAGAAGTTCATACCCTTTCCCTGACCTTTGCCTTAGTCATTACTTTAATTAGATTGTGGTGTTCCATCTTACATATACTTCATGGATTAAAGATAGGGATCAACACTTCCTGGAAACAAACCAAGAGAAAATGCAATTAAATTCTACCAGGGTTAATTAAAATTAGGTGGGGAAACTTTTCCTGACTGTAATACTTGTCAAGAATGAATTGCTACAAGGTGTAGTTAGTTACATCCTTTGGATTTGAAATCTTCCAGGCAGTTGGCATCTACCTTGAAGACAGAAGCAAGGGCCAACATAAAATTCTGTATGAGTCTGTACAGTGAACACTCTGTGTTTCAGAAAAATATGATTATATTCAATGTATAGCATGAAAATAAATGTTTTAGGATATTGGAGGTTTAGTTTTAATTGGAGAACAAATTCCAGTCAACAGTTGCATAACCTCCAGAGAATATGTAAGGTTTATTCCTGCAGAATGTATTCTTCTGTTATTCTGCTTCATATGGGTGGTCAGCTCATCAGACCTGTTCCATGTGACTGGACATGTATGCTAACCACAAACCACATTTGAAAGTAGCAGTGCTATTGGAAATTCTTACATTTTGGCATTTTATGTAAGTTGTCAGAAGTTTTTGTTGAACAACCTCTCAATACTACTAGAAGAATAGACATTTGGGGCAGAACACAAACCTTTCTACTGCTCCTTACCTCTTAACTAAAAATCTATAACTACAACATCTGGAGTCACTTAGACACTGTTTTTAAAAGACCAGGTCCTTATTCAGAAATCTTTTTCTGACACTGAAAAAAAGTCTTTGGATAGATAGTATTTGTATAATTGATGTTTATTTTTTGTTTTATAAAACACCCAATTTTATTTATTTATTTTCCTTTTTTATTGGATATTTTATTGGTATTTACATTTCAAATGTTATCTCCTCTCTCCCTAACTCCCATCCCTCCTCCCCCTCCGTGTATAATTAATTTTTTAAATGTCTGTATTCATACAAGCTCTCTCATCCTGCATATACAGATGGGGACTACTAGGAACCAAGACTAGCAGACTTGTTCATGTGTCTTGAGAGGGAGTGACACAACACGCTAGCCCACAAGTGTCCCTTGGCTTTTCTAGTCATACTCTGGTTATATTTTCAAAGGCATGTGTGAAAGGTATAAATTCATTTAATGTTTTTTACACAGACAGGAGGCATGCCCTTCAAACCTCCTAGCCTTATTCTCTTTGTTCTGTAGCTTTCTTTATTCAAGACCAGATAAGTAGAAAGAAGTAGCTGAGTGTTAGAAACAATACTGCTATCAAAGATTGCTTACTTCATAAGAAGTCAGCAGAAGTTTAGTGCCATCTTTTGTTATTTAAATCTAACCAAGGAATGTTGGGGTACAAAGGGTTTCTCTAAGACCACTTTGCATATTCTTGAGGATACTAGATGCATGTGAAACTTTCACTGGATTCGAAAGAATGAGATTGATATCGGATCACAAGGAATCATAACTTAGTAATTGCTAAAGGAGTTTAAGCATGTGTCAGGATATGTCACCGTGAGCTCGTTAAACCAGTGGCTTCTGGAAGGAAAGCTGCCTGTAGACTGGTAGGGTTTAGGCAGGTGGACCACAGGGAGCAGCAAAGCCAAGGGTGTAAGTTAGGAAGAGCAGAGTTAGTAGTATACT
The DNA here is from genome assembly GCF_963924665.1 of Micromys minutus. Classification (NCBI taxonomy): domain Eukaryota; kingdom Metazoa; phylum Chordata; class Mammalia; order Rodentia; family Muridae; genus Micromys; species Micromys minutus. The sequence continues at coordinate 37,864,381 of NC_137960.1, read as the reverse complement.
AATTCTGAGTCAAAGTTAGAGAACCTTGACTCAGGGAACTCCAGAAACCTTGTGATGACTTCAGCATATTCTAAATTATCTTCATTCAGGATCAGAGAAGAAAAACAATTTTTTAAGATGCTATAAACACAGGGTAAGTAATATGTTTTTAAACACTCACTCTGAAAGCAGCAATATTTTATTATTAAACAGACACTCCCAGCAATTTATCTGAGGGAGAAATACACTGATAAAACCATGTGTCTTTACTGGAGAAACTTGAACTTTGAACTGAACAAGCCTCGGTAACCGCATACGCTCAAATAATCTTTTGAGGATTCTGATTTAGATAAATGCACTTTAATCCTTTCTCAACTACAGATGTGCCACGATTCCTTTTCTCAAGATCACAGTTCTTGAAGGAAGATATATCACAATTCTTACCTTTCATTTGCTTGTTTGAGACAGGGTTTCTTTGGGTAGCCCTGGCTGTCCTGGAACTTTATTTGTAGACTAGGCTGGTCTCAAACTCATAGAGATCCACCTGCCTCTGATTCCTGAGTGGTAGGATCAAAGCCTCCATGCCTGGCTTTCTTTTCTTTTCCTTTCTTCCTTTCCTTTTTTCTTTCTTTTCTTTTCTTTCTTTCTTTCTTTCTTTCTTTCTTTCTTTCTTTCTTTCTTCCTTTCAGATTTATTTATTTTATGTGAATACACTGTAGCTGTCTTCAGACACACAAGAGGGCATCAGATCCCATTACAGATGGTTGTGAGCCACCATGTGATTGTTGGGAATTGAACTCAGGACCTTTGGAAGAGCAGTCAGTACTCTTAACTGCTGAGCCATCTCTCCAGACCCATGCCTGGCTTTCTTATAGTTGTTTTCTTTTGACTGTTTTTCCTGTTGAACATTTCAATACTTCACTTTCTAGTATGTTATTAACAGATTAACCATTAACTTATCTATACAGAGCTACAGTAATTAAAATAATGTGGTCATTGCATAAAAATGGACAGATGTACAGACCAGGGGAGTGGGATGGAGAGTCTGAGCATAAACCAGGACTCTTCTCCAGTTATTGCCAACAGAAGCAAAAAGCATATGCCCACGAGGGAAGGACAGACATGTTAATAAGTAATTGGTGCCTTGAAAAATTAGATCTCTGTAAGCACAGAAATGAAACCAGACCCCATCTCATCTGATAAAAAGCAACCAACTTGAAATGGATGACAGATCTACATGTAAGAGACTGTAAGATTAACCTTTATTTGCTTGGTGTAATTGTCATCTCAGAGATTACTGCTTCCGTCTGCTAACCTAGGCCTAATCCTGGAAGCTTCTAGCCTCCGTACAATCTAGTCTACATCTAGAATGTTTTCAGCCTCTGAGGAATAAGCTTACCATTTCTACCTCTTTCTGATCTCTGGCTGGATGATTCAACTCAGCTGTTCTGGCTCAAACGTCTTTCCAAGCTGACTGATTCAATCTGGCTTCTTTCAGCTTTGGTGAATTGTTCTGTTTGGCCTGGTACTAACTGTGGCAATTTATTCTAATCTTTTGGTTCTTTCTTATTCTCTGGCTTGTTCTGTTTTCGCCTGTGTCTAGCTTGTTCTCTCTCTGCAACCTTTGTACATCTGTCCCAGTAAAACTGCCCCCTCTCAGCACTGCTCTCTGAGTAGCTTCCCTTTCCTCTCTCCTGAGAGTTGGCCACATCCTATTCTGTCAAATCTTTCTCTGGTTCATCATTTTGTCTGCCATTTAAATAGACATCACTTTCAAACATGGCTGCTTCCTTCTACAAACTAATATTACCTTCATTGTTTGGGATTAAAAGTATACTAAGGCTGAGCCATACCACAACTAGAAACAGGTTTTTCCAATAAACAACATAATCCTGGAGTTCACAATGTGGTCAAATATACTGAGCAAGATATTTTAAAACTTTGAGAAGAAAATATAGGGGGATGCTTTAGGACACAGAAATGAGGGAGTGTTTGTGGGGATGAAATCCCCAAAGAAGAGGAAACAAAAGTAAACAGATGGATCTCATCAACTTAAAAAACTACATTAGGGCTGGAGACCCAGTGGTTAAGAACACTGGCTGCTCTTCTAGAGGTCTTGAGTTCAGTTCCCAGCATCTACACAGTAATTAACTGTGGTTAATCTATAAAAGGATCCAATGTCCTCTTCTGGCATGCCGGTGTACATGCAGCAGAGCACTCATACATAAAATAAATAAAAGTAAATAAATACAAATAAATCTAAAGTTTAAGAAAAAACTGTACATTAAAGGAGATATTGGAACGAATGGACAATCTACAAAATGGAGAAAAATATACACCTGAGATGATTTAATAATCAAAGTATGTGAGAACCTCAAATAACTCCATTGGAGTGCACCCCTCTCCCCCATAAGCCAATAGATATTGAAACTGAATAGATCAGTATAAATATACCTAGAAATTTCTCAAGGAAGACACACAAAGGGCCATGTTACTTTAAGAAATGCAATTAAAATCAAAGTGAGATCTCACCTAACTTTAGTAAGAATGACTTATCAAAAAGCCAGAACATACAGTTGTGGTTTGTATTAAGAATAGTCTCTATAGGCGCATATATTTGAAAGCTTTGTCACCAGGGAGTGGCACTCTTTGAGAAGGACTAGGAGGTGTGACCCTGTTAGAGTAGAAGTTGCCTTGTTGGAGGAAGTATGTCACTAAGTGTGGGTTTTGAGGTTTCCAAAAGCCCTTGCCAGGCCCAGTGTGTTTCTTTCTGTTCGCTTGTAGATTAGGATGTAGCTCTCAGCTCCTTTTCTAGCACGTGCTTGCCTGCCACCATGCTCCCTGCCATGGTGATGATGGACTAAACCTCTGAAACTGCTAAGCAAGCTCCCAATGAAATGCTGTCTTTTATAGGAGTTGCCCTGGTCATGGTGTCTCCTCACAGCAATAACACACTGACTAAGACACCCAGCCAGTGAAGGTGTGGAGAAAAGGGACCCTTGTACATTGTTTGTGGGAATGTAAATTAGTAGAGCCATCATGGGAAATGCTGTGGAGGCGTCTGGAAAACTTAAAATAGATCTGTGATATCACAGTCCCACTACAGGAAAAAACCCTCTACCAGGAAATGAAGTTAGTCTGGTAAGACATCAGGACGTTTCTGTTTATTGCTGGACTGTTTACAGTGAACAAGCAATAGGATATTTTACTTGTCTACAAACTAATGAATAGATAAAGATGTGTTGTATATAAGACAACAGGATATTATTCACTCATAAAAAGGATGAAATTTGGTTGGTAGTATGGGTGGAACTGGAAGCCATTATGTTAAACAAAAATAAGTTTGGTGGCATAAAAGACAAATTGTACTTGACTTATGGAATCTAAAACAAGGTGATCTAATAGGAGTTGAGAATAGGGTTGTAGGTGGTTACCAGAAGCTGGAAAGTGGAACAGAAATTGAGAAGTGGGGAAGATTGTCCAGTAGGAGCTAAGTTGTCATGAGAGATCAAAACAGATAAAGGCCATTCCCATCCATCAAGAGTTACAATCTGTGTTCAGTGCCTAGAACCTAAGCAAGGTGGATATAAAGAACCAACTCCCAAAGTTGTCTGACCTCCATGCGAACTGTGGCCTGTGCATGCTCGTACACACTCTCTAATAAAAAATTAAAAAGAAATTTTGATGACCTGCATAAAAGTATGACTGTGGATAACAATAGCATGTTTCAAAAGCTAAAAGCAAGGATTTGGGATGTCTTCAGTATAAGTAAATGATAAATGTTTGTTGAGATACATGTGTTCACTCCCTTTTGGACATTATGCAATATATAAATGTATTGAAAAATCACATGGTACCCCATAAATATCTACTTTTTAATGCATCAGCTCAAAACTGGCACTGCTCCAGCTTGCCTGTGTGGGACTTGTTCTGGCTGAGGTTAGGAGTAGGAGGTGGTACTTCTTGGATGAGCCTCTAAACATCTAATTTAGCAGTGAATAGAAGGAGGGGCTTAGAACATAGGAAATGGTTCTTAAAGATTTGACATCATTTAAAATCTTTCTATGGAAAAAAAAATTTCCTTTAGTGCTGTCAATGTGGGGCTGTTAACAGAGTGTTTAGACAATGTCACCATTCCTGAGAGCCAAGGAGTCAATGGGTTGGTTCTCGGGGACCCTTTGTTCTTGTTTTCTTTTTCTCCTCTGCTGTCGGGGACCAGAGTTTAGGTTTCTACAGCAACCATAGTCGGGACTACATAATACCAGTGCTCTGTGTGCATGTGGTGTTAACTCTGAGACCTTATATACTACATGTAGCAGGGTTACGGTTGCTATGGAGATCAATCTTTGGACACACTCCATTGATAATGATGTCTTTCATGAGATGCTGCTCCAAGTTGACCAAGGGATGCATGTGACTGTCAGTAACTATTCTGAAGCCTTCCTCTCATGTGTGAAAACATTTGCTTATTAATATATTAAAGTTTATATAACTTCTTTAAATGTTGGGATAGGATACTCCAAAAGGAGGGAAAATATGGCTCTTAAAAACACACCTGATCAGGTGTGATGTCTCACACCTCTAACCCAAGCACTTGGGAAGCTGAAGCAGGATTGCCATGAGTTTGTAGTTGGTCTAGGCTACACACTGAGAGTCGCTCAAAAACCGAAACAAAATATGCATAGAAAAAGCATATGGTCAGATTGTGTTGGTGCTGACCTACAATCCAGGCGCTTAGGAAGCAGAGGCAAGAAGACCCACTGGGTTTGAGGCCAGTCCGAGCTAGAGATCCCTTTCTCAAAGGGTTAGGGATAAAGCCTTGGATTTGGCCCCTGGCAACATACCTCAGAAGCATACACACACACGCATTCACTTGTACATATGTGCACATATGTATATACACACATAACACAGAAAAAGAGAAAAAGACAGAGGCAGAGAGACAGGAAGACAGAGAGAAAATATTATCAGGTAGGACCCTGATCAGGTGACCCGACTTCCTATCCAGCGCTCTCGAAGCTGCCTTAGGAAGATAGTGAATTTGAGGCTAGCCTAAGCTACCAGAGTAAGTTCCTGTTTGTACAAAAGCAAAGGAGCTCATTGTTGGACTTTTTACAGACCGGGGTAAGAGCCCATCTTTGCAAGGGCATACTGTGAAAGATCAGCCTGATTGTATGTAGTTGTCGTTGTTTTATGGTAAGCTCAGTCGTTATTTAAGGCTGAGGAAAGCACAGGTATTCAGGCACTGGTCTATTTGGATGTGGCTCCCTGGGCTTTTGGGCTATCAGTTAATGAACCTTTTCCTTTGGAGAACTTCTCTCTGACTAGTGTTTTGATATCCACAAAGAGAAACAGCTAGGAAACACAGTGACTTAGTTTTTTTGCCTTTCCTTTGACAAAGTATTTAAGCCAGAACTCAATTCTCAGTTCAAAAATTTAAGCTTATATTGACTTAAAATTAATATAGTGGTTTTATTTGTATAATTTTTGTTGTTTGTGTTTAAAGAATGGGTGTTGGGTTGATTTCCAGTTTGTGCATTGGGTTAAGGACACCCTCAGCTGGGGTAACTGGTCTTTGTGAACCTGCTGATTTAGAGTAGCAGTTCACAACCCTGGCTGCACTCTAACATGGGGGGCTTTTAAAAACATCAGTGTCAGAGCATAAAATTAAGTCAGCATTTTAGGGATGGGAAAAGGCGTGTGCCATTGCTGGTCTCTGTCTCTCTTCACTCTGGCCTCTTGATATTCTTGCTTATTCAGGATTGAACACCTCGAAGCAAAAGGGGGGTTTGTTTATGCTCAGAAATCTTAGCTAGGCTTTTGATTTACCATGCCTAACAGGTGGAGTATGAAGTACAGCTGGGCGTAGCGGTGCTTTTAATCCCAGCACTCAGAGCGGGCGCAGAGGGGCAGGGGAAGAGGCATCTCTGAGTAGAGAACAGCCTGATCTACAATGTGACTTTCGAGATAAATAGGGGGCTACACAGAGAAAAACAACAAAACGAAACAAAAGAAAAGTAATATGAAGTATTAAAGAAAGTTAGAAAATGTTAGGTTTACCATATGCAGAGTTTCCCACTGTTGTTATACTTAGTAGCTACAAATTTAGTGGCTTGAAATACCATTTTATTAGACGTCCACGAACTTGTGTTCTGGAGACCAGAGCCTGAAGTGACTCTGAAGACTAATGTCAAGATGTAGACAGAATTGCATTCTCCTGGAGCAATCTGTTCCTTGGTTCTCCATCTCCAAGATGGCCCTGCACGGCCTCACTGCTGCCTCCATGACCCTGACACCAGGATCTGACCATCCTCCCTCCGTCTTACAGCCTTTGATTACACGGTGTCTTCTGTCATAAATCTCCCCAAGGGAAATCCATACTCACCTTTGCAGTATTCGATATTGGGACGTGGGTGTAGCTCATTAGAGTTAAGCTAGCTTCACATGCTTGAGGCACTGATTTCATGTCTATGCATTGCAAAACAAAAAGTTATTCTTGCCACACAAAGTACTGTTCATAGGCTGGAGGTTAGGAAGTAGACATCTGGGAGGTAATTATTTATCTTACCACACTACCTTAGCAAGATTGTTACCACTTTGATATCTTCCTTCCTACTCTTTTCTAATATGCACATCTTATTTGCATGTAATTGTTGCATAGCGTGCAGAACTTTGCTCAGCTGGGTTTTTGTGTCTCAGACTCTTAGGATTGAGAGATCAAGCTGTAATAAGTACTTTTGCTTCTTTTAGAGTGCATGCATGGTGTGGTAGTAGTAATCTAAAATATAAGCATTTGGTCTGTTTAACTCGCAGTGCCTGACTGCAGCTTGGAAAAGTCCTAACCAGGTCAGCCAAGTGCGGTGTGACTTGTTTGCCAATTTGTACTGGTCACTGTTGTAAAAAGACTCAGCAATTATTTAAAAAATGTTGCCTTAGTTATTTAAAATGTAATTTTAAAATAGGTTTCTATTTCCTGGTTTTTTAAAGGCTTATTTATTTATTTATTTATTTATTTAATGTATGTGAGTACACTGTAGCTGTCTTCAGACACACCAGAAGAGAGCATCGGATCCCATTACAGATGGTTGTGAGCCACTGTGTGGTTGCTGGGATTTGAACTCAGGATCTCTGGAAGAACAGTCAGTGCTCTTAGCCACTGAGCCATCTCTTCAGCCCTATTTCCTGTTTTTGGGGTTTTTTTTTTTTTCTTTCCTGTTTTTAATTCATCATTGATTTCAGGTTGTCTTATTACTAATCTCATCAAGACAGTGATACTGTCTTATCCACTACAGCCACTTTTTAAAACTACCAGGTTTTATCTTGAAATGCTGCTGTTTGTTTCTTTATGATTGTTCCATTCTGTCTACACACAGGCTTTTCCACTATAAAGGTTTGTGCTGGATATCCAGCTCTTTTCTGTCCTTTATGATTTCATGATGGCCATAGCAGATTGCTAGTAGGCTGCCAAGGGGGAGAACTTGTGGTCTAGCTTATTAGTATTGGAAACAGTTGTCTTGAAGAATTGGAGAAGCAATCTAGCGGATTCTGCCCAGGCCTGAGCTGTCTCTTAAGCTCTCCTAGGACGATTGTTTCCCATTCTCTCATGTTGTGTATTCATGCAGATAATTGAGAATTATAGTAAGCATCTTAGTCCTCGGTAGACAGACGGAATGCACTTTAATTACACTCTAATTTATTATCCGATGAAAGTTCCTTGCTGACAAATTAGCCCGGATATGACTTACTGCATAGCCTCTGCACTTAGAGGAAGATCAGACTAATCATAACAACACCAACTGCCCCTCTTCTGGGTTGTTATCTGTTTATTACACGCAAATGCTCCTGTTGAGTCCAGTTTCTTTCCTGTTTGTTTCCCATGCCATGGCCTCTGGGCTTCCGTCCTCCCTGCTGTAAGCTGGGATGCAGTGTTACATTTTGTTTTCTCTCTGAAATAAGGGTTAGCTACAATTATAGGAACAGAGTTTTGTAGTTTTGCCATAGAAATAAGATGCATCTCCCTCAGTAATAGCAAATAGAGTCAAGTGTCATTCATTCATTCATTCATTCTCTCTCTCTCTCTCTCTCTCTCTCTCTCTCTCTCTCTCTCTCTCTCTCTCTGTGTGTGTGTGTGTGTGTGTGTGTGTGTGTATGTGTGTGAGTGTAGGCCTTGCATGTGCCTGGTGTCCACTGAGGTCAGAAGAGGGCATTAGATCCTATGAAGCTGACATTAAAAGAGGATTGTGACTTCCCAGGGCGGCTGCTAGGAGCTAAAACCAGATCTTCTGCAAGAACAGCAAGTGCTCTTTACTGTTGAACCACTCTGCAGCCTCCAGACTCTTTCAGTGGTCAGACCTGCTGATAGTGCTTAGTGTGTTTAGCGAGTAAAGAGCATACTGATCCTGACATGAGAATCTCTCCGTGGGAGCTAAGGTCTTAACCCTAGAACACACCTCACCAGTGTTTGGGCTACTGTTCTGTCACACCAAAGCATCTGTAGTTGTGGGTACCTGGTAAGGGCCAAAGGGGTGTGTGGCTTAAACATTTTAGTCTATGATGTACTTGGTTTTCAGTTTTGGTCCAAATTAATTTAAATAGAAGAGAAACCATTGGTCTGTCTTCTGAAGGAATATATGGTTTTTAGCATGTGTGGTGGTTTGAATGAGAATGGCCCCCATAGGCTCATAAATTTGAATGTTTGGTCACCAGAGAATGGCAGTATTGAAAGGATTAGAAGGTGGGCTCTTAATGGAGGAAGTGTGTCCCTGGAAGTGGTGGGCTTTGAGGTTTTAAAAGCCCAAGCCAGGATAGTGTGTCTCTCTTCCTGCTGCCTGTAGATCCAGATGTAGATCATCTGTCTGTCCAGCACCTGTGTGCCTGCATGCCACCGTGTTTCCCACCAGCCATAAAGGAGTAAACCTGAAACTGTAAGCAAGCCCCAATTAAATGCTTTATTTTGTAAGAGTTTCTGTGGCCATGGGGTCTCTTCATAGCAATAGAACACTCAACTCAGAGAGCATGCACATGAGTTTGGGGGAGCATGGAAATGTTCTGCAAAATTAGACAGGAAATATTAAATCATAGTGTAAAATTACCTTGTCAGACTCAAATAATATCTAAGGCCTTACTCCCTCGGTTAAGATTCTTTGATTATAGCTGAGTGTGGTGGCTCATGCTTATAATGCCAGTGCTGGAGAGGCTGAGGCAGGAAACGGTTGCCATTATTTTGGGGCCAGCCTGGTCTATATATTAAGCTCCAGGCCAACCTGGACTATAGCACAGCACAAAACCCTGTACAAGCAGCAAAACAGAAAGTAAAGATTCTTGTTATTAGTGTTGACAGTGGTGGCTGATATGAGGAGGATCATGAGTTCAAGACCATTGTGGTTTACACAGTGAGACCCTGTCTTAAACTGCATTTCATAGTTAGGTCTCTTCAAAGCTGTTCCGTTCTTTGTATAATCTCCATACTCCCACAGTCCAAGGCCCCCTGGTGTCTACAGTTCTTAGGTCTTACTCAACCCTACTCTGGTTCTGACCAAACATTGTCACTGTTGCCACACATTGACCCTCTGTTCCCTGGGCTCTCGATATCTCTTCATGGCTGTATTAGCTTGTTATCCTACCTTCGAAAATCAGCAAGGGTTGGGAAGTACCCTGAATACCTTTACTTCTTTACAGTGGGGCAGGAGGGAGGCTTTCTAATCATCCGGTCTTGTACTGCATGCAGTTTGGCAGCTGTGTTCTCACAGAGCTCTCTGCTGTGTTTGGCAGTGCATGTGTACTCACTGGACCCAAGGCCAAGACAAGTCTCTTTCCCAAGTTCAGGCCTCATTTGCTTAGAGAACACTGACTTTGTTGTTCCTTTGGCTACATGATTTTTACTTCCTACTTAGGTTCCTTATATTTCCTTCTATTGGCAGTATGTTCTGTCTATCTGTGTGAGTGAGAGAGAGAGAGAATTATTCAAGAACCCTCTCTGAGAATATGTTTGAGCTTCATTTTAGAAGAAAAATTACTGTTGTGTATGTTCTGAAATAGAAGCATTTTGACCTTTAGGAAGTCACTCTTAAGAATAAAATTAAGACCAAATAACCATATTTGGCTGTGTTGGAACGTAAACCCCACTTTGGCTGCTAGCCTTTTAATTTTCCTAAAATACATCTTACTAAGATTTCTACTTTATCATTCACTCTTAGTGCACTGTTGACAGTGTCTTTTACTTAAACATTCCTCACACCTCTTTTCAAACTAGTAGGTGTTAAAGTACAAACCTCCAGGGCATAGACTAATAGGGCAGAGTAGACATTTTCCAACATGACAAGTGGGGCTGGGGTGATCCCTCGGTTGGGCAAGCAGGAAGACCGGAGCACAGATCCTTAGCCCACCCCCATCCTTACATAAACACATGCACAAAGGCTGAGCACTCTACTGTGTGCCTGCAGTCCCGCTGCTAGGAAGGCATATAGGATGATTGTAGAGAAAATCTCTTATAAACATCACCTCTCAATAAAAAATGCCAATGGCCAATGAGCTGAGGCAGGAAGTAGGAGGTGGGACACTGGCAGGAAGAGCAGAGGATACTGGGAACTAGTAAAGGGTAAAAGAGAGACAGGGAGAGCCACAAGAGATGAGAGAGGAGATAGATCAGAAGGACGGCTGCAAACAAGCAGGTAGTTAAGCTCAGGAATGCTGAGGGAGACACTGAAGAGATAGGAAGGAAGAAGTGGGCCGAGACGGAAGAAGAGGTGACTAACCGTATGGTAGACATAGAAGAGCTTAAATGGGTTAAATAACTTATGAGCTAGTCATGGAATGAGCCAAAGCTTATGGGCTAGGCATTTAGTAATAACTAGTTCCAGAGCTGTCATTCCAGGAGCAGAGAGCAGAAAAGAATATGAATTTGAAATTTATTTTTATAGATAACTCCCTATGTCAGGCACCTCCAGTAGGCTTAGATTTTTCTCTAAACCTACTTTATTTAGGTTCCTACCAGTTTCAACCTCCATTCTAGTCCACTGATCAGAGATAGAGGAGAAAGAAGGTTAATAGGAAAAGCTGACTGTCGACTTGTTTAGTAGTAGTTCTTTGGGGGCTGGTTCCACTCTTGATTGTCAGGATACCAGCAGACCAGTTCAATACTAAACACCAACACAAATCAGTAGTGGGAGCACCACCCAGCAGAAACCACAAGGCTCCAGCAGAAGTGGCCAGAATCAGCCAGAATACCACTAGAAGTTCTTTGGTATGTTTCTCTTTATGAAGTGAAGACCAGCGAAGAGTTGCATGACTCCACAATGCACCTGTTCTCACTGTTTGTGGGGTTTCATTTATACTTTTCAAACATCATAACCCCCTAAGTGTCCAATCCAGCAAAACATCACATGCCCTCTCACATTTCTGTTTCATCAAAACATCCTCTTACAAGACAGCTTCTAGGAAAACATCACCTGACACAACTGAGTTTCCAAGGAAACCAGAAATTTAGACTTCAGATGGTCCTAGCCTGCTGGCCAGCCACTGTAGCCAGTCAGTGAGCTCTAGGTTCAGAAAGATGCTCCATCTTAAAAACTAAGGTGAAAAATGATTGAGAAGACCCCTAATAGCAACCTGTAACCCTTACAGGCATCGATACCTACCTACCCACATGCGCCTCCCCAGACATGTACGATATATGTACTTGTGTACAGAATCATTAGGACTAGTATTCTGGTGGTTAGTTTTAGTTAAGCTTGAAACAACTTGGGATCACCTGCAGAGAAAGTCTTGGTTGAGAAATTATGAACTTGGTCTCCAGGCATGTCTGTTGGGGATTGCCTTGCCTGATAGTTGGGTAGGAAGATGTAGCCTGTTGTGGATGGCACTCTTACCTAGACAGAGGTGTCCTCTGCTGGATGAGACAGGGGAAGATGAAAAGAGGAGCAAACAGGTGGGCTCCATGGTGCATTTATTCCTCTGTTCTTTTTACAATTAAAAAAAAAAACTTTTTTTAAAAAAATTCTTTTTGAGATAGGGTCTTACTGATTTACTGAGTAGACCAGGCTGACCCTGAGCTCACAAAGATCCACTTGCCTCTGCCTCCCAAGTGCTGGGATTAAAGGCATGTGCTGCCCTGCCCAGCTGTTCTCTGCTCTAGATTGGGGGTGTTTTCTGCTGGGCAGGTTGATCCTGCCTTGATTTCCCCTAAGTGATGGACTAGAGCCTGGAATTGTAAGCCAGGAAAACTCTTCCCCTCGGTTGCTTTTGGTCAGAGAGTTTTAACAGCAGCAGAAATAAAAGTAGAATAAATGCAAGCTAACGGTATCAGACTGGTACTGGAAACATGCACACATGCAAACATAGTAGGAATAGGTCTCCTGCGGCTCAGGAGACGTGCTCACTTTACAATCTATGGGTCTCCGGACCTTATTCCAGTTTTACAGAGCAACGCTGAGCCTGCAAAACTGCTCCTATGACACATGTCTGTTGATACGTATGGCTGAAACTTAGAAAGTGAAAGGAGGAAGGATTTTAATATGTATTAACTTAAAAACAGTGAACTCATATCATTCTATTATTAATAAACTTCTTTAGGAAAATTAATTAAAAATTTCCCCAAGAAATGTTACTGAGGAGAATCGTTGGGTAGCTGGAGAAAACAGGAGTAATTCAGTAGCTTTTCTGGGTATTTGTGAATCTTCTTTGCTCCTGTGTAGTGTGAATCTGAAACAGAAATCAGTGCCTTTTTTGTACTTTATTACCTTAAAGCACATTGATCAATCATGTGTTTTAAGTGAGTCTTTAAGCAGTTTGTAATTTTGTGTCATGTATTGGTCATTGGAAATACTGGTTCACTAAAGTATTTGGATTCTCTGAATATTGACATATTTTATTATACTGTCCCTAAGGGCATACTGACCTCATGTAAGAAAAATAGGCGTTGAAGAGATGGTTCAGCAGTTATGAGCACTGGATGTCATTCTAGAGGACCTAGGTTTGATTCCTAGCACCCACATGGCATTCACACCTGTCTGTACCACCAGTTCTAGGGGACCTGATGCCTCTTCTGACCTCTGGGCCTGCACACATGTGGTGCACATATACTTCAGCACACACCACTTACATAAAATATTTTTAAAACACTTGGAAAATGATGGATAATTGCCAAGGTTATAGTGTCTAACACAAATTTTTTTACAGTTTTAATCCTCACCAGAGAACCCAATTTTTTATCATTTGCAACAAGTATTATTGCTTTTGGGAAGACATGTATTAACCATTGAAGGTGAAAAGTCATAATTTGACTATTGTTCTTTCAAGTAAAAGCAGTCTTTATGGAGGGAGAGGAGATGATATTAATCCAGCGTGCAAATCAAAGAGCCAGATGAGTGCTTTTCCTTGAGATAGCAACCATATTTTGGTTTTTAGCAAACATGTTTGACACATAGTACTCACTTTACAACTTAGCCCATAAAAAAGACGTGCCTCATGAGTTACTATAATTAGTCATTTCTCTGTTATCAAAGGTAATAAACAATGAGCACATGGCATTGCATGTGGCTGAGGCCACTAGCTACGTTGTGCTGATTACAACTGTTGCTTTTGCATTGTCAGTGACAATCTCAACACAGTGGAAAGGGTAAAATATCTTGGTAGTATTATGGTTTTTATTGCATAGATCCTCAGAGAAAACTTAGGGGCACTTGGGGTCATAGACCATGATAGAGGAAAGGTGGACAGCTTCACCCTGAGATGCTGGGACAGACAGCGTAAGCAGAATCTAACTGTATCTGCTATCCCGCCCCATCCCAGTGTAGGTCCTGTCTTTATCAGAGAGAAGAACAAGTGTGCTGTGGGAAATGACATGGACTGCAGCCCTGCAGTTCTATATAGTGCTTGACATGCAATCACGTGTTTGAGAAAGGACTTTGCTTCTAGCCACAGGGAACAGCAGGATCAGGAATTGCCTTTTCTTAATAAGCAGCTAGGAAACTGGACAGTGTTCATGAAACAACTGTTTTCTTACACTGACAAAAAGCAACACGGCACTGTCATCCCATAGGAAAGGAAAACAAGACACAGCTCTATGCTTATTTTGGCTTTCTGCCTTGAGGTAACTGCCGGGTAGTGGCACAGGGAAGAGGGACCTTAGCAGTATCCCGTTAGTGCAGCGTTGTCTGGGACGTCACTGAGAGCTCTGGGAGGTCCTGATGGGAAGAGCATACAGGCAGATGGAGGTCTAGAAGTCTGTGTAGTCACCCCAAGTCCTGCATATGGGTACAGAGAAATCCTGTGGACTTTGGAACCCACACCTTTGGGTTATAGCTAAATTAGTTGTAAACAAGCTTTATAAACCTGAGTGTGTGATTATAGCACTTGGGGAACGGGCCAGAGGATTGCAGTGACTTTCAAGGCAACCTTATCTCAGAAACAGCAAAAAACCCCAAAGACTTTTTTATATCTGTCCTAATTGAAATAGCACACCAAAAAAATTAGTCCATGTGTAATTTAACTGTCAAATAAAATAAACTTCAACCCTCTTTGCAAGAAGATAATGAAACGAAACATTCAATAGTATACTAGGCAGGTCTAGAAGTAGGAACATACTCGGTGTAACCGAACATTTAGAAAGAGGAAATGAAGGGACTGGACAACACTGAAACATCTTCTGTAAGCACAGTAAGTGCGGTCCAGTAATTACAGGAAAACACACACTTTGCTGACAGAGAAGGTCTTTATATTTCTAAAGCCCCAAACAGAGCCTACAGAGGTGGACTGTGAAACCTGTTATAAATTCTGCTCGATGGGATCACAGAAAGTTAGATACTGCAGAAGTAAAGACCAATGAGCAAAGTATTTACAGGAAGTCCTGCGATTAGACACCGCCGCCTCTGCCTCCGAGTGCTGGGCTTGGGGTGCCACAGCCTCTTGCCTAAAAATTTCAAACTTGATGGGAAATATCAATTCACAAATTCAGAGTCTCAACAAGCCCCAAGTAAAATAAAGCAAAGCAATAGGATGTTTTATAATCAAATTGCTGAAAGTAAGTGACAAAGAAAACATTCACATTGAAGGTGGATGGAAGAAAAAGCCACATGAGCACAGAGGTACATGGGGTCTTTACCAGGACGTACTTGACACTGTCACAACAAGAGCTTACAAAGGCAACATTCTACACGACAGTACTTGTTAAAAATGTCCTTCACGAATGGAGTTGATCACTTTCTTAGGCAAGGCTGAGAGAGGCCCATGCGCTCTGTTCTTTATGGCTGTCTTGATTGTCTGGTTGACTGCTGAAGGACGCGTATAAAAAAGATCCAGTGATGGTGGGTTGTAATACAGGAAAAGTGAGCACTGCAAACCCAGACCAAACATTGGAATAAAATGCAGTGCCGAGAGGCACTCCATCTAGATGTGAAGCACCCTCCATGGACTCTGCATCAGCTTCTGCCTGCAGCTTCCTTCCCTGACTTGCTTTGGTGATGAACAGTGACATGAAGTGTGAGCCAAGTAAACCCTTTCCTCCCCAGCTTGGTTTTTGGACTTGGTGTTTCATTGCAACAATAGAAACCCCACTAAGTCATACAAGAGACAAAAGCGTTGAATGAACAAATGAAATGGATTTTTGAAGGGAAAGTAAGGGTAATGGTTACAATATGTTAGGCTTTGTCATAATTTATATTGGTGTATTGAACATACTAGCAAGTAATTTGGGCAGTAACTCTAGTTTATTATCACCCTTATAGGAAGCAGATGGGTAGACCTGAAACTCTTAGACCACAAAGGGGAGGGAGAGAAGAGTGTAACAGTACTTGCTTTCAGGTGACTGCTGTGCCCACTCTGCAGTGTCTGTCCCTTTCTGCGGGCAGTTCAGAACAAGGTTGTCAACCCTATCACAGCTGACACTGCTGGACAAAGTTTTAGAAAATCCACTTGATACTGACAACTATCAAGTGTCTTCCTTTACTCCCTTATCAGTATCTGCTTTTCTTTCTTTTCTGTTTGGTTTTCTTCTTATCTCTCAGAAGCTCTTGATAAGGGAGGGACTCTCAGTTCACCCCTGATCAAGGAGTAAGGTGGGGGTTCGTTTCCAGCCACGGCTGCTTCTCTTGTTCAGCAATGAGATAACTTGAACTTGAATGGAAAGGAAGTTCTTAGTGGTGAAAGTCTGCGACCACGTACTGTCTTTTCTGTTGCACTTTTCTCCCTCCTATCAGCTCAAGAGATCTCTTCTGAAACACGATTTCATATTTTATTCACTAAGCATTTGCAAAACGATCGCTAGCAATGATTGGGTCCAATTGGTTTTCGTGGGTAGGGCGATTGATAGCTTTTCTCCCTTGGCATCCGGTGTAGCACCCTCCAGTTCTGTGAGAGCGAGCCCTTAGGGAAGAGGCTTCCAGGTCAGTGCCAGCTCCATTCCTACAAGTCTTAAATACGCAGGGTCTGCAGCAATAGGCTCTTACCTTCAAGTTGTGAGCCCAGAATTTTTGTCACTAAGTCAGTGGAAGAAATACCTGTCCTTTGGCATAAAAACTGCATGAGGTAATTCTTATATTCTCTCAGCATATTGAGTCCTGAATTTAAAAAAAAGGAAGCTGCAGATTTTAAGACCCTCCCTCCTTAAAGCTGTTGATAAATTGTTGATTTGACTCGTGAATAATTCCTTGAAGAACCAGCCTTTAGGTAGCCTAGACCCGTAACTGCTTAAGACACAGTGGGTTTTCTTTGTTTAAGAATTGCCTGTCTTTATTTCTATTCACTCATCTATTGTATTATTGTTGGTTTGATATTCCTTGTAAGTATTTTCACTTTCAAACAACATAATTCAACATGCCACAGAGCATTTGACACATGAGAAAGAACTAGAATTATTGTGTAATAGAGTGTAGATGACACTTGAAATCTTTCCATCGGTTGAAGCAACGAAACCATGAGGACATAGACCTGTAGGCAGGCTCTGTACAAGCTGTTCTTTATTCCAGCCATGTCCTCCTTATGTAGGAGTTCAAAAAGAAACCCTAAGCTAGTTTGTGTCCTTTCCTGTTTACCTAAGTTTAAATTCCCTGACCCCTCTGGTAAAAAGAAGCAACCCACTCTCCTGAGTTAGATGAGCCTTCCTTACTGATATTTTATGGCAAACCCTCACATTCTGTGTCTGTATTTTTCTTTCTTTTTTAAAGATCTATTTAATCATTATATATAAGTACACCGTAGCTGTCTTCTGAAACACAAGGAAGAGACGTCAGATCTCATTACAGCTGGTTGTGAGCTACCATGTGGTTGCTGGGATTTGAACTCAGGACCTTTGGAAGAGCAGTCAGTACTCTTAACCACTGAGCCATCTCTCCAGCCTGGCTGACATTTTCTTAACACATTTACTTCATCTGTGCTTAAAGAGATAAAAGAAGGATTGCTTTGTTTGTGACCTGGAAGCTAGAGGCTCAAAGGTACAAGATCTTCTTAGCATCATCAAGAACTGTCTTCCTTTGTTATACGGAGATGACTTGGCAGATTAAATCATCCTAGAGTTGCTATCTGTGGGTCTAGAATTGATGCTTGATAAATGGTGAGTGAACAAAACTGTTACTTCTGCATTGTGACCAAAGAGGGAGAAATGTTATTGTTTAATATGTACTTCCTTAGCTTTGAAATGCACTCCAGTGTTTAAATGGTAGATTTAAAATTCAACATTGTACACCACACTCTGCTATCTTTGAAGAATCTAATTCTGCAGATGCTATTAAGTGCAGAATTCTCAATGGAAACTGCAGATTCAGAGTTTTTTTCACTGGTAAACTCCTTTGTGGAAATCATCTGTAGCATATCTGGATCTTCAATGCTCTCGTCTTCTCCAGGTTGATGTCCCTTTTGGATGTGATCTTCTGTGAATGATTTAATGGGAAATTGTTGATGTTTTTGCTGAAGTATTTTATCAACTGTTGGTGAATATTCTCTGAATTCTTTAAGTCCTTACCAGTCATATGTCCTAAAAAATACCTGGACCTCAGGATAATGCTACTGGAAATTTTAGCAAACTCTTCTAAACTCTTGAGCATAATTCAGAACTGTAAGCTATAAGATTGTGACGTGGACTTTTCAAGGGTGGCTCCATGGTTTATTTTGCAGAAGTGACAAAACTGGGTTTTTGTTGTTGTTGTTGTTGTTGTTTTTTGTTTGTTTGTTTTTTGTTTTTAAAGATTTATTTATTATATGTAAGTACACTGCAGCTATCTTTAGACACACCAGAAGAGGGCATCAGATCTCATCACAGATGGTTGTCAGTCACCATGTGGTTGCTGGGATTTGAACTCAGAACCTCTTGAAGAGCAGCCAGTGCTCTTAACTGCTGAGCCATCTCTCCAGCCCCGACAAAACTTTTTGATGAGGACTTCTCTCTTGGCATTTTGAAGTCTCTCACTAGAGGAGAACAGAGAGCTAGTATCTAGAGTGCTTCAGAGGGCCCAGCACCTGCATTGAGCAGCTCACAGCCACCCGTAATCCCAGTCCCAGGACACCTGAACACCTGTGGTACACATGCACACAGTCAGGAACACACAAAATAAATGTTACATGCTTAAAACTCTGTTAAGTTTGTGTTCTCCAGCTCCCTTTCGTACATGAGAAATACAATGGATTGGGGATTTTCTCCGCTAAAGTATCCTTTTGTTTCGACATTCTTATATCTCATTTAGAAAAGGTAATTTTAGTTAAAGCAGCAGAACAAAATCATTCAGAATAATCTTTACATAATGAAGTCATAGGAAAGATATATCTTAAGATGTAAAAATTATGGATTTTAGGCTTTTCACTCAGTTAAAAATATTTATTTTTTTTCTGTATGCTTTTTTCTTTTTTAAAAGTATGCTTAAATTCCAAATATTTGGGTATTCCCATTTTTTTTTGCATTTGAGGTATTTATTTTTTAAAGATTTATATATTTATTTACACATACATATATACATACATACATACATACATACATACATACATACACATACATACATACATACATACATACGAAAACACTGTCACAGTCTTCAGACACACCAGAAGAGGGCATCAGATCTCATTACAGATGGTTGTGAGCCACCATGTGGTTGCTGAGAATTGAATTCAGGTCCTCTGGAAGAGCAGTCAGTGCTCTTAACCACTGAGCCATCTACCAGCCCTTGAGATCTTTCTTAATTCTGGATGTTTTATTTGTGTTTTGTAAAAAAAAAAACAACAATAATAAAATAATAATTTTAGGCATTTGCTAGGTTCTGTATTCACCGAGGCATGTAATTTTTTAAGCTTCCTTCCTTCCTTCTTTCCTTCCTTCCTTCCTTCCTTCCTTCCTTCCTTCCTTCCTTCCTTCCTTCTCCTTCTTTTATTTTCAACTCAGTGTTGCTCAGTATAGTGCTTACTGTTCTGGAACCTGTAGACCAGAGTGGCCTATATCTCACAAAGATCTGACTTTGGCCTCCTAAGTGCTGGGATTAAAGGTGTGCACACTATCATTAAAAAGTTGTGAGAGGCCAAACCTACTCCATCTTGGAACAGGCCTCTATCTTAAATTAAAAAAAAAAAAGCCTGAGAACTTGGCCCGAAGCTGAATTGAAATTGCATCCAAGTACCAGGAAGAACCCCACAGGCTTATCCTTGGTCAGAGTTACTCCCTGGGTACTTCCTAGCAACAGTGAATCAAAGATTAGTCTGATTGTTTCAGATGGACTTTCAGGGGATTGGATATGGTCTTACTTCAGAGCACCCACCTGTTGGCTTACAAAGTCATTCAGTTGGATACTTGCCAGGCTGGACCCAGCCCTTCACTTGCTCCCATTTTCCTATAAAACCTTGTCCCAATGAGAGTTTGAAGTTGTTTCACCAAACCTTCCTGTGGGTCTGCAGTGAGTCAGCCCAAACTCGAGTTTGTAATAAAGAGACCCTAATGTGACTACATCAGAGTCAGCTCCTTGGTGGTCTTTGGGGTTCATGAATGTTTTCCTGGCACAACACTTGGGTTTCTTCAAAGCTTTCTTATAATACCGGTTTGAAAGTTTTGCTAAGTATATTAACTTAAAGACATTTCTAGACAGTTTCTGATGATTGGTTCTCATGGACCATATGTTCTTATTTCACAAGTCATGACTTCCTGTTGAATATTGGACATTCTAGATAGCAAGTCTAGGTTCTGGACTTACTTTCTCTGTTGGCAATTTGGTTGTTATTTTCTGGTTTTATGGCTTCCCTGGATGATAGGGTATGCAGCTGCAACATTTGTGCTCTGCATTTTTTTTCTGCTGATTTTATTTGTAAGTCTCATTTCTAGCAGTTGCCCCTGTGTCTATACAGCTTAGTGATTAGCCAGACATTGGGCATAAGCTCTGCCTAAACACCTGGAACCAGTAAGGCATCTGCCTCCGCCCAGTGAATCCACGTGCAAGATGGGGAGCACATTGAAGGTTCAGGTTGCCCTGGCTTGCTTCCTGCTGGACTCTCCCATGTGTCATCTGCACACACTGTGAGCTGGGAATACATGGATTTCCTGGAACTCAACTGCAATGACACAGCCTCTGGTTAACCCAAAGTATATGGAGTCTTTCCCCTTCTGGTGGTTGGAACTCCTGTTAAGCTAAGCCTTTGACTACTGACTCCACTGCTTGCTCAAATGAAAGCCACTTATTCTGACATTGGAGCCACAGGCCACCTCTGTTGCTTCTGAAGTTCACTGTTAGCTAGCAAATGAGTCTTTTCCTCCAGAAGGGACAAAGCCAGTCCTGGGCCAACAGAGCTGACAGTGAAGGTAGAAGCAGCCCTGACAAAGCTCATACTGTTCTCAGGAGAATTCGGCAGCTTTTCCTGAAGTGTCTGTCTGCCTTCGATTGGATTGCAGAGTACCACAATTCCTAATTTCCTGTTAGCTCTTCCATTATGATAGTTCAAAATCTCTAAACTTCAAGTGTTAGTGATTTGGATTGTATTATATAAGTGACCTTAATTTTAAAAATTATACTACTTATTTATTTGTTTAGTGTGTATGCATGCGTGGCAGAGACAACTTCCACCAGTGAGTCCCAGGGATTGAACTCAAGTCATCAATATTGACCCCAAGTGCCTTAACCACTAAGCCATCTTGCTGACCCACATGTGATTTAATATCTTATCTATATTATTTCTAATTGAGGCACCATTTGCTTAGTCTTTTTTGAGGGAAGGCTAATATCCATTGCATAAAAATATCCAGTGTCTGCTACTTAAATGAAATAGTATTCTAGTGGAAAGATTCTTGTAAGGTCAAGTAGAAAATATCAACCCTAAATTTTCCCTTGAAATACCAATTGGAAAGTGAAGCAGATCAAAGAGCATCATTCATTTCAGAGCTCTTCCTCGGTAGCCTGTGCCAGCCCATGGCCAGTACAGAGAAAGGGTCCTTTGTTAGGCTAATCCTGTGCCTCAGTGACACCGGAACCTGTGTAAATGTGCTTATTTTACACAAGGACTCATGTGATGCCAATGTAACTTAGCCTTAGAAGTTTATTGGCATTTCTGTTATATGTATAGTGTATAGACAATTATATATTATAATGTAAGTTACAGTATAGAGATTTAGAATTATTCAAGGAGTGTCAAAGGAATTTCAGTTTATTAGAAGTTGAAATTCATTTATCAAATTGGCATGTTTACCTCTTTAAAAAAATTCTTTGAAATGAGAAGCACAATGTTGTTAAAACTCTAATTCCAAATTTTCAAATGGGATTTGGATATTTATAATACACATGAATATTGTAATGTATGCAGATTATAGTATTAAATGCCAAATAGTTTGGCATTGCAGTTTTCCAACTAAAAATAAGTTGTCATCTATAGAAATCAAATATTCATGTATCACTAACACTTGCGTTGATTTTGTGTGTGTGTGTGTGTGTGTGTGTACTACAAAGTACTATTCTTGGTAAAGAAAGTATTACCCAGCATGTAAATTAAGATATAGCAAGTTATGTCCAAATAGTTCATGTTGGAGATATCACTATACATGGAATCAAAACAAAACAATATTAAGAGAGCTTTACAGCCTGTAAGCATTCCTTTGTGAAAACACAAATCTCTCTTTCTTTATAGTGTTGAAGAAACAAGTTTGTTGATTGTGAGAACTTGAAACCGCTTGGTAACTTTTCCAATGAAAAGTCTAAACCAAAATGAACAGTTCTGTCTTGATAATGCTGGTTGTCAAATTCAACAATTATCCAGGCCAGTGAGAGCTTCCAAGTCAGTGAGGAGCACAGAAGGCCCCAGTGGGAGTCTCTTAGACTGTTCCTCCAGTGGGCCAGATGCTTTAGAAGTTTGACTCTAAGCCACTTCACATTTGGTCACTGGGTCTCATGCGGGTCTCGGTGTATCCTGACCTGCTTTCGCCTGCCTTATGCCCCATGTTTTTAAGCAGGTGCTGCTCTTGGCGGCAGTAGTTCAGTTTCACACTACAGGAGGGGACTAAAGAGAAGGCTCAAGGAAGAAGACTTCTTTTCTTAAGCTAAGGAAGTTTATGTGTGCTTGCTAGCACAAGTACCCGGAGGTGCTGGGCCTGGTCTGACAGTTTGTTTCTTTAGTTGGAGCAACCCTTCAGTATTCCTGAGATCTTTACATGTATAAAGTCTAAGAATGGTCTTATAACTTTATGTTTGCCCATCAAATCCATACACAGACAACAAAACAGTGGGTTATTATCTAGTGTTCCCAGACCATTGCTAGGTCAGGGAGGAAGTACACCAGTTGTCAGGGCATCTAGAATGTACTTGCCCGAAATCTGTATGTAAACAAAAATTGAGAGCACAGGAAATAAGGATCCCTCTGAGGGAGGTCTTCAGGGGACTTTTTCTAATCTGACAAGCCTTTGGATAAAGAAAGATAACTCTCCCTCATTAGTTTCTTTGATTTTTTTTTTTTTTTTTTTTTTTTTGGGCAAGTTACTAACAAAATCATAAAATTAAAACCTAAGCTTTATTAACTACACATGCTTTTATTTCTTACCTCAGTTATCCTAATATTTGGTGCCTTAGAGCCAAAAGTATTTGAGACAATACTAGAGCTACTGATCTGACTGATTTGAGGTAATACTCAGTATGTGTCATTAGTCTGAAAAGCATCACCCATTGATTTCCAGCCAGGGCTAATTTTACCCCATGAGGACAATGGCTGGATCTTAGACAACTCTGGCTGGTACAACTGGAAGGAGCCTGTTGTTGGCATCTAGCAGATAGAAGTTGGGATGCTATAAAACAAACCTACACTCTGTAGTTCATCACAGCAAAGGTCCGGCACATGCTGCTCTGAGTACCCAAACTGAGAGCGCCTTCCTTATCAAACCAGTTCCACTTAAAAGAGTACCGTATTTGTAAGAATCGTGTTTCTGCCTGTGCTGTTCCTATCAATATCTCCATCTTTTCCTTTTACCATTTCATGTTTACAGTGGCTTTGAATAGTCATATTGTAGGTCTTTAGTCTCCATAAGGTACAAGTACAAACTCTTCATATTTAGTGAAAAAAGTAGCACTAGCAGAAAATTATATAAGCAGATAGGTGAAAGTATTAGACACAGGAAAGTGTAAGCTTGACTTTGACACCACAGTAACCACTGGCTCGTTGGCCTTCATACTGTCCTTGGATGTTACTGTACTTAACTGCTCTCATTTTGTGTTGAGTAGTTAGTGCATTAGAGAAAATTAGCGTGGTGCACAATACTACGATCCCTGCTACTCAGGAGGCTAGGGCAGGAGACTGTAAATCTGAGGCCAGCCTGGGCAGTTTAGCAAGACACTGGCGGTGGGGCGGGGCAGGAGGAGGGGAGGAGACACATATTAGTCATTGGAAGTCAAACTAGAGGAAAACTGTTGTCACTCAATGATTCCCAAGTAAATAGAAAATAGGGTGAAATGCACTGGATTCAGGATAAGAAGTCTGTGTGATTCTCCTGCTTTTTAAGAAAATTGTTTTAGATTTATTTTTACTTTGTGTGTGTGTGTGTGTGTATGTGTGTGTGTGTGTGTGTGTAGAGTCTGTGGAGGCCAGAAGAGGGTGTTCTATCCCCAAGGGCTCAGTTTGAAGTGAGTGTAGGAGCTGAGCTCAGGTCCTCCCCTGAGAGCAGTGAGTGTGCCCTTTACCTCTTACTCTTTCCAGCTCTTTTCTGTTTTTAAAAAGCACACCCACATTTGTCATTATTTATGACATAGCTACATTTGCCATTTCTCTGTAAGTCTGACAAAAACTTAGGTCTTGTAGATTAAGTTTGTAGATTGATCCTGTTTCATTTTGACAAGTCAAAACAAAAGGCCATTCCTCAGATTTTTAATATTCAAATGAGGTATAGCATGCAGATGGTTGTGGGAGTTGGAAAATGCTTGTGAATTTCACTGTCCTCATGGCAGGACTACAGGAGAATACCTTCCATTAAACAAGGCTGCAAAGCTGGGCATTGCTTTCACATGCTAATGGGTAGATTTAAATTTGTATCTTTTTAAATCTGTTGCCTAGAACTAAAATAAATCTGGGACCCAGCAGCTCGTAATAGTTAATAGCCTTTATAAATGGGTCCCCAGACACCTGTTCTTTTACTGCTAATGAGGCCCTATTGTGTGTGCAGGAATAGTGGAGTTCCTGTTGATTCTCTGTCCTAGCACATCTCCCTGTCTCCTGTGTGCATATTTAAATGACATTAAGAGATGCTGTTTCCTCTTGTTTTCTGTCATCTCTAGAATTCTGCCAGACACACTTATTCTCTGTAATAGGTTGTTTGTTCCTAAATGCATTAGGGTTGGTATTTTTTTCCCATTCCCCGGGTTTCGAAATTTTTAAAGAACCAAACCTCCATCATATTATTTTGTGAGGGCTCAGTATAATGTGATGTTGACGGAATAGCACCAGATCCACAAAGAGAAATCCCAGTAGCCTGTAGAGAACAAACAATAGGGAAGCGGATTCAGAGCAGTAATGGGGTCAGGGCTCCTCCTCCAAGGTCGCCTGCCACACCTGTGCATTTCCCCTCACTGATAGTTTGCAGAATTTGTGATTATTTTGTTTACTTTTTCTTAACCAAGCAGAGAAGGTACTTGGCTTGCAAGTGGAGACAAACAGGAGTAAAGACTGTTGCAGTCCATCAGACAAGAGCTCCTCTCCGCAGGGTAGACTTAGAGTCTGTGGCATGTATTCTTTACAGGACAGTGCGCCGAGAAGCCTTTTAAACATGCTTGGATGTTTGGTACAAAAGAAATGTGCCAAATGTCCCGTTGTCATGAAATACACCTCCCACCTTAAAGGGAATAAAAGTTTGCAAGTGTACTGCCTGAGGTGACAACTTCCCGTTGTCTCAAGAACCACAGTGCACTGTGAGAATGGTTTCAAGAAGGTTTTATACTTACAGACCAACAATAAAAAGAAATGTATCAAGGAGCTTTTTGGATACTTCAGTACAAACACCAAGCAGGCGTTTACAGCACAGCAGGCTCCTCTGATTGATAAAACACAACCAGCTGATGAAACAATTAGCCAGCTAACTAGGGAGAAAATAGTCAGCTCCAGGTGCTCCTGCGTGCCCAGGTCCCTAGCTAAGGCCCCACCACTTCTGACTTTTGCATGGTGAAAACTTGTGATCTGTTAAATGAATACATTCCTCCACTCAAAAGATTTACTGATATCCACGAGGATGTTAGGTTAGATGCAAAAGTAGGCAGCGAATGGCTGTTAAATGAACTGAATGTAGCCCACGTTAGATTGGCTCTGGATCCATGCTGTGGGACACAAACCTGGAAACCATGAACAGTATCTACTTATCCTAAAAGGAACTAGTGACAGACACGAAGGATACCACCAAAGTCCAATTGGTCACTCACAGGAGGATGGCTGAGGGGTTACTTATGGGGACATAAATGACAGACATCTGCATCACCACAGCCCCTGGCAGCACGGATGGCAACTCACTAACACCTTCAGCAAACTGAACTGTGCTTGCACACAGCTGGGCAGGTTGGAGAGTTAGTTCCCTTCCCTGATGGCTTAGTTGGTCTGAGCCTCTTCTAGGCAGTTCATCTGGTCTCTGTTCTTCCCACCAGTTCGACTGATCTGAGAGTCCCACCAGCCCTCACGACTGGTGCATTGGGGGTGGAGGTGGGTGGGGAGGCGGGTGGAGTTTATCTTGTTAGTTTCAGGGACTTCTCAAACCTTTGAGTTGTTTACTTCCTGACTCCAGGAACACTGTAGGATTTAATGTTTCACCTTGCTTTAGAACTGTGGTTCTACCCCAACAGGAGGTTGCATATCAAATATTTACATTATGATTCATAACAAGAGCAAAATGACAGTTATTGAAATAGTAACAAAAATAATTGTACGGTTGGGGTGTCACCACACATGAGGGACAGTATTAAAGGATAACAGCATTGGGAAATTTGAAAATCTTGCTTTAGAACAGCCTGTATCTTAAGACCCTTCTAAGTGAGAAGGTTTTATCTCCGATGGAATTACTACACAAAAATCTGCAGCAGTCCAAGGCACCACACTCACAGGTACTGATCTCAGTGAGCCTTGTGGAATCTTTATCTCAGATGTGGCTTGGAGCCCGGGGCTGAGGTAGGAGGGACCGTGCACTTCAGTTTACACTTCAGACACCTGGGTGTTTTCCTTACTGGCACTGAATTACCCGGGTCATCCTTGAATACAAATGAATGCACACTCTCTTTTAAAAGGTAAGTGTCATCCTGCTGATTGTTTCCTGAGCTGTTCAGATAGGAATCTCTGCTAAGTACACTGGAAACACAGAAAGCATTTGTTTTGTTCTTTATGGAGGAACTAGTTTTAAGTTCTTGCTAATGATATTCTGGCAGGTAGACAGTGTTGCTTGGAATCATTCATAGGGAGAGGTCTTGTACTTTGTTGAACTCCCTTTACCGAGGCATTCTCTGTACCTGGAGTCAGCACAGCCCCCACGGTCTTTCCTTCAGTGCAGTGCCTCCTGGGATGAAAGCAGAAACAACACTGAGGTGCATGGCCTGTAGGTGCTGCTGTGAGATTACTTCCTCACTGGGGTAAAGGGAGGTTTTAAATACTGGCTGCACATTAGGTTCATATTTGTGGGACTTTATCCCCCACCTTCCCTTCCCAGTGCTGGTTCTAGTCCTCTTTAAAGGAGAGATCTTGTCTTTCCATTGGATCGTAATATGCCTATCTTACACTGCCCGGGTTCACCCCTTTGGTAAATGTACATCCGTCCCCCTTTCCTACTCCGACCATGACTTGTCCTGTACAGTGAAGTATCTCACTTCTAATAAACTAATTATAGTGTAAGAAAAACAAAAAAATTATAAATGACAAAAACAGGCAAACTTAGGGGCAGACATGAAATAGGAATTTATAGGGATAAGAATTTAGAACAAATACCATTTACCAAATACTTGTGAGTGTGATACAAATAATCATTTTATATAATTAAAACTATATATAAAAATAATTTTATATAATTACATTAATAAAACTGTTCTTAAGGTAAGTGTCTTAGTTAGGGTTTTACTGCTGTGAACAAACACCATGACCAAAGCATCTCTTATAAGGACAATATGTAGTTGTGGCTGGCACACAGGTTCATAGATTCAATCCATTATCATCAAGGTGGGAACATGGCAGTGTCCAGGTATTCGTGGTTCAGAAGGAGCTGAGAGTTCTACATCTTCATCTGAAGGCTGCTAGTAGAAGACTGACTTCCAGGAAGTTAGGATGAGGGTTTTATGGCCACACCCACAGTGACACACCTACTCCAACAGGGCCACACCTTCCAATCGTGCTTCTTCCTGGTCAGAGCATATACAAACCATCACAGTAAGCATTCTTCAACCCAGCTTGGGAAATGTATCACAGTACCTATAAGATGATCTTAGAAAGAAAGTTTCTGGACCCATTGGATTGACTTATTATGCAGGTTCAAGATACGTACTCCTACTGAGTTGCTAATGCACACTGGAATGGCTACTCCACAGTTTTTGGCAGACTAATCACATAATTTCTTGGCTCCCTTTAGTTTGCTAGCAAGTCACCACAGTGGAATTCAGAGCACCTGTATTTCTGAAAGCCATTACTATGTACATGGATTTTTAAATAACAATATTGCTTTACACCTTTCTTGGCGTGGTTAAGGAAACTGCATTTCTTACTTTCTTCTTTGTATTTAAGAAACCCCGGCAGAGGAGTATCCTTATAGACATGGTGCTGCTCCTGTTTCAACCCATTCTTTGCTTCTCATCAGATTCATATTTGTGGTTATCTGCCCTGCATGGCAAGTGCTGGGAAAACATTTGTACAACATCTTGCCAAGGAAGACTGTTGCCTGTGTGGAGTACAGTGCATTCACTGTTCAAGATTTTCATGTGTTTATTAAAAGGGAGAAACCCCAGATACTAGTTAATTATATTCGTTTGAATTACTACATCTTGTGGTTAGTATGTTGAATTTGTTAAATAGTTTAAGTGTATTCAATACAGAATTACAGTCGTTTTATTGATATACTGGCAAAGAAACAAACATGACCACTCTTTACCATCTGTTTATAATGCTATATAAAGAAGACCATGTTGGTTGCCATGGAAACTGCATTTCCCAAACCACTGAGTGTTTGCTTAAAATCTCCAATCTTTTAAAGTCATAAGCTTTATCCAAAAAAGCAAAAATAAAAAGGGAAAAGTATTAAAATATTAAAATGTCCAGTGGGATTTTGTTGTTGATGTTGTTCTTCTAAAACTTTTTTTTTCTGTAAAATTTATGCTAAGATTGTTATTTTGCCTCAGGACCTCATTGATTGTAGGCTCTTTGAGAATTTGGTGTTTTCAAGAATTGGGGAGAAAATGTAAATTCTGTACTACTTAGAAGTACCGTATTTTTCTTATAGACAATAAA
The DNA here is from genome assembly GCF_963924665.1 of Micromys minutus. Lineage (NCBI taxonomy): Eukaryota > Metazoa > Chordata > Mammalia > Rodentia > Muridae > Micromys > Micromys minutus. The sequence continues at coordinate 37,835,512 of NC_137960.1, read as the reverse complement.
TGGCTATTTCAGAAAACCTTTGTACTGGAAAAACAGTAAGAAGGAGTCCGTCAAGTGTTAGAACATGATATCTGGTGTATAAAGGTGCTTGGAATCACGCTGGTTACCCGTTTTACGGCTGCCATCTTAGGTAATGTGGCAGAGACTGCAACAGGGAGCTCATGACTTTAAGCAAAATTGTTGAGACATTTAAAACTGCAGCTGTTAAAAAATATTTGTGGGGCTGAGAGAGACATCAGTCAGCAGAGTCTTGAAAACAGGATGAACTGAGTTCAGTCCCCAAAGCCCACATGAAGGTGCTGTCTGGTGCCACATGGCTATGATTTTAGCACTGGGGTGACAGAATAGAGTCCCTGGAGCTCTCAGGCAAGACAAGATCTAATTGGTGATCTTCAGACCAATGGGAGACTATTCCTCAAGAGAGGTAGGCATTCTTGAGGATGACACTTAACATTTCCTCTGACCTCCATTCACACGGACACGTACAAACTCCTAGTCCTGTGGTAGCCTTCCTGGGTCCTGAGTTTTGAAGACTGGTAGCAGAAGGAAATAAACAAAATTAGTCAACATAGATTGTTCTAAAATCACAGAGCCAACAGGGAAATTTTAAACACAATTTTAGACTTTCTTGCTTAGCCAAATGTAGCAGCATTTGCCTTTTAATTCAGGACTTGGAGGCCAGAGACAAATAGATCTCTGTGAGTTCCAGGCCCACCTAGCCTACATAGCAAGTTCCAGGCCAGGCAGGGCTACAAAGTAAGATCATGTTTATAAATAAATAAATTCTGGAGCTCGGTATATTAAAAATGCAAAGTTCTGTTACTATACATCTATTCCCAGCAAAGGTTATCCTTTTTGTTTTGTTTTTAATATCAACTTATATGAGAATATTTAGTATAGTTTGTATGAATCTTTTCTGTGGTGTTAAAAAATTAAAGGGTAATCAGTTGTGACCCATCTTTCAAAACTAAAGAAGTTTTCATTTTGTTTTTTAAGGCGAACTTTTAATATCAACTAAATAGTTAAGGTTGTTTTTCTTTACTTTATGCTACATCTATCTTGTGAAGAATGGCTTTAATGCAAAATCCATTTCTTAGTGATGTGTTAAAATTGTGACATTGTGAAATGAAACACAGCAGGTCTCTGAACTTGTCAAGTAGCTATGGTTCAAGTCTTTCCTAAAATTCTCTTTAGAGTATAATAATATTTTCTGATTGTCTAAGAGATTATTTCACAAAATGTGTCAATTCATGGCTCGGGGCTATTTGGTAGGAAATTACTAGATCTCGCCATCATTAATTAAAAGGCCATTTGGAAGAATGCAGGCGTAAAGAGTAATAGTTTTCTTAGGTTATGAGAATATTAGACCTTCCAGACTCGTAATTGTGCAAAATGATTATGCTGAGTTTTAACTACTGTAATTTTTATGTAGGCAGTAGCTTTCATGGTATTTATATATTCTAACAGTTTCAGTGGGAACCAGAATATGCAGTGAGAAGTATATTTATTTTATATTCTATGGAACATTTTTCTGCTCTTGAATAATGAGGAGTAGTTAGAACCATTCTCTAGGTATTGATTTAACTACAAAGTATTTGACAGCAACATCGCTTTATTCAAATGGTCAAAGTGAAATCTACTTTTATGGGACAAACTGGAATTGATACGGGAAAAATAAATAGAGCATTGTTTCTGTGACCTTCCTGTTAAAGATGCATAGTTTGAATGCAGTTGCAAAGATCCATCAGTCAAACCCACAGTGAGAAAACTTCTCAAGGTCACCTGACCTGAGATATTCAACATAGTCAAGGACCTAAAGTCTGAGAATGCCCAAGAAGCCATTCCACGTTTTAAAAATCCAAGAGACATGACAGCTAAATGCCTAGAGCTGAGCTCAGCCTTTTCTTTTGAAAAGGAATCTCTGAAATAACTAGTTAAGTTTAAGAGGTATCTGCAGTTCAGGCACTAAGAACACACTCCTATTAATTTCAGTTTCCATGGTGCCTTCTGCTTATTTGGACAGTTCAAGTTGGCAACTGTCTGCTTTCATCCATTCACTCATTCATTTATTCATTCATTCACTCACTCACTCACATACTTGTTTGTTTGATTTGTTTTTATGGGGTGTTTTTTATAGTCTCTATGAAGCTCTAGCTGTCCTGGAACCCAATGTGTAGATCAGGCTGGCCTCATAGTCACAGAGATCCTCTTGCCTCTGCCTCCCAAGTGCTGGATTTAAACGTTAGTAGCAAGCATCGTGCCCAGCCTGCAACTGACATTAAATGTTTCAAGAAAAGCTTGTTCTGTAGTTGAATTTCTTCTTTTTTGAGATTGCCTTTGAGGGGGAAGCTGAGAGAAGACTCCCCCAGAGTTTCTAGTGTCAGGTTACTACTTACTACTTTGGGTCTTAGTTTCCCAATCTGTAAAATTAGGATAAAAATAGTACCCTTAAGGATGGAGAGGTGGGTCAGCAGTAAAGAGCCATAGTTGCTCTTCTTCTAGAGGGCCCAAGCTTGATTTCCTGAGCCTACCCGGGTGCTCACAACCATTAACTCCAGTCCCAGGAGCTCTAGCACCCTCTCCCAGCCTCTGGGCTCCTGCATGTATCTGGTGTGTGTGTGTGTGTGTGTGTGTGTGTGTACATTAAGTTAAAAGTAAAATATTACCTTCCATCTTTTATGGGTTTACATAGATTTTTCCTTTTGAAGTGCTGCTGCAAACAAGAAGGTAGATAGATATTCATGGTTAGTAAAATGGAAATTATATTATACATATATACTAAATACTTATTTCATATATATAATATATTATTTATGCTGAGAGTCATCTATCACACAAAGTTCACACTTTTAAATTCCTATGATTCTAATCCTATCTCCCCAAGGCTGCTCACCTGTGCAGTGTGTCTTAGCTGAGGGTCAGATCCAGTCTCTAGCAGAAGTCTCTGATTCAAGCATCAGCATTCTGGGGGAGACTCTCTAGCTGCAGGGCAGATCAAGGTGGCATTTCTCCAGATGTGCAGAGTAAGCATTGCTTTTGGTCTCTGTTTTTATACCATCTAGTGGGCATCATGCGGTCCTAGGACTGTGTCTAGTTATCTTAAGTGAGTGTTGTCACTGGGGTCTGGTTATATATTTAAAGACATCTTTAAAAAAATGCTCATTACAGTTACTAAGTATAGTACCTGTTGTGTTATCCTTTTAGGCTTAACACTTTCATCTTTCTGGATAAAGTACCTTATATTTGATCATTAATGTATTAATGAGCAATATTTGTAATTATGGGTTATTTATTTCTTGTTATCAAATGGCTGATGTACTGACGGAAACATTTCAGTGAAATATGAAATAAACATGGTACAATGAAACACATTGCAATAAAGGTGAGTAGCAGGTATTTTTTAAATTGGATAGTTAATAGAGCCTAAGAACTGTGTGTATGTGTTTTAGTTTAGATTGAAGTACTGGTTAAGAGCTAACAGGCTCTTCGGCTTGTGTCTGTTAGTGATAGCCTAGTCCCCTCTTTTATTCAGAGTAACATCTCCCTGTAAACACTGGAGACATTTTCCAACATCTGCTGGTCCCAGGGATCCAAAGGACGACAAGTAACTTGTACTTAGGTAAGAGTAAAGTGGTTATCAGACTATAAAACTGTAGTCTAGTCATCAGGCTTGGAATTCTGACTCTGTTACATACTGTTGACTGTCAAGAAACTAACGTCTCCCGCCTTAGCTTCCGCCTATGACAGGACTAACTATAGTACCTACCTTTGGGGTCATATGTGAACTAGGTAGTCCATAGGGGTGCTCTAAAAATACAAATTGCTCTTATTTCTTGTCTTATTTTGTCTTCTAAAACCAGTGAAAGGGAGGGGAGTCTCTGGGGGCTTCCGTAGCGTTTCCTCTCATCCCTAGTGAAACAAAGGCTGTTGTCAGCTGGCCAGTAACTAGGAGGGAAGACAGAAGGAAAAATGTCAGCCTAACAGTTACCCCGCTGTTTCCAGCATTTTCTAGGTTTTGTTGCTGTAGTGTTAGCATTTACTCTTTGTTGCTTGTTTAAAGAGTCACTTAAGGTAGCTTTGAGTTTATGTGCACCTTACACACAAGAGCCCCCAGAGGCCACGAGAGGGCACTGGATCCTCTGGAACCAGAGTGATTGGTCGTTGTGAGTGATGTGAGTTCTGGGAATCAGACCCAGATCCTTTGCAAAAAGCAGCACTCTTATCCACTGAGCCATCTCTCCAACCCTTTTGATGCCTTTAAAAAGTGGATTGTTTTGAGCTGGTTCAGTTGGCAAAGCACTTGCCTTGGCAAAATTGGGTTTTAATACCGTTAGCATACAGTCTGTGTGTTGTTTCATATAGGCATGGGCACACACCAGCAATGCCTTCATCCTTCAGCTTGACGTGCGAGCTTCCTACCTTTCTTTTCTGGAAATAAAAATGTAGAATATGTATAAATTATTTCTGTGGAGAAGTTGATATTTTTCCCAATTTAAAAAAAAGGGGGGCTCAAGATACTCAGAATGAAAAAAAAAATCATGATTTCCCTCCCTGGAAAGTTGTGAATTTGTGAACTATTTTGGAGGCTCGGCTGTCACAGCCCACCAGAAGGGCACAGTGCCACAGAGCACAAGCTGGGCCTTTGCAGAGCCTCATTTCAGTTAGCGTGCCTGGGCTAGGGCTAGACCCTGGCTTCTCTTTCAGTCTGTGAGATACTTACTTATTTATTTAATACCAGACTAAAAGGTTTTGATTTTTTTAACCTGCACAGCACTATTACTGTACTAGACCTCTTTAGGTCTCTGTGTGAATGGGGGTTATTCAAGACTTCCTGTGACTATGTCTAAGGAGTCTCCAGCTCCCGTAGTACTGTTGCCTAGGAACCTTTTTGAGCATGCCCATAAGGAGGACGCTACAGCCTTCTGCTCCTCCAGCTGTCTGCACATCAGACCTGGAACCCAAAGACATTTCAAGGCAGTGTGCAGGAAAAGTGCATTATTTTTTCATATCTCTTACCTATAAAGTACTTTTCCCTAATTTTGAGCTGTTCCCCCTGTTTATTCTATATTTTAATTCTATTGAAGTCATTATCTCTCTAATTGGGTGAATTTGAATTGCAGAGACAGATATCAAATTGGACCCAAGTGTCTCCTTTGTGAGGTACATCCTATTAGACAGGATACACTATTAATTCATCAGTGAATGTGTGTACCAGGCATTACTGTAAACACTGAAGATACAACCATAGGGAAGTCCATGTCTTGTAACATGTTTACAGTGTGTATAGTCAAGGAAGACAGCCGAAGCGCATGATACATGACAAACATGTAGCATGTCTGAGGTGGAGCAGACTGGCCATCCCCATGAGTATCAGTGTCATGGTCCACAGAAGAGGGGTGGCATTCATGATCATGAGGACTAACAGGGCTAAGCAGGTATTCAGCCGCAGGTTCATTCTCTGGTGGGAACTCTTCCAGAGGGGCACATACCATCTGTGGTCCACTGTCCTGTTATTTCCGGTTCCCTGATGTCCTGGTCTTCTGGACCCTAAATTAGCGTTGACTTTGGAAAAATTAGTGAGATTTCCTCTAAAAGTTTGCTCTTGTGAACCATAACGCTGCAGTAATACTGTTGTGTATTTATTTTCCAGTCATTTTTGAAAACATTTTTTCTTGCTGAAATCTGGTGCACTTCCCTCTGCTGCTCACCTCCTCCTAACTCACCCTTGAGGGGTTACCTGGTGTTCTCTAAGTTATGTCATTTCCCCAGCTTGCTGACTTACTGGCTTTCTCCTCTGCTCAGTGTGCTGTGTAAATGCCAGCTCCGTGACCGTCTGCCTTTGTCTTCTCAGCTTGTCCGAGCGCACGCTTTCACAGTTGTGCACAGTTGGGCTTCTGCATTCGGTAAGAAGACAGATCTCTAGCACCATGTGCACTGCTTTACCGCAGCAGTCGTTATTAGAACTACTCATCGTTATTAGTACCGAGGAGAGCCAGAGGAAAGAATAGATTTATCTGAGAGCATTAGGCTCTTTGCATTTGAGTGGTGGCGTTCAACACTCAGACCGTCTGGTGGAGAAGACACGGAGTACTTTGGAAACGTGTTTGATTTCTTCCGTGCACAGATGGACTGTGGTAGTGGGAAGTATGACGCACAGTACATTAGGTCTTCGCCCTGTCACTGCCCGGGGGGGGTGATGAGTCTGTGTCTTGCACTGCAGGGATGCTTGTGTTCGTCCACCCCTTGCTTCAACACTACGTTGGTGGGATTGGTTATGAGCACAGAGGGCAGACGCACAACAGCCTGTGCTCACTGAGCAGTTTGCAGTGGAGCTAAAGATTGTTTTGAATTACTTCGTCTCATCCCATTACTATTTTTAAATATTCAGTTATTTCTGTGTTGCTCTTGCTTTCTGGTTGTACGTTTAATTTTAAGGAGGTGGGTCACATCTACCTGCAAAGGTGATCAATTTTGACATTGGTTTATACTTACTTCAGCAAACCACTGGTGGTCAGTACTCATTTGTGCTAAGCCCCTGGCTTGATTTTCTCTCCTCTTCAATGCTCTCTTCTCCTCCCTCCCCCCCCCCCTTTCTCTCTCCCTCTCTCTCTCCTTTTCCCTCAGGTGTCTGTCTTCTGCCACATGCCCATCAAACCTAATTGCAGCTTCAGGAGAGCTTTGGTGAGGCACTTCTTGGCACTGTTGTCTCTTAGGAATGTAATTCATGTGGGATGTGCATGTGGCCCTCTGGCCATCTCAGTGGCTGCTAGAACTCCCAGATTCTAAAGGCTGGTCACCTCAGGCCCTAAAATTGTTTCAAGTCTAGCACAACTTAGTCTTAGAATAGAAGTGGCAATAATCATACAGTTTGGGTCATTTTGTCATCGGAAATTAACCTCTAGCTCTCCTGCCGACTTCACACAACAATCTTTGACATGCAGGCTATTTTTAGTGACTCTTAAATTACAGTACTTTCAGACTATTGTCAGGAGTGCCGGGTTTACAAATGAGTAATATTTTCACTAAATTGCTAAATGTGTTCTCTCTCTCTCTCTCTCTGTCTCTCTGTCTCTCTCTCTCTCTCTCTGTGTGTGTGTCTCTCTCTCTCTCTGTCTCTCTCTGTCTCTCTCTCTCTCTCTCTGTGTGTATGTGTCTCTCTCTCTCTCTGTGTCTCTCTCTGTCTCTCTCTCTCTCTCTCTGTGTCTCTCTCTGTCTCTCTCTCTCTCTCTCTCTCTCTCTCTCTCTCTCTCTCTCTGTGTGTGTGTGTGTGTGTGTGTGTGTGTGTGTGTGTGTGTGATGGCATTTAACTTTGGCTCTGGGTCTAATCTTAGACAGTCAGGTAGAGGTGGAGCACGCCCTTAGCCCCAGCACTCTGCAGGCAGCGGCCGTTGAGTCTCTGAGCTTGGCCACTAGTCTTTAGAGTGAGTTTCAGGATAGCCAGGGCTACACAGAGATGTCTTGGAAAACAATAACAAAAGTCAATCAATCAATTGATCAATCAACTAATCAATAGGAAAAAAAAACCCCAGGTCTCTGAGGATCATCACACATGGGTTATTTTACTCTGTTTCTTCAAATGGGAAAACTTATTACCTTTAAAATTTTTTGCTGTCTTTAAAAAGCAGGCTTTGGTAAGGGTTTTTTTTTTTCCTCCAGACTTAAAAACAAACAAATAAACAGAGAGTAAAATGTTCATCTGTCAATTAATACTGTTTCTGCCGAGTAGTATAACCTTTCTTTCTGTCATTTGCAAATATTTCAATGCACAGACTAATGCAGAACACAGAAGTCCAGATCCCAGATCCCAGAGACTCACCCTCCCGTCCTGCCTCCGGCTTGGGTCCCAGGGCGTGTTTCTGTGCATTGCCAATTGTGGAGTGACTGAGGCTGTCTATATGCCTGCAGTCCCCACACTGAGGCAGAAGGACCAAGGCTATCCTGGGCTACATGATGAGACTTTGTCTCTAGAACCAGACATCAGGGCTTAGTGGGTAAAGGTGCTTGCAGCCAAATCTGAGGATCTGAATTTGATCTCCAAGAGTCACATAGAAGAGGACAAAAACTAATTCCCACAAATTGCCCCCCCCACACTAAATAAACAAAAATAAAGACTCCTAAAGGTCCACAGTCTTTAAAAAATAAACAATTCTCCTGTGCCTGCCTCCCAAGTGCTGGTTAAAGGGTGTACTGCCACAGCTGGCTTATTCTTACTTAAACAGACTTACATTTCCAGTTCTTTAACATATTACATTGCATGATTTGAAAGCCATAGTTGTAGTTTATTAGTTAGTCACAAATTCAATTTAGAGAGTTTCAGTCAGCAAACAAACGGACAAAATTCCCCAAGGTAGGAAAAGATCAGAGTATCCCCAGGGTTCCAGTTACTGTGGTGCCGCAGGAGTGCCTGTAGTTTCCATTTTAGCTGGGGACACAGTTATAAGCATTATAAGCATCTTACTATCACCTAACCCTAGTGTTAGGGGGAGTTCCTCTTCAGGGTGAGTCTCTGCCACCTAGGTTCTAAGTGGTGAGTTGTTTCCGTGTGTGTGTGTGTGTGTGTGTGTGTGTGTGTGTGTGTGTGTGTGTGTGTGTGTGTGTGTTCGTTCTTCTACCTTTTGTGAGTGTCAGGATTTTTCACTGGCCGAGTCTGGCACTTGCCAGGTTGTCTGGCCAGGAAGCCCCAGGGGTCTGTCTCTACTGGACAGGTTTCAAGAGTCAGTTCTCTCCACCATGTGAGTTCTGGGGACTGAGTTCAGGTTGTCAGGCTTGGCTGCAAGTGTCTTTACTGTTGCGCAATTGCACTTACCTAGAATTCTGAAATCTTAAACATGAACCTTAAAAAGATCTTTTCATGAGGCTGGAGGATGTGGTTAAGAGTGAGTGTTGATCTTGCAGACGTCTTGAGTTTGGTTCCCAATATTCCAGGAACTCCAGTGTCTCTGTCTAGTGCAGACACCCGTGTTTGCAGCCCAGCACACAGACACACTTGCCCTTGATTGAAAAGCACAACAAGGAAGTCTTCTTGAAGAGAAGAAGGGTTTCCTGTGCCCCAGTTCTGGTATCTACCACTGCCCTCCATCGGACAGCGTCCACTTTCACTCTGACAGTGGTGCCAGCCAGTTCTTCCAAGTGGAAAAGGAAGGCAGAGACCACTCGTAAGGATTAGGTCCCTTGTGGCCCGTTTTTATCAGAAGTAACTAACTTCATTAACATAGTATTCAAATAACGCAGCACAGCATGTTGGCTAGAATGTGTTGGGGCTTTTATTGTGTGTAACTTCATAACTTTTAAAGGCGTCATAATTTAGGAAGAGGGAGTCAGGACTTGAGAATAGAGTGACTATATTTCCAATCAGCTGGGTTCTTTTGCATAGACTCATGGGTCAGCGGGGAGTTGTTTAAGTGCTGGTGTCTGTCGGCTGTAGTTTCCCGTGTTCAGCTGCATAGAGTGTTCAACAGTGGGCAGGCTGAAGCAGCAGCAAGTGTAACCCCCCCCCCCCCATCCTCAAACACTCACGAAAGCCTCAGATAAGGAGACTTAGTTATGGCTCCATTGCTGTGAAGGGACACCATGGTCACAGCAGCTCTTATAAAGGACAAGATTTAATTGGGGCTGGCTTACAGTTAAGAGTTTAGTCCATTATCAGCTCAGAGGGGAACATGGCGTCGTGTGGGCGAAGGAGCTCAGAGCTCTACATCTTGATTGGAAGGCAACAGGAGGAGACTGCCACACTACGTGTGGCCTGAAAAAATAAGACCTCCAAGCCTGGCCCCATAGTAACACTCCTCCTCCAGCAAGAACACACCTCCTAATAGTGACACTCCCTGGTGACCAAGCATTCAAACACATGAGTCTGTGGAGGCGATTTCTATTCACACCACCACAGGGACCTTTAGCCAGCGAGTATGAGCTCTTTGTATGCCTGGCCAGTCAGGGTTTCTCAACCCTTCTCTGCAAATGGTGTCGCAGTTCCCAGGCAGGCCAAGATACCAAGATTCCTCAACCTTTGGCAGAGGCCAGTATTATAACTCTCACCTAAGGTCTGAGACCCTAGGCACTGAAGACTTGACAGCATCCTGGTGACTGGAACCTGCAGGTTATGTCCTTTGGCTCCTCACAGCCTCTGATCCTTCTGTATTGTCAGAGACCTCACTGCCTCTCCCTCTGCCCTGGCCACCGAGCCATTCGGCTGTGATTTTGGCCAGCAAGCAGCTGGCTGCCCAACCCCCTGTACAATTTAGCCGCTGTCTACAGGACTGCTCCACAGTCATCACTTCCCTGTCATCTGTTGCTCATACGCCTTTCTCTGTTACTAGGCCGGTTTGTCCACCGAACGTAGATAAGGAGAAGCCATTTGGAGGGCCTGATAGTGGAAAACCAGAGCTGCAGGCAGCATAGGGGAGCATGTCCCAGCTGACTCAGTATTCCTGAGGAATCTGCTCCTGTGGTCCCACAGGTATTTGCACCAATCCCATCCATGTGCCGGACCAGTCATAGCTGTAGAGCAGTGGCTCCCCACTCTCCTGATTCTGTGACCCTTTGACACAGTTCCTCATCTTGTGGAGACCCCCGACCATAAAATTATTTTCATTGCTGCTTCCTGACGAGTTTTGCTATTGTGATGAATCATAATGTAAGTATCTAACATGCACGATATCTGGTGTGCAGCCCTTGTGAAGGGGTCATTCGACCCCCTCAGGTTGAGAACCACTCACTGCCATAGAGGCTCACCTGTGTTTTGGATCAGTCACACCAGTACCTGTGTGTGCACAAATTGTGTGTGTGTGTGTGTGTGTGTTTAAATGGATGCTGAGTCATTTAGACTTCATACAGTCTTGTCCGAGGGACAGTCATCTGGAATTTTTGCATAGTTGCCTCAAGGCATAAAAGACTGGGCTTGTAAGCCCAAATACTGTTTAAATCTTGGCACTTCCATTTTTAATTGACTAATGCACCCAGTAATTATTAAACTTTCTTTCCCAAGCCTCCTTTCGAATTTTTCTCACTTAAAAAAGGATGGCAGTAGGAACTTCTGGCGTGGCTTTCGAGAGAAAACAGCTGGTCCTTGACTTCAGTGTGTCATCCTTGTCACTCTGCGGGGATTTTTATTACTCGGTGTGGTAATGCTGACCTACAGGTACATAGTAAGTACCCCCAAAAGGCCTGAAAGAAGAAGCCACTAGACTGTTGAGATGGCTCAGCGGGGTAAAAGCACTTCTTGGCAAAATCTGGTGACCCAAGCTTAAGCCCTGTGATCTCCATATGTCATAATGACTAGAACTGATTCCCACATGTTCTCTGGCTTCCACGTTCCTGCATTTATATTTGCAGACACACTCTTGCACAAACATAAGCACCCCACCCACCTCCACACAGAAATAGATAGTATTTTAAGAGGACTGTGTATATGCCTCGGGCTTCCTCTTGATGTGATAAGACACGGTGATCGAAAATAACTTGGGGAAGAAAGGGTTTATTTTATCTTACACGTTGTAGTCCATCACTCACAGAAGTGAAAGCAAGAACCTGCAGGTGGGTCTGATGCAGGGTCCAGTCAGTGGCTTGCAAAGCCCACAACTTACAGCACCCAGGGGTGGCACTGCTTACAGTGAGCTGGGTCCTCTCATATTAATCATCCATTGAGAAAGTGGAGCACAGGCTTTCCCATTGGCCAGTCTGCTAGGGTCATTTTGTTGTTGAGATTTCCTCTTTCCCAAATGACTACAGCTTGTGTCAGGTTGACGGAAAACGCAGTGCAGTAAGTTCTGAAAGGCAGCCATGGCCTTTGTTTACAGTGTGGTTGCAGGCCTCTCTCCCACCATCAGTGTGTTCATAGCTCTTCATCTATGTATCCCTTATGTTTGTGGGCAGCATTCATTTCTTTACTAATTCTTCCTATGTTCCCTAAACCTAGGAGTTCTCAAGATTTATTTCATTCTAAGCACGTATGCATGTATACGTGCATGTATGTAGTTAGTCTCTTGAGACAAAGTCCTCCTGTGTAGCCCAGACAGGCCTTGGACTTGCAATCAACTTTCAGTCCTCCTGCATGTTTGAATCTGTAGTATGGAGCTCTGGGGGAAGAGGCAGGTGGAAGAGGTGGAGGTTAGCCTGGTCTGTACAGTGTGTTCCTGGACAGCCAAGGTTATGTTGAGATCCTGTTTCAAAAACCAAAATTGAAACTAGAACTTAAGGTATGTACCACCACACCTATTTCTTTCCTTTTCTTAGCATTTTCCATCATCTTTTTCTTCTTGTTTTTCTTCTCCCCAAACACCGTCATCTACCAGCTTCCCTTGTTTCAGCCATTACTTCCAGGGAGAACCAGCTAAATTTGTATCCATAGCATTTTCAGCTCCCCACTGGGCATCTTCATCTGCAAACCCTCCATGCATTCAAAATTAACATGTCAAAAAATGAACTCACCAATTCCTTATTAGATTTATTTCCAATCTCTCCTAGGTGTAGCATCATTACACTTACAGAGAGGTTCGACTCTTCCCTCCCTGCCTCCCTCTGCCCATGGCCACCTTCATTGCTCTTCACCCCTTCATTGCACTGCCCTAATTGCAGCCCTCACTATCTCTCCCCAGGCTGCTGGCTGAGGCACCTCCTTACTGGTCTTCCCTCTCATTTCCTCTGCATCCAGCATGCTGTCACCATGGTATCAGGCCCAGGGAACAGTTTCAGTCTTTAGCACCAATTGCATCGCTATCTTACTGACACACTGCCCAAGCCTCCAGATTGCTTTCAGAAGTCCAGACACACCTAAGTCCCAAGGCACTTCATCCTTTGTCTGCTTTTCTGGGCTTGTTTGTGTGAGCCTCGTGCCTAACTGGATAGTCCCCTAGCTTCTGAACCTGTTCCCACCCTCCCCTTCTTGTCACTGCTTCTTGTGCTCCTTTCTGTGAGATGCTTCTTTCCCTCACAGCCTCTTCTCTTCCCCTTCTCAAGGAAATCTGGCCATCTTTCAGTGGGTACTGAGGGCCACCCTGGCAGGAAGCTTTTCTCTGTGTGCTGTTCGCTGTTCTTTATAGGATTGAGAATATATTCGAATATATGATGTGCTCCCTGTAATAACTGCTTTCTTACAGTTCCTATTTGTATGTCCCTCCATCTTGATATATTTGTATTAAAACAATTTAAGAGGCTGTGTTTTAACAAAGTATCACAGAAGCGATTTGAGACCTTGAGGTAGAAAAATGAATTAAGGTAGAGAAGTGTGTTAATCATTGCAGATGTGATGGTGCAGCTGACCTGAACCAGCCTCTAATGTCTGCAGCTCCATGAACCAGGTCTCTGATGTGGGAGGCTGCCTGGCCCAAAGCCTCGTCTTCTCAGCCATCCTGCCAAGGAAGGACTCAGTTCCCCTCACATTAGTAGTCATCTTAGATCTACACTAGAATTCTGGGAGAGGCGGAGATTTCAGCGGAGCTGGGCATGGTAGCTTATACCTGTAATCTCAGCACTTGAAAGATGGACACAAGAGAATTGCCTCAAGGTCAAAGCCAGCTTGGGCTACACAGAGAATTTCAGGCCAGCCTAAACTTCAAAGTAGGTTTGGCTTCTTGTTTGTCTGGCTTGTTGGTTTGGTGTGGTTTGGTTTTTACTCCCAAATAAATATATTTTACAGACTTCTTAGAATTAATAGTTTTTAAAATTAGTTATACATTCATATCAAGTGATTTTCCTAGGACTTTCAAAACTGCAAATTCTATTTTAATTGAATTAAAATTGTTATTTTAGGTTTGACTCATCTCTAGATGTATATTAAGCTCGTCCTATAACTCTCAGGATCACAAAAGCCACCTCTCCAGATGTCTTACACCATTTGGTTACATCCCACACCTGCCACCACCCTGTCATCTTTATACAACAGCTTTTGTTTTGTGTCATTTCATTTGCTTTAATAAGATACTGTAGCACCTCCCATTGTTCCTGGATAAACAGCAAACCTATTGCCATAGACTGTTCAGCCGGAGTGGTCTAGTCCCTGTGTGCCCCAGGTCACCGGTGTCCTGGGGACCCATTCTTCTTCCCCTTTCCTTCTCAGGTTCCTTTTCCACCTGTTCTTTGGACATCAGCTTGGTCACTACTTCCTCAGGGAAGCCTGTGGCTTTCCTGATGTAGTCAGCTCTTTCTCTCGTTGTCCACGGAAGCATTGATTACGATCGTGGTCTTACATTTTATTAGTGATATTTCCATTTCTTCTGCTAGGTCCTCAGCTCTATGCCTGGTTTTGCCTGCCGTAGCACCTGTACCTAGCATGGTGCCTCATGCGTGGAAGGCTTCAGAGGTCACTAGGCAAATGGATACGTGAGCAGTGAGACTTGTTCATACCAGCAGAACATAAATAGTCTTAATATAACACTTAAATAATAGTGCTAATGAAAGACCAGGATAAATCCTGAGCCCCTAACAGGTAAAGTAGAAGACCCCTAGCAGTTAGAGTGGAGCCAAAAATGTAGGATAGCAGGTTCAGTGACTGTTTCAGGAACTGGCTGACCATAAAAACATAAAAGTTAAATAACACATCATAAACAATCTTGAGAAACCGATGTTCCTCTCTCGATTCTTCACTGGTATTTTTGGTATTCTCCAATGACGTACCCCCCGCCCCCCGTTGTGGTTTGTTTCCTTTAAAACCCCCATCTCACAGCCAGTCAGGGTCAGACTCCTCTACTCCTGCGTGGGATGAGTCTTGACCCCAGTGCACTGGTCCATTAAAAAACCTCGTGTAATTGCAGCAAGGACGGTCTCTCATAAGTTCTTGGGGGGGTCATGTTATCCCAAGACTTGACTGAGGGTCTGCCCTCTGCGGGGAGTCTTCCACTGAGTGCTGCTTCATTTACAACACCAATAACAATAAAGGGCTTTTCGCTTTTATATTTGTTGTACTTGTGGGTGATCAGTAATATAGTGAAATGAAATTATTGGCAATCACAAACTTAGGAAAACCAGCTGTCTGTGGGGTATAGCAGCGGCTGCATCGCAACAACAAGAGTTAAACATCAGTAGAGGCTGCTCTAGTCTTCTAGTCATGTAAAGCCATTTGGTGTGCTGAGGCTCCATCTCTTACTGTAAGTGTGAAGTCTACCCGGCTTCTCCTCCCCGTGTGGCTGGAGTTCCTCTTGTGCTGTGTCTCTGCTCCTGCCTCACAGCCTGCCCCTGCCAGCACGGTCTCTGCTCACCTCCACACCCTTGCTTCCCCCAGGACACCTGTCTCCACATGTACTCCAGCTTAGTTAGCCCTCTTCAGACTCTCTTGTTCTCATGGATATGTTTTGAGCCCCAGGAAGTGGTGTTGCCACCTACTTAGTACTACTCTGGGTTCTCTCAGCCCTCGTTCATTCACTAAAGCAGATCATACTACATTTGACTAATGCTTCTCATCCAGAGTGTTATCTGTGCAGAGAAAGACCACATCTCACTACTGCTCGACATAGGTTGCTGTTCACTGAGTGTTTGACTGAATAAAACCAAGACACAAGCATCACTGTTTTCCTACCCAACAACCACACCTGTGGCAATACTGGTTGAGTATCATCTAGCAAAATACTTGGGACCAGAAATGATTTCCATTTCGTGGTTTTCAGATTAGGGAATTTTTGCATGGACTTTAAACTGGTTGCAGATCTCAAATCTGAAGTAGAAATCTTCAAAACCCAGGAGCTGTCCAATCCCTCTGATTTTGCCCAGCTTCTGGATGTGGTTCTGCTTGCCAGTATCTCTAAGTGGAAAGGAGGTCAAATTCTCCAAGAGTGGCCGGGATTATTCCATGTAAGAGTGGCACTGCCCATTTAGATCTTGGAGGCTTTCTGCTTAGTTGATAGACTTGATCTCTTTTCGTTGTGAATGAATATTAAGCTTTGGTATCAGTTTAGCTGAGTGCTATTTCTAATGGTATTAGTAGAGTTAAAGAGACTGCTTGGGGAAAATTTTATTTACTCAAACCATTCATCTGCCCTCTAAGTTGTCAGCCCTAGTCTTATATGACTAAGGGTAAGAAGCTGTGCCTCCTGGAACATTCTCTTGTTTTGCCTACCAGCCTTCTCATATTCTTTCCCTCATCTTTCAGAATCACATTCTGAAAGAGGTAAATGTTTCAATGAGACGCCATTGGAGTGGGAATCCCACTGGAGATCTACTACTTGGTGAAGTAGAAATGCTATGGTAGATCCTGTTTATTAGAAAAGTGGGGAAAACTTGTTAGATATGGGAATAGAAAAATCAAAAATAGGAGACAGAAAATGTGTGTGTGTGTGTGTGTGAGAGAGAGAGAGAGAGAGAGAGAGAGAGAGAGAGAGAGAGAGAGAGAGAGAGAGAGAATAAGTTGTCAAAACAATAACAAAAAGAACAGAGCTTGTGAAGAGTTTCTTGCCACATTCCACATCCCATGCATCAGTCCTCTGAGTCACATCACTGCTGAATGACAGAAAGGCTTGTCAAGCACAGGCCTACCTGTCCTGGAGCCGCTGCTGGAGTCAGTCTGCCGTAGCAAAGCCAATATATTACAGAGCAGGTCTAAGCTGCAAGCTTCCCTTTGATCTCAGAGCAGATTGTGGTTGTGAAGGAGAGCCTGGAGTGCACCGAGGCTGTGAAGAGCTTACTGAGCATGCCGAAAGCCCTGCCGCAGATCCAACCTGGCACCTGTAATAAAAGGTGCAAGTTAGGTATTAGCCAGCACAGGACCCAGAAAGAGAAGGGAGCCATGTTGTCAGGCCCACACTGAGAGTGTTACTTTATAAAACCAGATCACGTTCTCTAGATGTCTTGTGAACTTGCTGCTTGTGCATTAGTGTTTCCTCCTTAATTCTCTGTATAAAAAAGTCCCATTGTTTATGTCTTAGAAATTTAACCATTTTTATAGCCGTCTTCTAGCTCCATC
This sequence comes from Micromys minutus, assembly GCF_963924665.1. NCBI lineage: Eukaryota > Metazoa > Chordata > Mammalia > Rodentia > Muridae > Micromys > Micromys minutus. Next base: position 37,818,624 of record NC_137960.1, on the reverse strand, counting down.
TGCCCCATCTTGGGAAGGGCGTTGACCTCTTCTCTGTTTGTTCCAGGGGCCTCGTGCACGACAGCAGACATAACCTGCAGCTGCGGGGCCTGGTCGTGCTGCTCATCTCAAAGGCAGCGGGGCCCAGCACTGGGGACGCCTCCAGTCAGAACTACGACGTGGTCAGCGGGATATACTCATGGTGAGTGGAGCAGCACCGCTGTCCTACTGCGGGGTCACTGTTCTCCCTTCGTCTAGTCTAGGTCACATAAAACTCCCAAAAACCTGCTCTCTCATTTTCTTCCCATCTAAGAATCTTCAGTAGAAGGGAGATATAGAGATCAATTTCACTGTTTGAATTGATTTTTATTTGTATTATGTAATGAGTTACCCATCTGCTCTTTCTGATGCCGCTAGAAGAGCTGTCAAGACTTCACTCTTAAGAGAACAAATTCCCAAACCCAGAGACATTTTTATATATTACATACAGCAAGTGCAGAAAGGTCAGACCAAGGTCACTCATTTCTCATTGTTCGCCTGCCTTTTCCCTTTCAAATAGTTTGTTTCTCTTGTACATTACGGTTGATGCTAAATTGCTGTGTTCTCCCTTCCTCCCAGATCCTCTTGTAAGAATGTCTTGGGAAGCTTGCAAATGAAAATCTACTTAGATGTTTATCTAGCTTCTCCAAATTGCCTCCGTTAGAGCTTAAAACTTTACCTTATGTAGTTTGTAGAAAATTTGAGTAAATTTAGCCTGAATTATGAGAGAAAATATACGAAGGTTTAGAATAATTACTAGCAACCCATGGTAGTGGAAAGTGAATGGGTCACACATCTCCATCCTGTCAAGAGTCCCACTGATTTCCTGCTTCCTGACTTTAAGCATGCCCTGATTGTCAGCTGTTGGCTTGTACATCCAAATAACTGTGCACATGAGTATGAGGTAAATGCCAGCTGTGCACATGAGTATGAGGTAAATGTCTGTGCACATGAGTATGAGGTAAATGTCTGTGCACATGAGTATGAGGTAAATGTTGTCTGTGCACATGAGTATGAGGTAAATGTTGTCTGTGCACATGAGTATGAGGTAAATGTCAGCTGTGCACATGAGTATGAGGTAAATGTCTGTGCACATGAGTATGAGGTAAATGTCAGCTGTGCACATGAGTATGAGGTAAATGTCAGCTGTGCACATGTGTATGAGGTAAACACCAGCTGTACTTGACTATTTCTCAGCCTTTTAAAAGTGATGCTCCATACATGACAGATGTTTGGAAGTGAATCATTTTTATGTCACAGAAGATACAGCCATTCCAGAAGTCAAGTCTTTATCAAAAATCTGCTGGATAAGTTGAAATCCTGTTTTTATTGTAGATAGATAGTTCTGTAACTCAGGTGCATGTTACCTGTATGTATGTGGTACCCCATGATATTTGCTCAGGTTTCTGTTCTCTCATCACCCGCTCTGAAACAAATCTATTGTTCATCCTTGCAACATGGAATCTCTTTACCTTGGAATACCAAGGCCAAAGAACCACATCTGAGGCTGTCGGAGCTATAGAACAGGACCCTGTCTCAAAAAACAAAAAAACAAAGAACAGCCCCCCCCCCCAAAAAAAAACATCAGAAATCTTTTAAAATAATCTAAATGAGTTTTACTTGAGTGGGTAGAATCTCAGTTATGTTCAGGAATAACCCTGACATATAATTCTAGGCCATTTTCTGTAATCAGACTTGATATAGTAATTTATCAGTTGCCTGAGTATTTTACACACTTGCTAATGTAAAAAGTAATTTGGCATAGGAGTTTGGGAGGCCACCAGTTTGTTTCTATACAACTGCAGTCAATTTGTTTGTCTCCTGCTTCCTTAATTATTCAAGTGTACCTTTTGCTGGAGGCTTGTATCTATAATGCCACAGTGAATTATTTAACATTTGAGGAAAGTACTGATTTGGGAGCTTTTTAATTTACCTCCAACTACTGGGGTTTATTTTGTTGGTGGGTTTTCTCTTTAGCGTGACTTTGATGTCAGCTAACGGGACCTGAGTGAGTTTCCTAAGGACCCCAAAGTGAGTTAAGTGATCATTTTTGTTTGGCCTCGGGATATAACTGGTACTGCAAACTTATCACATAATAGCTAAGAGAGACAGAATTTAGGCTACAATGTAATAAGTGTACTTGGGGGAAAGGCAAGAGACCCACATTTATAAAATTGTGCTATAACGTCTATCCAAGCCATTTGCCAGCAATACAAGGTTTAGAGTTTATTTTATCAATACTAACTTTAAAAAATAGAGCATACAGCAAGGGCTGGAGACAGCTCAGTGGTCGAGCATTTGCCTTAGCATGCTCTAGTCCTTGGGTTCACTTCCCAGTACAATTTTAACTAAATTTGCAAATATCTCTAACTATAACGAGAACTTTTATAATGTCCCATTTTACTAGTAATAATAGAATATTTTTGTTTTGTGTATAAAAGATATTTTGTAGCAAATAAAATACATATTGTACTTAAATTGAAATTTTTCTAATGTACTATTATTAAATTTAAAGAAATCCAAATGGTTGTCATTGCTGTTAGTATTATTATATAGGCAGCGTGGCCGCCAGTGGAGTCCAGGGTAGCCTGAAATTGGCAGTATAACCTAGGATGTCCCTGAATCATGATCCCCACCCCCAGCCTCTCACATGCTAGGAGTACAAGTGTGCCAACACAGTAGGCCTCGGTGAAATATTTCCTGATGGTTCAGCTTTCTCAATTGTTTTGCAAGAACCAATTTGAATTATTCTGTTGTAACTAGCAGTTAAAAACAGTGCGCTTACTGGAACATCAAAAGCTAAAGTAGAGGCAAGACCACAAATTTAAGACCAATCTGGGCTACGTTTGTGAGTTCTGAGCTAGCCCAAGCTATATAAGGAGACTCAGTGTCAAAACCCAAAATAATTCCTACAAATGGACTACATTTTTCTCTCCTGAAACACATTTAACAAATATTTATTTTCTCTTCCCTAGTACCCAGCTAGACTATGTTTCCCACCTTCCCTTGCAGTTAGCTAGGCTATATATCTGAAATCTAGTTAATATTCTTACAGAAAAAAATGCTGTTTATATTAACAGTGTAACCTCAGTAGTTTGGAGATAAATTAAAAAGGCTCCCAAGTTAATACTTTCATCAAGTGTTAGATAATTCATGTTATAGATAGAAACCTCAAAATGTTACTACTTCCTACACCATAAAAATACTGCACCATGAGGCATGTTGAGCAGATGCTCTTGGAGGCCCATTCAAAGATGCTGTGTTCTCTGGATCACTCCTTGGAAGAGCACCAACCTGACCGTCGGTATCTATGCCAGCGTGATAAAAGAAAGTCCACTTTAAGGCGCTTAAATGTAGGGGCTGGAGAGGTAGCTCAGTGGTTAAGAGCACTGACTGCTCTTCCAGAGGTCCTGAGTTCAATTCCCAGCAACCACATGGTGGCTCACTACTATCTATCTATAATGGAATCTAAGGCCCTCTTCTGGCACATGGATGTACATGCAAGTAGAGTATGCATAATAAATAAAATGTACATTTAAAAAAAAATTACAAACACTACTCAAATCACCCTGCCGGTGGCAGTGTGTGTTTCCTCAGTACCTGCCAAAATGTTCTGGATTCTCGAAAGAAAGACACACACACACACACACACACACACACACACACAGCCTTATTTTTAATATGTCCTAAACAGCCCAATGACCAGGTCACTCCCAAACTTTCATGTTGCTAACACCTCCCCTCCAATACTCCTGAGTTATTACTTACTAAAATCTACATTCCATCTTTGCTACCCCTGAGTCAGTCAGGACAGGGGGTCCCTAGGGCCGACCTTCTCCTGTTATTAAATGGCTGTGTGTTCTTGCTTCCCCAGATCTCAGGCCTGACCTCTCTGCTTCCACAACGTGGAGGCATTACATCTTTGTTCCCATGGTTCCCTTGTCCAGGAAATCTAAAGTCCTGCCTCTGCCTCTTTGCCCAGCCATTGGCTACCAGCAATGAAAGCCAACTGGGAGCGGGGACACACTGCATTTTACAGGTAGACTTGTGAATTCCCTCGTAATTTGGGAACCCAATAAGTAATGAATCAAGTCTACAACACTTAAATAGATGCTTACCCTGTTAACAGCAGCAGGTGTTAACATAATACACCTTTCTGTTGAGGCCAGTGCTATCACCGGTCTGTTAAGCCCTCATCCTCAAAAATTTAATCTCAGGAACCCCCACCCTTTATGTTCTATGCCCTGTGAGCCACACATCACATCTGCAGGTTTGATTTCTAGCCATTCACTACCACTCCCCTGTACCAGCCATTGCTACTTCGAGTCTAGATTTTAACAACGGCTGTCTTTCCAGCCCTGTCTCCTATCACTCCTCCTACTTTTTTACCTTTTAGACCTTCCTGTGTTCAAACCCAAGTCCTGCTTAACAGCCATTAAGTGCTTTTGATGTATCAGGCACTACGTATATGGTAGGCAGTATAAACTCAATACTGGGCATTACTTGCCCACAGAGAGTTTAGCATCAAGCTAGGAAACACGTAAGTGTATAAATGACTCCAATGCAGTCAGGTATGGTGGAACATGCCTGTGATCCAAGTATTTGGGAAGAAAGGACGGGAGAATTGCTGTATGTTCAAGGCCAACCTGAGCTATATAGTGACTGGCATGCTACCCAGAACTACGTAGTTAGACCTGTCTCAAAACCAAAGCAAGTGTAACACCATGTTATAGATGCTATAGACTGAGTATGGACAGAGTTCTATGGGGGACAATTATGAATGTTGATAAGAAAGGAGAGACTCAGTTCTGGGGAAGCAGATGAGTCAGTCGGAGGCACAGCGAAGTGTGTCTCCTTAAGCAGAGGAATTGAGACACTGACTGGCTGAAGCCATGGGCTAGACAAGTACCTGGGGGAGCCACTGAGTGTGGATTCGGAACAGGCACTCAGTCTATCTACAGTTGGTACATGAATGGCTATATGAATTCATAGCCTGAGACTGACTTCATTTTGTGTGTTGTGGCTTCATTATCATCCCAAGATTCATTTACTGAGTTAGTCTTGTCCCCTACTGCCTCACTGTGTGGACTTATTTAGGAGATACTTTTTTGTCCCCCAGGGGTAATCAAATTAAAATAAAGTCATTGGAATAAGTCCTAACCTAATATAACCAGAGTCCTTTCAGGGGAAAACTGGACAGAGACACACATATGGAAAATGTGTGAACCTGGGAACTCAGAATTCATGAGCCAGAACAGTGTGCAATAGATCTTTCCCTCATATCCTGAGCAGACTCACACGGTAAAAAGGAGGAAGTATGGTGCTAAGGAAAAGCTGATGTGAGACTGTAAAGGGCCCGAAGAATTAGGCAGCAGAGTAGACCCTGGGAAAAGACGATGGCTACCTTGGCATATGCTTCAGAGAAGTTTTTGCTGTTCCTTTTTAAACCTTCCATCAGGTCCAGGCATTGAACTCACATCATCAGACTTGGCAACAGGCACCTTACCTGCTGAGCCTTCTCATTGGCCTGAGAGAATGGTTTTAAAAATTAAATGAGGGCCATTGAGATGGTTCAGTGGGTAAAGGTCCTTGCTATTCAAGCCTATGACTTGAAGGTGTTCAATCCCCTAAATTGACATAAATGTGGAAGGAGGGAACCAACTCCATGGTGTTGTCCCTGACCTCCACGTGTGTACCATGGCTTGTGTGAATTATTATTATTACACATACACAGTAATAATAATAATGATATTTTTAAAGAAATAAGTGAAAATCAGGCTTGGAGCCTCTTCCTCCTAATAACAGCACTGAGGAGCAGAGGCAGGGGGATAAGTTTCAGATCAACTGGGATAGATAGTAAAACCTTATATAAATAAATACTAATAAGTAGATAAGGACCAGCCATAGAGCCCAGTAAAGCACTTGCGTGGGATGCACAAAACCTTGGGTTCAGTTCCTAATACCACAGCGGGAAAAGGGAAGGGAGGGGAGGGAGGAATGAGCCAGCCACACACATGCAGAGGCCCCAGTGAAACGTGTTGTAGGACACAGTTAGTGTTTGCCCAACAGATGATCTTGGGGTGAGGCTGGTAGAATACTTGCCTAGCAGGTGCCAAGCCCTTAGTTCCATCTCCAGTAATGTAGTAATGTGCAAGCACACACCACACACACACACACACACACACACACACACACACACACACACACACGAATGGTTGTGTGATGTGAGGTCTAAGAGAAAGAGAAGTGGCCAGCGAGAGGAATGTTCTGGGCAGTACTTGAGAGGGAAAAGCAGAGACTTGGAAAGGAAGGATAATAATGGAGATTTTACCCCAAGCACAAGGCTGTCACATCGGCTATGTTCAGACCCCTTGTGTGCTGTTGCTCCATGCTTTCCTTCCTGCCAGCATCTCCCAATCTGTGTTCCAGAGCTTATGGCTGTCACTAGTAGAGTTATGCAAAGGTTAGTCAGGTCAGCATGTACTAGTATGCTAGGTAAAAAGCAGAGTTTAAAAGATTTTCCTGTCCAGGCGTCACTTTGGGCATAAGGTATGCTCTAGAATTCCTAAAAAGATGTGTGACTAATGAGTCTGACTACAGAGCCATTTGAGCTGTCAGTAGTCCATCTTGTAGAACACTGCAAAGGTTTGGGAAATGTATTCTATTTCAGAGTGCCTAGCCTGGAATCCTATTGGGAATTCTGTGAAGCAGCAATACACTTCCTAATGAGAAACCAGGCTTAGAGAAGCAACTTTCTGAATTCCCACTTGAAGGGGCCAAGTGAGGAAAGAAAGATCTGCTTATATGCTTTATATTTAAATAGTTTTTAAACTGAACCTGAATCCCATTGCCCCCTGGTTATGTGACCCTAAGCATGTGTCCCTAAGCTAGCTGAGTTGCTATGATAAGGTCAGTGCTCTGACAAAAGCGGCTTAGGGAAGAGATGGTTCTGTTGTCCTTCTGCTTTAGCTCCTAGTTCCCAGTTTTAACTGTCATGGAGAAGAGGTCACGGTGGCAGGAACTTGTAACGGTTGGTCACATTGTGTAACCAACTCTGACTGGGGAGTCGAAGAGAGCAGTCCCCCCCCCCCCGCACCTTCCAAGCTCAAGTCAGGGCCACAGTTGGGATGGATTTTCCCCGCATGGCTGTCCTCTCGGGCATGCCCTTCCAGCTGTCAGGTTGACAGCACAGCTGTGATATCAGGTAAGCTCCCTGCGCCCTTGCGGCTCTGCTGCTTCGATTAGCAAAGGCCCGAGTAGCACTCAGGACAGCCTGGACCACACAGTGAGACCTGTGTCGTGTCTTGAACTCGCATTCTCTTGTTACTTCCAAGCCCTGTCCCTGTTTTGTGTCCTTTATCAGACTGCTCACTCCACAAGGGCAGGCGCTGCCCTTACCTCGAATACCCTCATCTCATCTAGTGCCCTGGACATTGTGTTCATTTAAACCCTTGTTTAGATGACCATGTCTTCATGATAACATAAATGTTCTCTTCTAGACTGAAAGAAACTTTCAAATCACAGGTTTTGTCTTTTAGGCAAAAAAACCCAAACCAAAACAAAACCTTTGTTATATAAAGCAAAATATAATACAACTTTTAAAGAAAGAAAATATATCAATAGAATATCATGAAAAATAATGCAAGAGACTGAAGAGATGGTTCAGGGTTTAAGAGTTCCTGCTGCCCTGGCAGAGAACCACATTCATGTCAGGTGGCTCACAGCTACCTTTCACTCCAGCTCCAAAGGGGTGGTGCCTCTTCTGACCTTTACAGGAACCCACACTCACTTTTTACTCTACATAAACATAATTAAAAAGAAGTCATATTTAAAAGAATCTATTTTAATTATTTTCATTGAGATTATTATAATCGTATCATGTCTCCCATTCCCCTTCCTCCTTCCCATGTACTCTTCCTTACTCTCTTTCAGATTCATGGCCCTTTCTTCTTTAATTGTTGTTACATGTATATATGTACAGATACACACACACACACACACACACACACATTTCTGACTATAACCTGTGCGGTCTGCATGGTGTTGTTTGTATGTGTGTTTTAGGGCCGACCACTAGGTGTTGTAGAACCAGAAGGTGCTCTTTTCTGGGAAGACTTGGTTCTTCTGCTCTCAGCTTTCCTTACTTACCTGTAGTTCTTCCTGTAGGCTTGAGGCCGGTGAGCTCCTTCATGCACTTTGTTCAGCGTGTGTTCAGGTGGTCATGTCAATGAGACATTGTGGTGTAGCTTCTGACACTGGTCAGTACTCCCTCCTCTGCAGTGTTCCCTGAGCTAGTGAGTTGTTTTGTAGACGTACCGGTTGGGCTTGGCCTCCACAGTATTATGGTTGGTTGTGCTTTTCTGGAATGGTCTCTGTCTGTTACAAAGAGAAGTTTCTTTGTTGAGGGGTGAAGACTAGACTTCTCTGTAGTATGAAGATAAATATCTAGAATATAGTTGAGGATTGCATTGATTTAGTAAAGTGATGGTTGTGGGTTCTCCTCCAGGATCCGTGACTTTGCCAGCCCTAGGTTGAAGTGGAGATTTCTGGTTTTTTGGAGAATGTGATATGTGATGTTTTTCTGGAAGCTGTCTTGTGAGAGGATGTTTGTCTGAAGCAGACACGTGAGAGGACGTGTGATGTTTGGGAAAGGTATAAATAAAACCCAACACCGAATGGTGCTCTTGCATTGCTTTGTCTCGCAATGTTCTTGCTGGTCTTCACTTCGTAGAGAGAAACGTATTAAAGGACTTCTGCTGATTCACCAGTTCAGTGGAGCCTTGTGGTTTCTGCTGGATGATCGAGCTGCTGCTACTGATTTGTGTTTGGTGTTTACTATTGGACTGAACTGCTGATTGGGGACCCAGTACCTCTTCTGGCCTCCATACACACCCGTGTATACATAGTATGCACACACACACAAGCAAACATATTAACATAAATAAACTTTAAAACTAAAAATAATGGAAAGGATTTCATAACAGCCATAGCACCCTACCATTTAATGTGTTTCTAGGACATAGCAGTCAGTTATTACTTGATGAGGCTAAATTATTGCTACTAGCATTTAAAGGGAAGACATTCCTAAAATGTCTCAAAACTCTTAAATTACAAATTTCCATTTAAAATATTAATATACAACTATAGAAATAACTCTTCAGTGGGAAAAAGTTGAAGGTCTTATGTATTACGATGTCAGCACAGCACAGACATGAACAAAGGACATAGACAAACTTAGAAACCTGGCTGGAACGGATTTGTATCTTTCACCTTCAGGATCAAACATTATATGAAAGTGCATAAATTGTATATTTTTTCTAATTAAAAAATGACAAGAATGAAGCTAAATGGCACAGTTAGGTAGGCTTTCTTTGGTTTTGCTTTGAGGTAAATCTCATTATGTAATACAAGGTGGCCTAATAGTGGGGTGGGTGGCCCTTGCTGACCCTGAACTTGTGACCCTTATAGCTCAGCCCCCCAACTATTGTGACCACAATTCTGTACCACTGCACACACCTCCAGATTAGCTTTCTTAAAGTGAGTATCTGTTCATATGAAAGATGACACCATGACTGTTAAATCTTCATTCAACTCAGTTTTTAACTGAAGTAATTAGGACTAAATTAGTGGTACATACTGTAAGGCAGTTGTTGGGCCTCAAGAGCTCAGCATAAGGAGCTGTCAAGGAAGCTCAGCTGTTACAAAGCACACGTACATACTGGTTTCTCAGAGGACACAAGTTTAGTTCCCAGTTCCCAGTTATATGGGACCTAAGGCCCTTTTCTGGCATTATCAAGAACGTGTGCTTACATGAACATATCCACACAGAGACACACACATGTACACATAGTTTAGTATATCTTAAAGAAACAAAACAAAGGACTGGAGAGATAGCTCAGCAGTTAAAAACAAGGACTTTCAGAGGTCCTGAGTTCAGTTCCCAGCCACCAAATGGTGGTTCACACCCATCTGTAATGAGATCTCCTGCCCTCTTCTAGTGTGGCTGAAAACAGCTACAGTGTACTCATATATAATAAATAAATAAATCTTTAAAAAGTTAGCAAGCATGGTGGTGCACACCTTTAATCCAGCCCTCAGGAGGTAGAGGCAGACCTGTCTCTGAGTTGAGGCCGGCCTGGTCTACATAGTAAGCTATAGACAGGCTAACAGCTGCAAAGTGAGAGCCTGTCTCGGGAAAAAAACAAGAAACCCACAAATAAGATAGCTTTGTGAGTATTGGCATCCCATGCAAGCCTTCTGACCTGAGTTCAGTCCCCAGAACCAAGATAACAGTGGAAGGAAAACTGTCCTCTGACATCCACATGTGTGCTTTGGTGTGGACACCCACACATAGCATGCACACACACAAAATGATAATTAATAAATACGTTTACAGTGTTATTAATATGCCTGTAAGTCAAATCCAGAAAACATCTTAAAATTAGCTTATTGTTTTTACCATTCCACTCCTACGTGAACCTGGGTCAGCTGTGTCGGAGGATGACACGCATGACTCTTCGTGTGTGGAGAATATCTAAGACCTGAAGAAGACAGAGGGATTTTTATTAACCTTTGAATTTAGGCAGTTGGACTTGGTCTCAGCTGTTAATATTAGAATTTATAATTTGCTTTTTAGTACGTTATTAAGAAGCAGCTGGTGACTTCTAATTATAGTAACACCAGGCTGTTCCTATGAGGCTTTACTTTCCATACATTAGGGTTCCACGAGTACTTCAAAATACCGAGCACAGCCCAACTGTAGTGCCTTGGGGGCTGGGTAAGTTAAAGAGCATCTCGAGAATTGAAGCTGAAGCAGAAACATATTGATAATATTATTTATGTCGGATTCAACGGTATAAATATACGACATAAAAATAAACATAAGTAACATAGAAACAGTGTAGTGGCTGTTCGCTAAGGTCGTGTGTAAAGGTACAGAATAGAATCAGGGAGAAAGTCCAGAATGGTGATAACTCTCTGGGGCCAGGGGAGCCAAGGACGGGTGAACCCAAGTGTGAGAAGACCATCCAGGGAGCTTTTCCTACGGTGTTAGTTTTTTACTGATATACCCATGTTATTCTCCATAAAGGCCATTTAAAAGTCACAATGATATTTTGTAGTTTTCAAGTAGTAAAACAATGACGCTAAATCTATCCGTGCACACTTAAGGATCATAAGCTGAATAGAGTAGCATGTGCCTGTGAGCCTAGAACTCGAGACCGAGGCGGGAGAAGCACCACTTCAAATCCGAGGCCAGCTCGGGCGACCTAGCAGGCTCCTGTCTCAGAAAAAGCAAAACAAACTAACGAAACCAAAACCCCCCAAACTCTGAGTGCTTATTGACTTATTGACAATGATCCCAAGGGATTGTGCCACATAATTTTAGTATAGGCTTTGGTAAATGATTTCAAAAGATAACCTCTGCTGTTTTTCAGAGCAATTTCAAGAAAGCCAGTGCGGTTTGGTTACATATCCCTTATCGACAATATCCTACTTACAACAATAAATACATACAAATGTGGTGCTATTTACTGATTCATTACGAGCCGTACTTATTTTCTTCATTAACTTTTTATTGTTATTTTCAACTTACACAGCATGCACAAATACAGCAATTACATGTTGAGCGAGGAGGGAAGGCACTTTATGTTCAACATTCTGTACATCAGACGCCATTCCTTTGCCAGAGCGTCTAGAAAAACACAATATAAGATCAGCCTCTGATAGCACAAGTATAATTAACACCAAAAGTAGGTGGGCTAAGCTGCTAATAATGTACTCAGCCGGAGAGTTAGTTGATCATATATAAATAATGCGGCATAGATCAGCCTGCCGAAACTACATTACAGCCAAACTGAGCTGCACAGTGGTCTTCTGCGGGCTAGGGGTCTTTAAACCCTTTTCTGAAGGGGGTGTTGCATGTGGACTAGTAAATAAGAGGTGGAAGACAAATGCAATGCCCAGCGCCCAGTTCTCCATCCTCAGTGCCGTTGGATTCCTGGTGTGTAGTGCTTAAAAACAGCGAATCCGCCATTTCCTCAGGGGCGTGTATAGACGCAGACGGCAGAATCTAGGAGGCTCACAGTGCTGATGGCCGTGTCTGAGGGTATACATAAAATCTATGTACAGAGAACCTGAAATTACTTCAGATGCATAACACAACACATGCTTAGAATCAACCCCTCGGGAGGCTGAGGTAAGAAGCAAGTTTAGCCTGTGCAGCATGACCAGACTCCATTTTTTTTAATGGAAGCCAGTAGCTACTAGCTACGAGTGTTATGCTTCCTCTGATCCTCTAAACCCACATTCAGAGCGCCGCAGTAGTAAGTAGTGTGTTGTAAAAAAAGACATCTTAGGTTTTGTCTCAAATCTGTACCTGATTAGTTATTTAACCTTACGCAAGTCGCACACAACTGACTCGTCTATAAAGTAGGGACAGTAGTGAGTCTCAAGCCAGAGCATCATCAGCAGTAGCACCTGTGCAGCCAGATGCAGTTAACCAGGAGTTCAGTCCTGCTGCTGTGGCCACCACGCTGCTGAACAAATGTGAATCCGAACATTCTCAAACTACTGGGAAGAAAACAAGTCCTGCACCTGGCAGTCTTCCTGACATGTCAGTGCACACTCGTGTGAGCTCTTGGAGCTCTGCCCACAGTCACTACTGGGATCAGCTGTGCCGCTGTCTCACTAAGGGCAAGCAGTCCTTACCCATCCCTTGCAGATGCTTGGTGTGAACTAGCTTTACGACAGCCTTAGAGTCCAGGAAACCCTTCCTCATGTGCTCTTAGCTTTCCTTTTTCCCCCTCAACACCCTAGCTAGGTGGGCCAGATAAGACAGGCACATTCTCCAGTTGGTTCTCTCTAACAATGCATCTTTACCCTTGGAATTGCTGGCATCTAAGTCCCACAGTTCTGTTGCTGTGATTCCCCCCATTCTCCCCATCCTCCAGTGTATCTGTAGAGTAGAATACACTTAACTCTTCACCTGCACCTCCCTCCCTCCAGGTTAAAACACCTTCCTGTCAGCAGAACCTGCATTTTCCAGTAGCCCTTAAAGGGACCCAAAGAAGGTGGAAGTGTCGCCTAGAGTATTTTCTTTACTCACCAAGAAAGGACAGATGCAAGACTAACTATTGTACAGGACAGCCTGTGTTTGCTGGAAAGGAAATGTTGGTGAGGGTTCAGGTGAAGGAGGCAGTCATGGCTAAGGACTGGAGATCGGGAGGAGTCAGACACTGGGGGCAGGGGTTAGACATGCACAGGGTGAGCCGAGAAATGCTAAGGTTGTGGTAGAAGGCAGGAGACTTACAGGTTTCAAATGCTGAACAGTTCTGGATGGTCAAGGTGCAGGTATGCAAACATAGGCTTTTAGAGCCTGAGCACTTGGACTGAGTAAACAGATGACAAGATTGACTTCGGTGCTGAATCCAGTCAGAACAATGGATCCATGACGCTGCCAAGAGTGAACATACACAGAGTGCCATCGTGGACGGTCCCAGTGGAGGGGGGCTGGCTAAGAACAGTGGCTTTCCCAAGCGGCTGAGGAGGTGAGGCCCAGTCCCAGCCCGGTTGTTTGTTGACTCATTTATCCTGGTACTGGATTTGTTCATTTGCTCATTGATTAATTGAGTCAACCAACACCTGTTGAGCACTTCTGTGTAATACACAGAAATATAATCAGCACTGCTGTAGCTCACATATACCAAGATGTCTGTAGATCTGGGGTTACTCCATGATCTTCATACATACTGACTGTTACTTCTCATGACCCTGGCTGGAAACAAAGCATTGTCCTTGGAACACAGAGAAATGAAGTAGCGTGCTTCAGACTATAGGGAAGCAAATGATAGAACCCATGCTTTTCTCAGTGCCACGGACAGATGTTGAATTAGGGACCCTTACTCATTTGACATCCATCCTTAGCACTGAGCATAACTTCGTATGTTCTGAGTTTGGCAGAGCTGTGTTATGTGAGTAGAAACAAGTCACCAGCTTTTCCTGTAACCTCTGAAGCCCCAACATTATCATAAGCATTCAAGTATTCTATAAATTATTGTTGGTTTATTGGGACACACTTTCCGTATAGAGTTGAATATGGGCAGTGGGGAAGGTGGGGAGTCTGTACATTTTAAAGATAAGAACTCACGTTTACAGGCGTAGCCCCTTCCATTGCTCTGATGTGCTCTTCATCTTTTGTGAAATACTGATACCTGAATGTTTTCTAGAAACCAGTTTTCCCCCCAGCTAGACTTCTGCCCTAAACAGTTGTATTCTAATGAGTTGCTTCAGTAGCTGGACATCAAAATGCGTGTCACTTAACATTAGTTCTTCCGTGCTCATTAAATTCTGATATTCCACTCACATTCATTGGAGACACTGTTTCAAGGCATTGTGTAGATGATATGTACCTGCAAGATTCGCTGCTGTCCGGGGAGAATTGTGTCCTGCAGTGTCCACAGAATCTCCTACAAGGCTGTAATTACTTACATATTCATCACAGATAGTGATGCAATAGGTTTTTAGAGGCTATGCATAAGATAACCAACAAACTGAGACACAAAACAAGTTCCCACCCCTTCTTTTCAACGCTGTAGTTAATCGCTTGAACACTAGCCAATACAGTAGAAAGCTGGCAGACTTTCCTTTGCAGCAGGCTATGTAAAAGTGTTTATAATTTACAGCTTATTATACCATGCAAATGACAGTGTTCCAGTGAAGGAGAGTGAGAAAATATGGCTGTGAAATTACTTAACTCCCCTTTGTTAGTTGTTTTCTGGCATCAGGAGGATACTTTGCACTTAAAATGTATTTCTGTATTTAATTTTGTCTTTCAATTAAAAACTTCTAGCAGGGTGGGGGATATTTGCTTTTTAACTCTTTTTATAGGTGGGCCAGAATAGTTTTAATTTAACAAAATCAATAAGCTGAAAACACCAAAGTTCTCAGGGAATTGAAATGAACTAGAACTTATGGCTTCGGCTTTTTTAATCCTTGTTTTTTTTCCATTTGCATGTGTTTATTTATTTGAGGTGTGTGTGCATGTAGAGTTCCGAGAACAACTTGCAGGTCTGTTCTCTCCTTCCCCATTTGGTTCCAGAGACCACTCAGCACCAGGCTGGCCATGCCCTCTTTATCCACAGACCCTCCCTTACTGGTACAAGTTGGAACTTTTTTTTTTTTTTTTATAACTTACCTTGCAGTGCAGTATCTTGTTCTCAGGGGTACCTGGTGTAAGCTCTGTTTTCTCTTGACTGCAGCACTTTGGCTGAAAAGGAATCTTTCTTAGGAAAAGCTTATGGGGATAGGGAGATGCCCTGGGGTTCTGCAGACTGTGTCATGCTTTGCATTTTCTGACTTCATGGACTCATAGTTCCTAAAGCCAGGGAGCACCTTCTCTGGTTTGGGCCATTCCCTTTATCCCTCTGTCCCTCTGTCCTTCTACCCCTCTGTCCCTCTCTCTGCCAAGCCTGATCCCAGCATAGCAGAAAGGGAGATAAGACTGGGTTTGGTGCCCAGTATGAATGGTCCTTTCTGGAAGGAAGTTCTTGAAGAAGCAGTAAGAGCAGGAACTGATACCCAGAAGTCTATGTGTGGCCTTTTCCTTCCAGCTTGCCAGCTGAGACTGTATCTATTACGTGTACATTTCCATTAAGCTGAAGGGGGAAAATGTTACACTAAATATTCTAAACATCTTTTTCTGTTTTCTGATTTGCTTAGAATCTAGAATCTTTGTGGGTTTGGTTGGTTATCAACTGCATGGGTTTTGGTTTGGTTTGGCTTTTTTTCCCCTGTAGCACAGATCATTAGGTATGGATCATGTTTAAACAGGAATTTCTGTGCAGCTGTAGCCATATTGTTTTAGAAGTAATGTGTCCCTGATTCAGTGACAATAGGATGTCTATGTCAGCACCAAGGCGCTGTCATCTGTCGTCTGTATTGCTTCCTTCAAAGAACTTTCTGGCACAAAGTTTTATAACTACATGGGAAAATTTCTTTATTTCCTGTTTCAAACCCTCTTAAGAGAAACATTATAATTTTAAAGTCATCTCATATTGAGTTTAAAATTAAAAAATGAAATTGGGGCACTGGAGAGATGGCTCAGTGGTTAAGAGCACTGACTGCTCTTCTAGAGGTCCTGAGTTCAAATCCCAGCAACCACATGGTGACTCACAACCATCTGTAATGGGATCTGATGCCCTCTTCTGGTGTCTGAAGACACACAGAGTACTCATGTATATTAAATAAATTAATATTTAAAAAAAACCCAAAACAAAAATAAAACCCACATGAATAAAGTGGAAGTTGGTTGGCAAACTAATTTCTTTAAATAAATAAATAAATAATAAAATTAACTGTTATAATTGGTTGTGTTTCTTATGTCTGCTTTTTGGTAAACTGCCCCACCCCGAGGAAGGGAAGATGGACTGACTGCTTCAATGACTTCACTCTCATCTGGTCTGGGGTTTAGAGAGTTGGCCATTTAGATGTGATGGTGGGCCTCTCAGCTCAAGGCCAGCTTGGTCTATCGAGTACTTCTGGGCTAGCCAAGGCTACATAGTGAGAGCCTGTCTCAAAAACAGAAAAGGCAAGACTTGAAGTAAGGAGTGCTCTCCTGAGTAGCCTTGGTGGGAAGACTGCCAGAGAACCAGCCTCCAGCATAGACTCTGCCAGTCACCTCCCAGCCCCTGCAGTCTGGACTTCTTTTGTTCTTCTTTGGCCCCTTGTAGAGCGGAAGGCCAGGCATGGTGGGGGCAGGACTGTAATTTCAGCACATGGCACCTGAGGCAGAAGGATTGCCATAAGCCTGAGGCTAACCTGGGATAGAGTTATACCCTCTCTCACAATTAAGCCGTCTGTTTACCAGCACTGTATATAACAATAATGACTTGATTTTCCATTTTATTAGATATATTTATAACTGCCAATCTGGGCATCTGCTGGCCACGAGATAATCACTATTGCTTGGTCATTAATGAGTATAAAATTAAAAAAAAAAAAAGGGACACAGGCCTGGTGAGACTGCTGCGAGTAGCCGGGGCGTAGAGAGGTCTGGGCCAAGCGCGCAGAAAGCACACCCCCCCCCCCGTTTGGTTCAGGGGAGCAGGAACTCTACCATAGAGACTCGAGTCCCACCTAGAAGTCCCTTGCCTACGGACCAAACGCTCAGGCCATTTGCCACCAGGAACAGCGGAGATCCAGGGACACAGGCCAGGTACTCGGGAGAGACGGGAACCAATCACTGACAACAAGACCACGTATAATCACAGATAACAAGATGGCAAGAGGAAAGCAAAAGAACTTACCCAATGGAAACCAAGACAACCTGGCAATGTCAGAACCCAGCTCTCCCATCACAGCAAGCAGCGGGATGCCAAACACTCCAGAAAAAGAAGACTCAGACCTGAAATCATACCTCAAGATGATGATAGAGATCCTTAAACAAGAACAGGAAGTAAAGCATAAAGAAATAGAAGCTTTTAAAGAGGAAACAAGAAAAATACTCAAAGAAATGAAAGAACTAAAGGGAAACAGAACCAAAGAGATGAAGGAATTGAAGAAGGAATTTAAAATGGAAATGGAAACAATAAAGAAAACACTAAAAGAGACAACCCTGGAGGTAGAAAACCTAAAAAAGAAATCAGGAGTCACAGATGCAAGCATCTCCAACAGACTACAGAGATGGAAGAGAGAATCTCGGGGGCTGAAGACAACATTGAAAACATAGAAAAACAGTTAGAGAGGCTGCAAAAGCCAAAAAGCTCCTAACCCAAAAAGTCCAAGAGATCCAGGACACAATGAGAAGACCAAACCTAAGGATGATAGGAATAGAAGAGGGCGAAGAATATCAACTAAGAGGCACAGTAAATATCTTCAACAAAATCATAGAAGAAAACTTCCCTACCCTTAAGTATGAGATGACCACGAGCATAAAAGAAGCCTACAGAACCCCAAATAGGTTGGACCAGAAAAGAAATTTCTCCCGACACATAATAGTCAAAAAGCCAAGTTCCCAAAGCAAAGAAAGAATACTAAAAGCAGTAATGGAAAAAGGTCATGTAAAATATAAAGGCAGACCAATCAGAATCACATCAACTTCTCAACAGAGACTATGAAACTTAAAAGATCCTGGACAGACATCATGCAGACCCTAAGAGAACACAAGTGTCAGCCCAAGCTGCTATACCCAGCAAAACTCTCAATCACCATAGATGGAGAGACCAAAATATGCCAGGACAAAACTAAATTTACACAATATCTGACCACAAACCCAACACTACAACGAATTATAGGTGGAAAATCCAATACAAGGAGGGAAGCTACATCCTAGTAAAAACAAGAAAATATCGAAGCAAGAAAACCAAAAGAAGAAAGACACACAGGCACAATTCTACCTCTAAAAGCAAAAATAGCAGGAAAGAGCAACCACTATTCCTTAATATCTGTTAACACAAATGGATTCAATTCCCCAATAAAAAGACATAGGCTATCAGACTGGA
This sequence comes from Micromys minutus, assembly GCF_963924665.1. Classification (NCBI taxonomy): domain Eukaryota; kingdom Metazoa; phylum Chordata; class Mammalia; order Rodentia; family Muridae; genus Micromys; species Micromys minutus. The sequence continues at coordinate 37,800,109 of NC_137960.1, read as the reverse complement.
TACATAAACAGAATCCAGCATTTTGCTGCATACAGGAAACTCATCTCAGAGACAAAGACAGACACTATCTCAAAGTAAAAGGTTGGGGAAAAAAACCTTCCAAGCAAACGGCCCCAAGAAACAAGCTGGAGTAGCCATTTTAATATCGAATAAAGTAGATTTTCAACTAAAAGTTATCAAAAAAGAGAAGAAAGAACACTTTTTACTCATTACAGGGAAAATTTGTCAGGAGGAACTCTCAATCCTTAACATATGTATTCCAAATACAAGAACACCCATATTCATAAAAGAAACCCTACTAAAGCTCAAAAAATACATTGTACCACACACAATAATAGTGGGAGACTTCAACACCCCACTGTCATCAATGGACAGATCATGGAAACAGAAACTGAACAAGGACACAGTGAAACTAGCAGAGGTTATGAACCAATTGGAATTATTAGATATCTACAGAACATTTCATCCTAAAACAAAATAATACACCTTCATCTCAGCACCTCACGGCACCTTCTCCAAAATTGACCCTATAATCAGTCACAAAACAAGCCTCAATAGATATAAGAAGATTGAAATACTCCCATGCATCCTATTAGATCACCATAATCTAAGGCTGGTCTTTAATAACAACAAAAACAACAAAAAGCCCGTATACACATGGAAACTAAACAATGCTGTATTAAATGATAGCATGGTCAAAGAAGAAATAAAGAAAGAAAGTAAGGATTTTCTAGAATTTAATGAAAATGAAAACACAACATACCCAAACCTATGGGATGCAATGAAAGCAGCACTGAGAGGAAAACTCATAGCTCTGAGTGCTTCCAAAAAGAAACTGGAGAGAGCATACACTAGCAACTTGACAGCACAGTTGAAAGCTCTAGAACAAAAGGAAGCAGATACACCTAAGAGGCGTAGACGGCAAGAAATAATCAAACTCAGAGCAGAACTTGACCAAATAGAAACAAAAAGAACCATTCAAAGAATCAACAAAACCAAGAGCTGGTTCACTGAGAAAATTAACAAGATTGATAAACCCTTAGCCAGACTAACAAGAGGGCAAAGAGAGAGTATCCAAATTAACAAAAATCACAAAGTAAAGTGGAGACATAACTGAAACTGAGGAAATTCAAGAAATCATCAGATCCTACTACAAAAGCCTATACTCAACAAAGCTGGAAAATCTGGAGGAAATGGATGAATTCCTAGACAGATACCAGATACTAAAGTTAAACCAGGACCAAGTAAACCATCTAAATAATCCCATAACACCTAAAGAAATAGAAGCAGTCATGAGAAGCCTCCCAACCAGAAAAAGCTCAGGTCCAAATGGGTTCAGTGCAGAATTCTATCAGACATTTATTGATGACCTAATACCAGTACTCTCCAAACTATTCCACAAAACAGAGTCAGATGGAACACTACCTAACTCATTTTTCGAGGCCACAATAACCTTCGTTCCTAAACCACACAAAGACCCTACAAGGAAAGAGAACTTCAGACCAATCTCACTTATGAACATTGATGCAAAAATACTCAACAAAATCCTTGCAAACCGAATCCAAGAACTCATCAAATAAAGCATTCACCCTGATCAATTAGGCTTCATCCCTGGGATGCAGGGATGGTTTAATGTACGGAAATCCATCAATGTAATCCACCATATAAGCAAACTCAAAGAAAAAAGCCACATGGTTATCTCACTAGATGCTGAGAAAGCATTAGACAAAATTCAACACACCTTCATGTTAAAAGTCTTGGAAAGAACAGGAATCCAAGGTCCATACCTAAACATAATAAAAGCAATATACAGCAAACCAACAGCCAACATCAAACTTAACAGTGAGAAACTTGAAGCAATCCCACTAAAATCAGAGACTAGACAAGGCTGCCCACTCTCCCCCTACCTATTCAACATAGTACTGGAAGTACTGGCCGGAGCAATTAGACAGCAAAAGGAAGTCAAAGGGATACAAATTGGAAAGGAAGAAGTAAAAACATCACTGTTTGCAGATGACATGATAGTGTACTTAATCGACCCCACAATTTCCACCAGAGAACTTCTACAGCTGATAAACAAGTTCAGCAAAGTGGCTGGATATAAAATTAACTCAAACAAATCAGCTTTCCTCTACTCAAAGGACAAACGTGGAGAAAGAAATTAGGAAAAAGATACCCTTCACAATAGTCACAAACAATATGAAATACCTTGGTGTGACTCTAACTAAGCAAGTAAAGGACCTGTATGACAAGAACTTCAAATCTCTAAAGAAGGAAATTGAGGAAGATCTCAGAAAATGGAAAGATCTCCCATGCTCGTGGATTGGAAGGATCAACATTGTAAAAATGGCCATCTTACCAAAAGCAATCTACAGATTCAGTGCAATCCCCATCAAAATTCCAACCCAGTTCTTCATAGAGTTGGAAAGAGCAATGTGTAATTTCATCTGGAATAACAAAAGACCTAGAATAGCGAAATCCATCCTCAACAACAAGAAAACATCTGGGGGAATCACCATCCCTGACCTCAAGCTATATTACAAGGCAATTGTGTTAAAAACTGCATGGTACTGGTACAGAGATAGGCATGTGGATCAATGGAATAGAATAGAAGATCCAGAAATGAGCCCTCACATATATGGTCACTTAATTTTTGACAAAGGAGCTGTAAACATTCAATGGAAAAAGGACAGCCTCTTCAACAAATGGTATTGATCCAACTGGCACTCACCATGCAGAAGAATGAAAATAGACTTTTTCTTATCTCCTTGTACAAAGCTCAAGTGTAAGTGGATCACAGATCTCCACATTAAACCAGGTACACTGAAACTGAAAAAAAGTAGGGAAAACCTTAGAACACATAGGCACAGGAGAAAATTTCCTGAACAGAACACCAATGACTCATGCTCTAAGGTCAAATATCGAAAAATGGGACTTAATGAGATTGCAGAGTTTCTGTAAGGCTAAGGACACTGTCAAGAAAACAAAAGGGCAGCCAACAGATTGGGAAAAATTCTTTACCAACCCCCATTTGATAGAAGCCTAATGTCCAAGGTATACAAAGAACTCAAGAAGATAGACACCAGAGAATCAAACAATCCTATTTAAAAAAATGGAGTACAGAGCTAAACAAAAAAGTTTTCAATTGAAGAATATCGAATGGCTGAGAAGCATCTAAGGAAGTGATTGACATCCTTAGCCATCAGGGAAATGCAAATCAAAACAATCCTGAGATTCCACTTCACACCAGTCAGAATGGCTAAGATCAAAAATTCAGATGACAACAGATGCTGGCGAGGATGCGGAGAAAGAGGAACACTTCTCCACTGTTGGTGGGGTTGTAAACTGGTACAACCACTCTGGAAATTGGTCTGGCAGTTCCTCAGGAAATTGGACATAGTACTAACCGAAGACGCAGTTATTCCACTTCTGGGCATATACCCCAGAGAAACTCCAACATACAACAAAGACACATACACCACAATGTTCATAGCAGCCCTATTTATAATAGCCAGAAGCTGGAAAGAACCCAGATGTCCTTCAGTAGGTGAATGGATACAAAAATTGTAGTATATTTACACAATGGAGTACTACTCAGCTATCAGAAACAATGACTTTATGAAATTTTTAAGGAAATGAATGCATCTAGAGAATATCATCCCAGGTGAGGTAACCCAGTCACAAAAGAACAAACTTAATATGCAGTCACTGATAATTGGATACTAATCCCAGAAGGCTCTGAGCACCCCAGAAACAACTCATAGCCTATATGAAGTTCAAGAAAAACAAAGGCCAAAAAAAGAAAAAAAAAAAAAAACTATTATGTGTAATCTTTACACACCAAGAAAACTTTGACTATTTCCAGGTTACATCTTGTTTTACATGTACTTTATGCTCATTGTAACTAGTAAGATTTTAATGCATGCTATCAAACCTTTAAAAAAAAAATCAAGTACTGACAAAAATGTATTCATATACTTTTATGCAAAAATACTTTTTAAAATCTGTACATTTATCTCTGTTTTTTAAAATAAAGTTGTTCAATTTTTAAAAATTAAAGAAATTTGAACTTTTTATTTATAGGCATACCTTCCCAGTAGTGAATGACTGTCCTTAGTACATTTGGAAGGGGCAGTAACTCGTCCCTAAGAACTCTTCTCTTCCTATGTGTCCTTAGGAGGAGAGCAGCTCCTCAAACCACAGTTCAAGCTGACACTCAGTTTCCCTGCAGACACATGCCATTGCTATGTGCCATTTTTAAGCCATGAATGCTTGTCTTCCTCTCAGTCTGATCAGAGTTCATTTAAAAAAATGAATCAAAGCTTTTTTTTTCATTTATTTATTTCCTACATGTATCTCTGGGTAAGTGTGGAGGATACGTTGTGAGTTGGTTCTCTCCTTCCGCCATGCAGGCTCCCGAGAGCAAACTTATGCTTTGCCGGCCCACACTTTGCCTATTGAGCCACCTGGACAACTCCAAAGCTCATCTGAAGTGTGGGTCTCAAGCATTTGTTTTCACAGTCATGACATTGTAAGATGTGTGTGTTGGTTAAACTGTTGTAAGTTTGAGACACTATCTGTGGGCCATGGACCAGAGTCATACATAGAGCTGTGCTCGGCTTGTCAGTACTTCCTGTTTGTACGTTTGTTTTTGAGGGTCTATGTCTTCAATCCAGATTTGCCTCAAATTCAACCATCCTCCTGCCTCTGCCTCTTAAGTACTGAGACTACAGACACGTGCTACTGTTCCTGGCTCTGTTATCTTTAAAAAACAAACAACTTTCAAAAGTTTTTTTCTTTAAGATTTTATTTGGTTTTATGTATATTTAAGTATTTGCCTGAATGTATGTCTGAGGACCATATGTATGCCTACAGAGGCCAGAAGAGTGTACCAGATTCCCTGGTACTGGCATTAAGGCAGTTGTTACCTACCAACTGGCTACTGGGAATTAAACGTTGGTGTTTGGGAGGAGCAGCCAGTGCTCTTAACCACTGATCTACCTCTTCAGGGTCAGGGTAGTCTTCTTGATTTTGGGCTTTTTTTTAGGTTCATTTTTATTTTAAGTGTATATGTATATATACAATGTGTATGTCTAGTACCAAGGAGGCAAAGAAGAGGGTGTTGGATCTTCTGAACTAGAGTAGCAGGTGGTTATGAGCTGCCCAATCTAGGTGCTGGAAAATGAATCACAACCTGTTCAGATTGGTGTTAGCCCCTGAGCATCTCTGCAGTGGTTCTCAACCTGTGGGTCGTGGCCCTTTTGGGGGCATCTAGCAATCTTTTCACGGGGTCACTCATCAGGTCTCCTGCATATTAGATATTTACATTATGATTCATAACAGTAGCCAAATTACAGTTACAAATTAGCAACGAACATATCTTTATGGTTGGGGTCACGAGGGACTGTAATTTGCACAGGAAGGTTGAGAACACTGCTCTATGCCGCTGGCTTCTGACCACACCTGAGCTTTATTAGGCACTATGTCAAAAACAATGAAATCAATTTGATCTTTTATCACCTGAAAGTTGATCATCTTTGAAAAATGTTATTCGACCTAGTCCATAGAGATATAACAGTAGAATTGAAGCAATTTTGTTATATAAAGTTTACAGTTTTGTCAGCCAAAGGATGAGAAAGTATTCTTATCTTGCTTGCCAGAGTAAAGACTAAGAGAAATAACCACCGGAGTTCAAATTAGCCGTGGGAAATTATTCAGTAAGGCGTACTAGCAACTCTGAAATGTGACTGCTCATATGTGTGCCTGGCCAGGACATGCTCTTCTTTAAACACACGAGTGAGTAACTGCCTCAGCTGTTCCCTTTGCTGAAGTCCATGCCACCAACTTTAAGGCCGTTGTTTTGTTCTAGCTTGTAACGAGATCTCTTAAAACTGAATATTCTGCAGAGCAGAGTTCTGTCAGTCTGGGTTAGGGCCCTTCCTGTCCTGTAGGCTTCCTGGCAGCCAGCATAAAATTTGAAATCTTTTGGTTTTCTGTTCAGCTCCCTCACTGATCTGGCCTCAAGCATCTCCACACTTGTCCTGGATTTTTATTGAGATAAAGGGTCTGTCCCCGGTCCTACCCGTGACAAGTACTCAGTTCACTAAAGAGAGTGATCACTGCTATTGTAGTGGAACAATGGGTCGTTAGTCTGCAGCCAATGCTGTCTTTGTATCACCAGGAATCTTAACATTTCATCCTCCGTTCCTTAGAAACCTCTTTGCAATCACTTCTGTTCTTGTTTGATCAGCTGAGAGTTCAGATCCCATTAAACAGTTACCTGCTGATTGCAGAAGCCCAGTAAGTAGGTTTTTAGCAGTATCCATTTAAAAATTTGCAACTTCTACAAGATTTGACCAGGTCTTTGTAACTACAAATTATGAGAGCTTTGTCCTCTCCTGTTAAAATTCTTTAAATATCAATAAGTGCGGCTCAGGCTTGTCACAAAGCAGGGAAGCCTGGTGGTCATCTTGAGAAAATAAATATTTATAGCACTCGGTGAGCATAGAACCAAATTGTATGCACAGGCAGTAAAAATTGTTTAAAAGTAAGTTGATGTAAATGAGGCATTTCAAACTATAGGCTGGTGCCTCACCATTAACTTTAACTTTGTGACTTTTGTCAGTTGGTGTCACAACCTTAGTATTATTTTTAAAATAGTTTTTTTAGGGTAATTTAATTAAGTAATGTGGTGTTTGCTTGTTCCAGACAGTGCGCCTTTGTTCCTGTCAGAACCTCGCTGGCAGGACATTTCTTTTCTTCTCCCTTTTGTTAATATTCAGTGTTAGATAATGGTTTCACAAATAATAGATTCCAAGGACCTTTGATCCACCATTACTGTAAAATAAAATGCAACTTAATTTTTTCTTCTGGGCATAATGGTTTTAACCCTGTGTTCTAATTTGACTGTGCTTGTGGGGGCAGGTCCTTAAGTGAGACCCAAATGAAGGAAAAATTGCTAATGCTGCCACTGTATATCTAATGAGCCCTGTGTAATAAACCATAACCTCTTCGACATTTGCTGGAAAGCAGCATGATTATTTTGGATGGCTAGCCCTTTGTAGATGGCTCATTACCGTCTGGCATAATATGTATTGATAGAGACTGTAATTGTCAACTCCTATTTGACATGCTGCCTCTAATAAATATGGCTTGCATCACTGGAGACCATTAATAGTTATACAGGCAACTGTAATTAAAGAAAAGATTGTTTAGGTTAAGAATACATATGTATATTTTAAAACTCTAAAACCTGTCTGTGCCACCCTCCCCTATCTTTTTTTCTCAGAGTATCTGAAGGATTAGAATTCAACTGTTAGTGTAGAGTTCACCCTATGACATTTGCGTGTGTGTGTGTGTGTGTGTGTGTGTGTGTGTGTGTGTGTGCACATGTGTGCACGGGAGTATGGTGTTCATGTGCATGTGTGTGTGTGAGTGTGCATGCATATGTTAAGAGCCCTAAGCCTGGTCTCAGCACCCAGGTCAGCTGAAATTAATCCTTACCGTTTTGATGGTCAGTTGCTCACGTTTCTTGTCTTTTCCTTTCTTAAACTTTACTTTTTAAACTTTATTTTTATTTCATTAAAAGAATCTTATATTTTTTGAGAAGAGAACTGAAAGGATTTCTGGCAAGCCAAATTATAATGAAATGTGAATCACACGAATATTGAAAATGCACAGAATATTATATATAATATTTGGGGAATGAAAAGCATTAAGTTCAAGATTAGAGTTGGAGCCTGCTTCATTTTAGGAAACATTTAGGTCTAATTAATTGTAATTTTTTAAAAAACAGAATTCAAGTTTTATGAGAATAATATTTCTGCTGTCTCCTGTGTAATTATATGTTCTAAATTTCTGGACAGGAAACTGTACTCTTAGCTTATATACTATAATTCAGATTTCCTATAAAATAGAATGCTTAGTTTACCATGTAAAATTAGAACATGCACACCTGCTTATTCTTCTTGCAGAAGACCTTGAAAATCAGGCAGGGTTCAAAATTTCTCCCACTAGTATAAAATATGACATAATTTGCAAGCCAAGAAAATGGAGGCCTGAGGACGTAAAAAGTGGAGAGAACACTACTGTTCACCCACCTGTGGATCCGAACCTGCTCCTGCTCACACCTCCTGATGCCTCTGAGCCCCTGTGTGCACAAGGCATGGGGGCTTGTATCGCCTCCTTAGCAGAGCCATTGTCGAACGGAAGGATAGAGATGGAGGTTTTGCTGCCTAGTAGGAAGTCAACATATATTAATTTTCTTCTTTTTGTTCTTGATTCTCTCTTCTTTCTCTGCCCACACAATGGCCCTTGTCTGACACATTCTCTGTTGTCTCTGGCGTCCTGTCTATGAATTAGACCTTTAATCGGATGAGCAGGGCTGGCATCGGGCAGGTGCTCTTCTAACTGCCCTGTGTGGACTCACTCAGCTCTTAACAGACAGGAGCTAGTGAAGCACACAGCACAGGGGTGGGTGGAGGAGGGGCACTCAAGGTGACATCGTAGGGCTAGGGTTTGTACCCAAGTAGTCTTACTCAGAGCCCAGACTCTTAGCTATTTAGCTAAACTCCCTCTGCTCAGAATCTCTTTTCATGTTTATAGGACAGAGGGCAAGAACCAGATCTGCCAGAGTTTGTCCTTTCTAGGACAAAGGCGACATGGTTCATAAGAGTGAGTACAAGGAGGCGGGTGGTCCTGGCAGACCCGTGAAGAGACTGTGCTGTAATGGCCAGGACAAGGAGGACCTAGTGATTCCTGCACTAATGGCAGACCCTCTCAGTGCCCCGTGCTCACCGGGACACTGCTGTGGTTCCCCTTGGCTAACTTGTTACCTAGTCCTTAGGATACAGCTCTGCCCTCGTCTGTCCTGGGAACCCTCCCTCTCTAGGCCTCCATAGCATCCTTCACAGTCATGTGTCAGCCTAGGCCTCATGTATTGAGCGCAGATCAGTACACTGAAAACGCTTTACATTTGTCATCTCATGTATGTTCCCCAGCAGCCCCACCAGGCAAGGTCAGCCTGGGTGGTAGCCTCTCTAAACGGGTAATGACTAAAGCTTGGAGATGACGGTAAGTAATTTGGCCAAGATCTGCATAGCCAAAAAATAGTAAATCTGAGATTTGGGTCAGATATTTCTTACTCTAAACACACACCCTTAGTAACTGCTGTACATTTATAAAGGATATTTGTCTTTCTCACCATTAGGATGATAACTCCTTAATGGCTGTATTGTAGCTTACCCATGATATGTATAAAACCCTGTCAAAACTGTGCTTTAGAGGAGAGACAGGATACTTACTAGAATGTGCTTGTTTCCACTAAATGTACTTGGATTTTGCCTTGTACTGGGTTATTATTACTTCTTTTGGTTCGATATATTATGAAACTATAAGGCTCCACACAGTTATTTCTCAGTAGGGTTCATGGACTGAATTGTCCCCTTCAAAGTGTATATGTGAGAGTCCTGCCCCAGCTATGACTGGGTTCCGACACAGGACTGTCAGGGAAACAAGTAAGATTAAGTGAGGTCACAGGACTGGTGGCCTTTTAAGAAGAGAGACAGAGGTCTTTCTTGCAGGGTGCATGTGCAGGAAACACTGGAAAGACTCCTTGAGAAGGGGCAGTCTGCAGTCGGGGAGCCCTTGCCAGAAGCTTAAATCTTCTGCCTTTTTGATTGTGAAATTCCAGCCTCTAGGACTACGAGAAAATGTCTAGCTTAATGTTGAGTTGTCCTCGATGATTTTGTTATTGGTATTGATAGCCCAACAGTTAATATAGGAGGTCATGCTAGACTCTCGGGCTTTATGTCTTATTTAGAGTTACTATTGCTATGACGAAACAGGATGACCAAAAGCAAGATGAACAGGACAGGGTTTATTCGGCTCACACTGTGCATCACTGGACATCATCAAAGAAAGTCCGGTGGAGAAGCAGGAAGCAGGACCCGATCCAGGAGCCAGGGGAGTGCTGCCTGCTGGATTCTTCCTGCTGATGTAGAAACTGAAGGAATGCAGCTTGCTAGAGTATTCCTCATGGCTTGCTCAGCCTGCTTCCTTACAGAACCCAGGAAAACCACTGCAGGGTGTCATTGCCCACAGTGAATCGGGCCTCACATCGATTACTAATTAAGAAGACACCCTTCAGGCTTGCCTACAGCAGGGCTTATGTAGGCAATTTCTCTATTGAGGCTCCCTCCTCTCAGATGACTCTGACTGACACTCTTTAGAATCTAAATCAAATGTTATTTGAAGAAATGCTCACAATTGACTGTTTAACATGTTCAGTATCTAACTTCGGGAGGTACTAGAACTCGAGTTTTGCTATTAAAATATAAGAGGACTCAGTAATGCTGTTCTTGTCTAGGCCCTAGGCTCATCACTGCAGTGGAAGGAAGAGAAGGAGAATTACCCAGACTGTAGAAGCACAGACAACAGTTGTTGACTTACTGCAGTTTCAGCATGACAGTGTGCTGTTATAAGGCAGCTGAGAAACTACCCAACATCCTGCCCGATATGTAAAGTCATGGTCTCATGTAAGACTGTTGGAACTCACTGTGTAGCCAAGGATGTCCTTCCACCCCGGGAGCGAGGACCACCAAGCCCTCTCTCTGCAGTGCAGGGGATCAGATGTGCTAGAAAGCCTCATTCTTCACGTAAGAGGCTTTTTCTTCAAGAATGAGTATAAAGACAAAGGGCCAAGCTAGCCTCTTTTGTTTCTTTACTCTTCTAAACTAGATTAGCTCTGTAAGGCTGCTCTGATTAATAAGTAGGCCTCTGTTTAAAAGCCACAGCAGGGCACTTGCATCCAGACAAAAAGTGTACTGATGAAGTTAGGCAGTAAACCGGCCTGACATTCTGATCAGGAACTTGCAGTGAGTCTTCTTCTGTTGTCTCAGACCGACTGTCAGCTCTCATTCCTTTAGCTTAGGTAATCTTACTTAGCAAAAGACGGAACAAGAGCTTGTTCATTCTTCTTTGTCTCTGCATGCGGATGACTTTTGGCAGAGAGTAGCAACTCAGCCACTCCATGCTCTTTAGCTTATCCAAATCATGTGGGCCCATGACCAGAAAAGGCAGCTAGTCCAGCTTTTCCCTCTGTGTTCTCTTTGCTTTTCTTCTTGGCTCTGAGGAGAGATTACTTCCCCTCTCCCTTGCTTTTAAGCATTGAAGATACATTTATTTATACTTGTAGAAATTAATATAAATTTGGTAGAACAGAACAGCATTTTCGAGACAGTGTTCATAAACAGTTAAATCTGTAGAGCAGAAATAAATTTGGAATAGATTGCACCCAAGCCTGTGCCCCACCCATATTTCAGCTTCAGTCTGCCTGCTACCACAGTGTTCAGACTGCACAGCAGCTGCTGACTCGGCGTTGTCTGGCAAGGACAGTGAGCTCTTTTTTGACCAGCAGCTACTCACCTGTAGTCCCAGAAATCTGCTCCAACACCAAACATGTTATGGAGTTGGGAGCAGGCAGCAGTAGTCCTGATTCTCATGGTCAGCCTTTTGTTGCCCTTGAGTGGGCCCTTCCTCAGGAATTGCCACTAACTATGTAACACTATTCTAGCATTTCAGACTGAAGTATTCATGGTATAGTGTGTTCTCCATTGTTTTCTTGTTGAATGGATTTTGTCATTATATTCCATCTCCAGCTAAGCTTTGACCCCTTAGACTGTGCTTTAACCACATTTGAAAAGAATGGGTAACTATGCACTGCATGCTTTGTTCTGCACCCTTTTTCTAGAGCCTGATCCACAGTAAGAAGTGCCTTGGTAATTAAAATAATAATAATCTGGGTTAATTCTCTCAACTATATATGTTCTGACTCTTTTAAGTTAAAAGTTGTCCACTGACCTCCACAAATGTGCCATGCCATGTTCGCATGCGCACACACAATTTTTAGTTAATGAATGAAGAGAACCATTATAGCATGAAATTGTGATGAAAACTCGTATTTCTTGCTTAACCTGTATGTATTTCTTTTCTGTGCATGGCTGTGATGATTCTTTAGGCATTTTTCCTTGGATCTAAACAAATAAACAGGCCTGGAGATTTAGCTATAGTGGGTTTCATCTCCAGAACTGAATAAAAAAAAGAGTCAGTCAGTCAGTAACCAATCCATTGATCACTGTGGTGATTTGAATGGCGTGTTTCCCATAGTCTCAGGCATTAGAATACTTGTTCCCAGATGGTAGTGATACTTTGGGAGGATTAGGAAGTGTGGCCTTGCTGGAGGAAGTATGTCACTAGAGGACAGGCTTTCAGGTTTCATAGCTTCCTGCCATTCCTACTTCATCCTCTCTGCTTCAGCTCCAGTCTCTGATCTGCTGCCCACTGCCTTACTGTCCTTGTCATTATGGACCCCACCCTCTGGAACTGCAGGCCCCAAACAAGCCCTTCCCTCTGTAAGTTGCTCTGATTGTGGTGTTTTAGCATAGCAATAGGAAGTGACTAATAGAAGCACTATACAAAAATACAGTTAAGAACTCACACTTAGGGATTGGCAGCGCATGCAGTGTGATTCCTGAGAAACAATATTATTTTTGGCAAATAAACAAACTGAACATTTACTAAGTAATTCATTTGAAAGTTGGACACAGACACAGTGCAGAAACACAATTCCTGCATCCAATTTTAAAAATACTTTACATGTAGATTTTCTTTAAAGTTTACTCTTAAGCACCAAATAGGTCTTTTATTTATGTTTGGCTTTTGGGAGAAAGACAGAAGCAAGGGAGAGGGGGAGAAGGAAGGTTATGTATTTTCCTTTTTGTCATAATATTTTTCAATAAACATTTTGACATTCCTATTTTACTTTCTTGTTTTTATAATTAATTTCAGTAACAACTCCAAATACTTAAAAAAAATATATATATACAGTCAAGTAGCACAGCCTAAATGAGGATTGACCTCACGTGATTGGGGCATGGAAATGTTCTGACATCCGAGCACAGCAGTGTATGCCCGCCCACCTGTGGAGATACTTTTAACCACCACCATCTTCACAGGGTAAGGGATAAAATCCAGGGTTTCCTATGTGCTAAGCAAGTGCTCTCCCATTGAATTATAACCCCAAACCAATTGTTTAAAATCCATTGAAGAATAAGCTTTAAATGTGAAGTTTTTTATAATATACAAGTTATGCCTCATTAAAGCAATTTTTTTCATTTATTAAGGAATAGCAGGGGTCACTGAATATAGTCACAGTTTTTATGACCATTTCTGTTGTCTGGAAATTTCATATATGATAGCAAGAATATTCTATAGGATCTGAATATTTCAAAAGATATTCAGAAATGCAATTATCTTTTTATTTTTACCATTCTGCTATATATCTTTTCCTGTACTGATAATGGTCCCTCTGAATATTCCCTGACACTTTTCTTCTCGATGGGAAGTAGAATTCAAAGTAGAATACTGTTGGAATGCTGAAAAAGAAATGATTTTCCAGTGACCAATCCATGTTGCTGTACACAAGTGTTCTTGATGTGTGTCTGTGTCTGTGCACATTGTCACTACAAATCAGGGCATAAACTAGTTAGTGTTCTGAAAAGCTGGCAGGTAAAGAGAGTAAGATGTCTGTCTGGGTGATGAACTACTGTCCTTCCTCACTTTGCATGTGTTGGAGACTGTGCCTCAGTGGCTGGCCTGGTAAGGTTAGTCTCCTTCCCAGGCCTCCTCATCACAATTGTCTCTGCCCTCTTGCTGGTGCTCTGTGAAGAGCAGTGGTCAAACACTAGAGGGGAAAAGACTTTCTCTTGGGATGTCAGTTATTTTACAACTCCAGTAAGCATCCAGTGTTTTCTAACGTATTTGTTAGGATCCATGCTTAAAGGCTGCTGTGTGGTTATTTCCTGCTTAGTTCCCAGTACCATACCCATAGAACGTGGTCACTCGTTCTAGACAAAAGCAGGTGTCACGCTTGTTTCCATGCGTTATGTTAAGGTAAAACTAGACTGTAGTGACAAATGGTTGTAAAATGTCATGGCGACAAAACAGACTTCCACTTCATATTCCTGTGCTGTGTCCACACGGTCGTTCAGGTTCAAAGCTGGTTAAACAGCCTCCATTCAGAGTAGATGCCGACACATCTGCCCTTGAGTGTACGTACCCCTTCCCTCTTTCTTCTCTCCCTCTCCCTCCTTCCATTCCCCTCCATCCCTCTCCCTCCTTTTCCTTCCTTTCCTCTTCCTCCCTCCTCCCTCCCTCACTTTCCTTTGTTATTTCGTTTTGTCTTTTTGAGACACAGTTTTGCTGTATTGCCCTGGATGACTCCAAACTTGTATCTAGAACAAGCTGACCTCACAGTTTCAGTACCTACTCTGCCTCAGTTACCTCAGAGGTTGCAGCTGTGACACTGCCACACATGACTGATTCTGCATTGGCTTGTAGTGGTAAAGATAGTGGTTCTGGACCTCAGCCTATGCCCAGAATCACGTAATCAGTTCTGTAGCTCTTGACAGTTTTTATCTCTCAAAAATTTCACTCGCATTCCTTTTCTTCTCAGTCTTCCTAAGATTAGTCCTTGATCTTAGGTGTTGGGAGAACACACACGTGTATGCACACACACACACACACACACACACTTGCACCACACTCACAAACATACACACCAAAAAAAAAAAAAAAACAGGTAAATGAATCCTAATGTCAGTGAGAGCTGTGGACACGGATTCAGCTGAATACTGACGACTGGCCTACTGCGCCTGCTGCGTGGCTGGTTTAGACATGCTACGACACTAGGATGTACTGCTGCGTTTCTAGATATCCAGACATATCTGGAAACAGTAAATAACCTAACTTAAAGCGTGTAACTGAACAGGCTGTGTCCTGACATTCTTCATAGGAAACAGGTCTTCAGCCCCTATTCTCACTTTACCTCCACATCTCTCCGCCCTGGGCAGTTTGTGGTCTAAAGGACCCTGCTGAGCGAGGCTCTTTTCTGTCCCTTACATGCTCACAGAGGTCTCTGCAGAACATCATCTCACCCCTGCTCACATGCAGCCTTCCTCACCCCTGCTTCCCTTCATGAGGGACAGACTCCAGCCCCCACCTCTCCGGAAGCCATTCAGAACTGACTGAGCCTGGCACTGGCCTCTGAGCCCATTGCTAAATGGCAGTCACTATTCAAACCCCCTTTGTTGTGATCTCTCCAGAGTCACAGGTAAAATCTGCTGTCTTCTTCCTTTGTTTTCACACATCTTTCCCATTAACCCTTCGGAGGCTAACGCTCAGTGTGCCAGCTCCGCTTCATCCTGTATTTCTGGCTTTCTCATACACTAGTGTAGCTTGGACACTTTGCTGCTGTATTATCGAGGTTGCCACTGGACTGTCATTTCTCCCAGTCTTGATTGTGCCTGAAGCAGATTCATGTCTAAATAATGAGCCCTGGACGGGAGGGATTTGTAATGAAAATGGAGCTAGCAGTGAGCTCTTTGTAATCACTTCTTTAATCCTCTACCTGCCATGCTGGAGAAAATCGTAATTATCTGAGCAGAGAACTCCAGGACCTCAGCAGAAAGAATGAGCTCTATGGGAGGAGGGAGTGACAGGCTGTACTCTCCTGTGGGGCGGGGGACAGTGAATTTGGACTGTCAGGAGATCTGATGTATTTGTATAACCTCCTCATGTAGAACTGCATTGCAGTGAGGGACGAGGTTTTGGTTTTCTTCATTAAAAGCTTATTACATGAAGAAATAGGACAGTGGTTTTGCTTGGGTAGATGAGGGTCAGAGAGGCGGGTGTGATCTCCTCAGGATATTAATGTCTGCCTTCAGCCGGGGGAAATGAGCCGTCACTTGAGTTTGAGGCAGCTTTATGTGCTCATCACTAGGGATTCCCATATGTCCAGGGAGCTGCAGCAGTGAAAAATGGCAGAGCTCAGTGGTGGAGTGCAGAGGGCTCTCATTGGGATTCATGTCAGGAAGCTCAGCGCAGCCTGCCCAGAGCAAGTCTGTCTAATGTTGATCAGCTGTCCATCTGATAACCTGAGTGGGGACAGACATTCCCTCCGAGGGCTGCCCTCCTGGTGACAGCAGAAGCACCCAGATGTCCTGCTAATCTGTGGTGGTAGTCTCAAGTATTTTTAACCCTTTTTTGTGATATCCACACCCCAAAGACGCCAACACAAGGAGGACTCTCCTAACTAGGTTGGCTCTGTTTTCCTGGCAGAAGAGAGCCCAGCTTAACTATTTCCAGAAACCAGATGCTATTAGTTAGCTTCCTCTTCCCATAATGAGCATCTGGTTGGTCTGTAGGATAATTATGTGTTGATAGTGTCATGTTTGTGTTTGACTTACCCAGATAATGGGTTTAAAGAATATATTCTTGAAGATGGTAAATTGTCTGGCTTGTTGGTACTATATTAATGTAGGCTCACAGGTGTGCTCAGAGGCCACTAAGCAGGTTCGGCTGTTTGTGCTTCAAAAATGTAATAGACGTTCCCTGGGGGAGGGCGATAATTTTGAATGATAAATATGTTGCCTCCTTGCTGAGAGCCATCATGGCTCCATTCTTCCAAGCGTGGCCACCTAAGACAGTTCAGCTCTTTGTAGATGGGCTGCAGTTGCAGCAGAAATTAATTACAGAGCACAGCCACACCGAGGTGTTTGCTTCTTGTTGTTTGGAAATTAATCAAGATGGGAAGAGAGAAAGCACTAGTTTTGTATTAAGTTGTGATTTTTAAAGAATTATATTTTAAGCTGAGCAGTGGTGACACACGCCTTTAATCTAGTTCTTGGGAGGCAGAGGCAGGTGGAGCTCTGAGTTCCAGGCCACCAACAACAAATTATCTTTCAGCCAGCTGTGAGTGGTAGCATATGAATTCTTTATAAATGGCTGGGCATAGTAGGGCATGTTTTCAATCCCAGCACCCAGCCTCTGCCGTTCAAGGACAGCCAGGGCTGTTACAGAGAAACCCTGTCTCAAAATCCAACAACAAAGCAAACAACCCCTAATGTTGAATGGAAGAAAATTGTGCTTGGAGGTCTGTTCCCTCACTCCTAGACAACGTGTGTTTTGTTTATTTTGGTAGCTTTCTGTTGTTGTTATTGGTGGGGGGTGGTGGGGGTGGGGAGTGGTGGTGTGTGTCATGCCAAGGCACGTATGTGGAGGTCAGAGGACAAGTTTCAGGAGTCTGTTCTCTCTTTCCACCATATTGATCCTAGGAACTGAACTTGGGTTTTCAAGCTTGGCGTCTTTACAGAAGTGCTATCTCACCAACCCTATTATGCCTGCTTTTTAACCCTTTTTTTTTTTTTGAGGGAATTGAGCCCCAAATCTCATGTATATATAATGTATATATTTTTAATGTATGTCTTAGGGGTTCTTTTCTTCTGTCTGCTTTACCTTGTCCAGAGGTGGTAGGGAAACAGAGCACAAACAAGCAAAACATCCCATGTGCCAAATGGAAGTGCAAGATATTAGTGCTTAAAATACAGAGAAGAGGGTGATGTGAGGATGTCCGGACAAGCAGGCTGCAGTCATCCGTGCAGTGGTTAGGAAGGCCTTGCAGAGAAGGCCACTTCAGCCTGGAGGGGGAAACCACTAAGCCTCATAAAAAATGTAAAGAAATACAGTACAGACGGAGCAAAAGGAAAAGGCCCCGAAGCAACCACAGCTTGGAGCATTTTAGAACCAATAAGGAAGCTTGGCTTGCAGGAGAGAAAGCACACACGGCTGTGTATGTGTGCACTTGCCTGTGGATGTGTACCCACGCTCACGCCTGCGTGAGTGGATGGAATGAACTTGGAAATAAAGGACAGAGAAGCTGCGGTGGATGATACTCGGCCCTGGAGTTTCTATGATCTAAGGCCATCATGGTTTGTCCTTTTCCCAGGAGGGCAAGACAGGCGTCTATGGGAGGTCATTAAGCTGAGGAGCTTGTCCCCCTTGTCTCACATCTGACAAACCTTCACACACATATTACTTCCTTCATCATCTGTGTTCAGTCCCACAGCAGTCTCCATCACACACGTGTATTACTTCCTTCATCCGTGTTCAGTCACACAGCAGTCTCCATCACACACCTGTATTACTTCCTTCATCATCTGTGTTCAGTCACACAGCAGTCTCCATCACACACGTGTATTACTTCCTTCATCATCTGTGTTCAGTCACACAGCAGTCTCCATCACACACGTGTATTACTTCCTTCATCATCTGTGTTCAGTCACACAGCAGTCTCCATCACACGCGTGTATTACTTAACTGACGCCAGCCATCATCCAAATATTACATGGAAATGTTCAGATATGAAAATCCATTTTGGCTGCATTCGGAGGACAGCAGTGAAATATATTGTACAGTCTCCCTTCCTCCTGCCCAGGATATCAATCTTGCACTGTCTAGTGCTTCCACGCTGTTGTGGTCTTGGTATGACAGTGCGTGAATTCAAGTAACCATTATGTAATTTAACAATTCCAACCATGAGAGCCACCATCTCAGATTATAGAGATGACGGGGCGTTTGGCTCACACCTTGCTTGTCTCTCTCCTTTTAGTCCTTCTCCTTCCTCTCACTGAAACTCTGCTTCCAAACAAACCCCTTCTTCTCTTAGATCATCATCTTCTTCTTCTTGGTTTTTTAATTTATTTGTTGCGATCCACTGAGTTTAATGGAAGCTGCCTGCAAGAGCATGGGTTGGGGAGATATTTCTTGGAGCAGGGATAAGTTATCTTATCAATGACTACACCACTAAAGAAGATGACACTTCCCCAGCAACCATTAGCTGCCAAGAGCCTCTTAGGAAGGGGTGAAATAAGCCTCGTAGGCTCTGCCCCCATCCATGATGGAATATTGACAGACCCAGCCCTTTATGGGTCTTCTGCAGTGACTTCCTAGGTGTGGTGCTCCCACCCACTGACTCTTCATGGCTTCTGCCTTCTCTTCCTTGTCTCCTGAGTCTCGCAGGTGGTGGTGTGACAGATGTCCCATTAGGGCTGAGCATGCAACAGCCACTCGCTGCAAAAAGAAGCAGGCTTCCCGGAGAAAGGCTGAGAGCAGCACCAGTCTGTGGGTATAGACATGAATAATTCTAACAGAATTTGACATGTCTGCTGACAAGCTTTACAGTAGCAAACATGAGTTCACTCCTTTGAGGAACAGGCCTCAACACCAGTCAGGAAGTGGTTGGTTACCCCAGAATACCATGCCGCATACATCTCATAAGTTTTTTATAAGATTGTTATAATTATTCTGTTGTATTATTTATTATTATCAATCTCTTATCATGCCTGCAGAGTTCCTGGGGTGGTATCTATAGGGTTTGGTGCTCTCTGCGCATTTAGGATTCCGTTGCGGTGTTGAAATGGTGTCTTTCCCCTTGGAGGTGCAACCGCTGCAGTTTTCCCACTGTGGTCACTTCCATTACCTGTTGTCTGCTTTGTTGTTACTTTATTGTCTACATTTCTGTCATGAGCTTCAGAAATTACTGGAGAGGTAGAAAGAACTTTTAAAATCAAGAATGATGCCCCACCTACCCAACTGTTCATGCCTACTTAGCTATTCTTAACACCAAACTATATCTCTAACCCTGGGTGGTTTTCACTGTATAAGCCAAGCTAGCCTTAAACATGATTCTTCCCCTCAGCATACAGAGTGCTGAAATTAGAGACTTTTTGTTTGAGATTGAGTAGCCCAGGCTGGCCTGGGACTTGCTCTGTAACCCAGTAACTTAATTAAATTCATAGCAATTCTTCTGCCTCAGTGTCCCCAAATGCTGAGATTAGAGGTGGCGGCCACCACACCTGGCTTACAAAACAATTTTAGAGAATACATTTCCTCCTGTAATATTAGGACTTGAGAATGAGGGCAGAAGTTAAGCTCATCTTCAGCTCCAGTGAGTTCAAAGTCAGTCAGAGCGACATGGGATCATGTCGACCAACAGATGGACACATACACACATGTACAGAGAGGGAGAGAACACAGCAAACACGTGTGCACGGTGGGCTGACAATAGGCATAGTTAGTATTAGTGCACTTCCCTAGTGAGTGTAAGTTCTTCTGTCTGACCTCAGCAGCACGTGACCCAGGCCTGTTGGTGCACACCTCACAACTAATCCTCGTACTCGGAAGGTAAAGACAGAAGGGTGAGAAGGTCAAAGCCATCCTTAGCTACAAACCAAAAGCCAATGAGAAAAAGCAATGTATGTCTTCATAATGTCCCCGCAGAGTTGAATGGCATCCCGGGTAGGAGCTTAGCTGCTGTCTGAAGTCAGATGGGAGGATGTTTAGTGTGACAGCATCTGGAAAGGGACAGCCCTAATGACGTGATGCACTGAGCTCACGCACTGTGAAGTAAAGATGAAGCACAGTTTCCATGTGTAGGGACAGGGCACGTTCTCCTCACTCACCAGTGTCTCCTACACCTTATTATACATTTGGATGGTTGGATGCTTGAAGGTAGTCAAGACATGGAAAAGTTTCCCTGGAAATATGGTGTCTTAATTTCCTACTGAAGTGCCGTCAAGACTACACACACACACACACACACACACACACACACACACAAGCACACATACACAAGCACACACACAAGCACACTCACACTCACACAAGCACACATAAACACACTCACACACAAGCACACACAAGCACACATACACTCATACACAAGCACACACACAAGCACATACATACTCACACACAAAAGCACACACTCACACAAGCACACACACACATGCACACACAAGCACACACACACAAGCACACATCCACTCATAGTTTGGTCACAGTACAGTTGGGAATAATGTGAATGCACAGGAGCGCAGGAGGAACCTGTGGTCTCTGGAAGTACCCATGGCCATTCTCATGTTGCTATTATGATGGTTACCGTTTCCTTATTAATATGTCCAATTTGGACAAATCCCACTAATATTTAAAATGTCAGTCTTTTTCCTGTTATATGTGTTAGAGATATTTTACCTCAAGTCTGTTATTAGTCTTAGTTTACATTTTGCTGTTGATTTCTTGTATATTTTTAACCACCAACGCTTATCTGCTATCTTCTTTATGGCTTCCCAACATCCACATTTTACAAGACTTTTTTCAAGAATGTTTCCAACATGACTGTCACCTGGGCTGGAATTTTGTGGGTCCTCTGTGATTGCACTGATTCGGCTTTGTTTGTTTCTGAGTCAGGGTCCTGGTACGTATGTATGCCCAGCTTGCTGGGACTCCTACGTAGATTATGCTGGCCAAGAACTCAGAGATCCTCTCTCTTGAGTACTGGGAGCAAAGGCATGGGCCACCACACCCAGCAAAATTTTAAGGCTCATGAGTACATGTGTGTTGATTTGTGCATTTGAGCACAGGTGCCCATGGTCCAGGCCAGACGAGGGCATCAGGTCCCTTGGAGCTGGAACTTGGGTTTTCTGTGAGAGCAGTATGGCCTTAACCACTGAGCCATCTCTCCTGCCTGCTGATGGGCTTCCCTCTGTTCCTGTTTCCCATAAGCCTGTGTGTTTGCCACTCCCACCAAGACAGACCCAACAAAGTTACTAACACACTAGATGGGATAGAATAACATGGGGGACACTCCAGTACATACATACTTTCCCCCTAAGTTAATAGTGTTATATTTCACATCTAGATGATTAATTTATCTTAATATGTATTTATGCAGGTGGTGGAGTCGGGATCTTTTATCCTTCAGTCAGTAGTTCCAACAGCATTTGCTAAAAAGATAGGTAGGTAGGTAGGTAGGTAGGTAGGTAGGTAGGTAGGTAGGTAAGATAGGTGATAGATAGATAGATAGATAGATAGATAGATAGATAGATAGATAGATAGATAGATAGAAGACTGATAGAAGATAATTTGAAATGTTATCTTTGTCAGAAAAAATTTCAAATATATTTGGCTTTTTCTTAATTCTACCAAGTAAATATATATGTGTGTGTGTGTACATGTATATATATATTTTTTCAATTGTGCTATTATTGTACATTTTAAAGCTACAGATGTTTAAAGTAGAGCCCAGTGATTGCCTAGCATTGGCAAAGTCCTGAGTTCAGGTCATTGTGCTGGAAAACACACACACACACACACACACACACACACACACACACACACACACACACGAGAGAGAGAGAGAGAGAGAGAGAGAGAGAGAGAGAGAGAGAGAGAGAGCTGCAATGTAGCTTCATAACAAGTTTTAAAATCTAAATCTAATCTTTTTTTTGAACTTTAATTTTTTATTTATTCTTCCTACATGATTATAAAACCTCTTTTCAAATTAAAAAAAAATTAGGATCCAAGTAAAATGACTAAGTAAATGACTGTTGCCTGCCATTTTACTTTCAATCTTGTGGGAGTTGTGTTTTGGATTTTGATGAGTTTGCTATTGATATGGAGAGAGCCCCGGCTTAGAGCCCTGGAGCCCCTGAGCTGTGTGGTGTGGCCTTTCAGCCGAGCTCCAGTACGGAGAGCCGCCGCTCACCTTGAAGAGCTGTTCGAAATAACAGTTTATTTACTAATCAGCTCACTTATTCCTGCGAAAACTATTGTACACATGGTGCTCAGCATATAGTAATAATTGGCTCAAAGTGATATACCTGTAGCCACCACTAGCCATTTTTAAATAGAACAATTGTGGGCTTCTCAGAGGAAGTGACGTAGAGTGTGGTGTTTACTTCAGAGTCCTGAGGAAGGCTGCTGAGGTGGCTCTGGTACAGTATTTTCCACTTGTGTGTTTGAAAGTTCCTCAAATAAAAGGGTTTTAGTTCTTAAATGCACCTTTAAAAACTAAACATGACAGCATGTAAGCATTTAGGTAGAAGACAACATAAATATTGACTGTTCTTTCCATATCTTTGAAGACTCTGGAAACAAAGGAATGGAAGGAGAGACAGAATACAGAAGAAAACGGGGAATTAGAAAAAAGAGCTCCGTTGCCTTCTAATCTCTCCATATGGGGAAGTGTGTCGGCTGTCCTACTATTTCTTAGCACAGGCTTGAGTCTAAAGCATATAGAGATTTCCAGTTTCTGTACAGAACAAACTTGAATTCGACTGTTCAGGGCAGCAGTGTGCCTATGATGGAGTTACCGTCTACTTGGGAGGTGATAATTGGAGGTTAATTGACCCCTGAGGATTTACCACAGGGTCTCCATGATCCTGACTTTAGTGCATATCCCTGCTTCCCCTTTGGAAATCAATGATAGAAGTCCTGCAGCCTTTCCAACGCTGTTGCTAAGTAACAAATTGGTCGTTTAACAAAATCTTTGTAGGCTGTGTATGGAAGTGGGTACAGGGATCTGTCTTTAAAGACCTTGAAGTACAGAAGGAGTTCATTCTGGAAAGGTGGGAAACTATTTAAAAGTGATACAGAGCTCACTCTTATTATCATTACTGAGACAGTCTCACTATGTAGCCTTGACTGGCCTCAAACTCAGAATTTCTCCTGCCTCAGTTGGCACTAGGGTGTGCCTCACCACACCTGGCTAAACCCGAGTTTTAAATGTTCAGACTGTGCAAGCCCAGCGACCTATGTCCAGTCCCTGGCATCCAAGTGAAAAAGCCAGCGTGGTAGCATACCTCTGCAATCCCAAAGAAATGGGAGGTAGAGACAGGAGAACTGGCTGGAAGTTCAGGGACCGTGCCCAAAAACAGCAAATAAAAGAAGATAGAAGGATAGAACTAATTTCCCAAAAGTTGGACTTAGACCTCTGTACTCCCAATGCCTGAGTGCACATGTGGGTGCACACACTAAATCAAAAGAGGTGCTTTAAACAAAAGTGTGCCAGTTGCTCTGCCTAAAGAAGCAGAGTGTCTGTCATGTCTCTGGATATGTTAAATGAGAAAGGAGCGTCTCGGCAGGAAATAATGCAGAACCATACCCGAGGGAGTAATATTCGTTATAAAAACAAGAGTGTAGAAAGATGGACATAAACTGCTATTTTTGGCACATTTTCGACCATATTATCTAGGAATTGAGTAGGCTGAATATAACAGCAGCTTTAAGGAGCGTAGTATTTGTTCATCTCAGAAAACAAGTCTAGTTGTCGAGAGTGTAGCTCCTGGAGCATTTGTTTGGGGTCCCCAGGTCCTGGGCTCACCCAGCACAGGGCAGGTGGAAAGGATAAAAACAAGGAGTCTTGTGGTAGCTCCTAGAGCAGCAGGAACTCTGGAACCCTCTAGAGCCCAAACTTTTCTTTCTTGTTATCCCTCAGATTGGGAGCTGCATTAGATCCCCATCTTAGATACGGTTTGATGCTGTGAAGACCAAGGCAACCCTCATAAAGGGTAACATTTAATTTGGGGCTGGATTAGCAGTTCAGAGGTTCAATGGCATCATCATCATGGTGGGAAGCATGGCAGTATCTTGGATAGGCAGGGAGCAACACTGGGCCTGGCTTGAGCTTCTGAAACCTCAGAAGTGAGCCACCTCCCAGTGACACACCTCCTCTAACAAGGCCACACCTACTCCAACAAGACCACACCTCCTAATAGTGCAGCTCGCTATGGGGCCTAAGTGGGCCAGTTACGTTCAAACTACCACAATCCCCAGCTCTCTACTGAGTCTCTAAGAACTTGGTCATACTCTAGATGGGTTAAGCTCCAAATGTTAAAAGTACATACCAACTGAATCAATCTGTCTCCTTGTACTGAGAGTTAGTAATAGTTGTTTGTTTGTTTGTTTGTTTGTTTGTTTCAGAAACCCTTCCTCCTAGACATACATATCTTTGCCTAGATTTGTCCTATGATCACAGAGCTACATCCGTTGCTGAAGGGATCTTTGGGGTTTTGTTTGATTTTGAAATGGGGTCCTAGGTGGCCAAAGCTAACCCCTGTAGAGGATGAGGATCTTCCTGCCTTCACTTTCCAAGTGCTGTGATCAAAGGCCTATGCCACCATGCCCCGCTGATGAGGGTCTTTTAAAAGGAGTATATGGCTATTTGAGACATAATGAAGTTTTGTTACAGTAAGGAGTCCAGGGAAACATAGCTAACAACGTCTGCTGCTCACATCCCTGAAATGTGGATGCTGCACTACCGTAGGAGAGCGGTCGTAGGTTCTCTGGGACCCACCATGCTTACACAGACGTTTCCAGTACAAGGCATGAGGTCCCTGCTGTTGAGCAGGCCGTAAGTCCAACTAAGTGGTGGTCGGTAACCCCCAAGATTACTTGCTGACTATTGCACCTTGGGAATATCCTGTGTGCTGGTGGGCATACATTTCTATAAAGCCATTCACCAGTTTCCTTCAGTGTGGCAATGCTTCCTCACTCTGATCACGTTCTGTAAGTGGATTGGTTTGGGTTTCGTTGTCATTGTTGTTTGGCGGGTTGGGAGTCCTGGGAAGGGTTGAGTCTTATATTATACCATTGGCTTGCCTAGATTTTAGTTTGTACCCAGGCTGACCTAAAGCTCATAAGTAGCCAGGACTGGCCTGCAAGTCAAAATCACTGTGATCCTTATGAGTACCACCATGTCCAGCGTATTTATTCATTACTCCTTTCTAGTCAAGGTCAAGCAGGAAAGATGAATAACCAAGAGTACTCTGTGTGTGTGTGTGTGTGTGTGTGTGTGTGTGTGTGTGTGTGTGTGTGTCTGTGTGTGTGTGTCTGTGTGTACATATATGATGGCATGAAGACTTATTTAAGGTAATTTTTAGATCCAGTATACTGAAAGCTTAAATGAATTGCTATTCCCTTGGATTCCTTCACCCCAGCACTGCTTCCCGCTGGCCACTACATTGTACATCTGCACAGTGTGATCCAGAGCTGCTCATCTGATAAAATCTGAGAGGTTGAGAGCTCAGCCCTTGATGGTAGTTACAGAATAGGTTTAAAGATGACTGAACACTCCATTCCTACTCCTACAGAAAGCAGGGACCAATGATAGCAATAGTTTTGTCTTTAACAATTGCCTGCTGGTCTAAGTAATGAGAAACAACCACTGTAACCCAAACGTGACTCCAGGAAGTCGAGAACTGGAAGAAATCTGTTTTCTGGCTTCCGCACTTCCTGTCAGTGGTGACTTACTTGGGCACACAAGGAGCTCGTCTCGGGGCTATCTTGGGAAGTAGACAAAAGGAAATTACTTCCAAGCTGTTGTTGATTAGGATGAATCTATTGATTTGGTTCTAATAAAAGAATTTGGGGGAAACTTGATTAACTTTCCCACTTGCTTCAACTAAAAATAGAAAAGCTTGGGACAGGAGAGACAGCTGAGCAGTTAAAGCATTTACTGCTCTTCCAAGGGACCTAGGTTTGGTTCCTAGCACTCATCCATGTTGGGTGTCTTACACGCATCTCTAACTGCAGCTCCAGGGGGTCTGACGCCATCTTCTGGACACCATAGGACCTCACAAAACGGTCAGGCCCACACATAGACACAGACACACACCGCAGGACCTCACATAACGGTCAGGCCCACACATAGACACAGACACACACCGCAGGACCTCACATAACGGTCAGGCCCACACATAGACACAGACACACACCGCAGGACCTCACATAACGGTCAGGCCCACACATAGACACAGACACACACCGCAGGACCTCACATAACGGTCAGGCCCACACATAGACACATACACACACCGCAGGACCTCACATAACGGTCAGGCCCACACATAGACACAGACACACACCGCAGGACCTCACATAACGGTCAGGCCCACACATAGACACAGACACACACCGCAGGACCTCACATAACGGTCAGGCCCACACATAGACACATACACACACCGCAGGACCTCACATAACGGTCAGGCCCACACATAGACACAGACACACACCGCAGGACCTCACAAAACGCTCAGGCCCACACATAGACACAGACACACAGATATAGATAATTCAGAATAAATATGGAAGAAAAACGCAAAAACAAAACATGTTGCGGATGGAGGCAGAAGGGCTGTCTGAGGGTTTCAGGGCAGCCTAGTCTACATATTTTCTAGGACAGGCAAGGTTACATAGTGAAAGCCTGTCCAGAGGGAGCAGGAAGAGCCTTAATTTTTTTTTAGAGACAATTTTGTTCTTATATAATATCTCTTATAAACATTCCTTTCCATGGTTCTTAGAAGTAAGGTTGGAAGCTCGGTGAGCGAGGTGGACATGGACCACAGTTATACTTTGGTACCCTTGGCTTCCCCTCCCCCGTTTATTATCCATTAGGTAAATAAACATTTTACGTTGTCACTGGTCACTATGACAGGGCACTGTGGGTTATACTTTTGTCCTTTCTAAACTCCCTGCTCCCTGGGCCTGCAGTGGCTGCAATACATGGTGGTTCCACTTAGTTACTACTACGATTGTTCCGCTGTTTCTGATGAGGTAGCATCTAAAGTTCTTATTCATTTAGTGAATGCCGTTATTACTATAGGTGTCTTTATTAAAAGCTCATAGTTACTCATTTGCATCCTTGGGGTAATTCAAAACACCTACAGCTTTTTGCTTGCTGGGTTATTACTTTCTTTTATAAGTTAAACTGCATAAGAGACTTAACCTAAAAGCTTAAGCCTTATGACTTCTATAGTTTTTCTTAACTTCATTGTACAAGTTTTGTCATATGTGACAATATAAATTGTAAAAACTCTTCTATTCTTTTGGTGTTTTTTTGAGATAGAGTCTCTCTGTCTTTCTGACTACATAAATACTTGTTATATAAGCCAGGCTGGCCTTGAGCCCACAAAGATCTGTCTCTCTGCCTCTCCCAAATGCTGGGACTAAAAACATGTGCCACCAAGCCTGGATTTATTAATTCTGATTATTTCATTTATGCATACAATGTATTTGGATCATAATACAATGTATTGGCCGTTCTCTGTCCACTTCCCACACCCCTTAGCTCCTGACAGATCTTTTCCCCACAGAACTTTTGTTTTGGTTTGTCTTTTTTTTCTTTCTCTTTTTAGGAAATAAAAATAGAAAGTATTTGCACAATAGCAGCACATTTTTTAAGATTATTTTTCCTTCTGTGTTTGTCTATGCAAGTGTATGCCATGGACATAGGACTGTTCCAGAGTCCAGAAGAGGGCATCGGATCCTCCTCAGTTGTGAGCAGAGCAGGAAGCACTCTTGACCACTGAGCTGTGTTTCCAGTCCCATCATAAAACAATCCTTTCTTTTAGTCACTGTTTTGAGAAGATGGTTTTATATCTTAGCTCTACTTCTTAAAAATATTTTATGAGGAGACAGCAAGCTAGCTGGGCAGGTAAAAAAGGGCTGCCGGGGGCCAGGGGTAACTGTACAGTGTATGCATCATCTCTTAGGAGAGATCCCTGGGCAACTGTACAGTGACACACGTTGTCTCTTAGGAGAGAGCGGGACCACTGGTCCTTAATGATTCTGAAGTCCAGATGGGCTCATGTTAGAACTATAGATTCTACAAGCAAGGAATGCTTGGTTAGGGCCCAGTCCTAGAACCTACAAGCAGCTTCCTGATTGCCCATTCTCTGTAACACTGGCTCTGCCCTCTGAGCTGCTGCCCTCTTCTGTGAGAATTGGTTCAGGCTTAGAGCAATGTAGTGGTCAACTGTTGTTTTTAAATTTTATTTAGAAATTTTTTACAATATATTTTGATCTTATTCTTTCATACACAACTTTCTTTTCTATCCCTTAAAAAAAGAAAAAGGAAAACAACAAAATATGAAAGTCGAAAAGACAACTAAAAAAGGAAACTCGGTAGGACAAAAAATACCAAAACAAGCCCCATGGAGTCTGTGTAGTGTTGGTCTACTCTGATGTACGTAGCCACACTCCACTGGTCACTTGCCGAGTAAGCCATGTGGAGTTAAAAGGAGAGAACATGTTTCCTAGAAGTTGTCTTACTTGTGACATCCATGATGTGGTCTGCACTGCCTCCTAATAACAATAACAGGAAAAAAAATCATAATTTACCTTTCTCAGCAGGTATCAACTGAAAATAGCCATTTGGCTGGGGTGGGACCCCACGTTCACTTCCCCTTCTCAGCACCAAGACTGCTGGAACCCGTGTGTGGAGGTCAGTAGAGAACTTTTAGGGAATCTGCTCTCTCCTTTGACCTTCACATGGATTCTGGGTATCAAACTCAATCCTTGCTCTGAGCCATATTGTCAGCCCCCCCCCCCCTTTTTTTTGGTTGTTTGTTTCTTTGTTTTTACAAGACAGGGTTTCAGTGTGTAGCCTGGCTGTCCTGGAACTTGCTCTGTAGACCAGAAATCTCAGCGTTAAGTGAGGAAGAACTGTGCATTGAGAGCAAGGTATCTTGGTGAGACTGGGAGGGTGGCACGCCTGGCTGCCATCTCTCTGAGACAGTGGTGACTCATAGGATAGAGTAAGAAGGATTACAGAGACCCCCACCCCCCAGACTAGTTAGTCAACAGAGAGACCTCTAAAAGCTTTATTGGAAAATGAACTCCTTATCTTCCAATGTCACGTGTGCATGGTTTAATTTCTGAGAACCAAGTCCTGGCACTGGTCATAAGGTGATACATTCTCGACATTCAGACAGACCTTCTCTTTATGTTTTAGTCAAAGAAGTTTGGCAGAGATCACAGAACTTATTCATACTGCTCTCCTGGTGCATCGTGGGATAGTGAACCTAAGTGAATTACAGTCTTCTGATGGACCACTGAAAGACATGCAGTTTGGAAACAAAATAGCTATCCTGAGTGGAGACTTCCTTCTAGCAAATGCCTGTAATGGATTAGCTCTTCTACAGAATACCAAGGTAAAAACAGAGAGGGTTCACTTGTGCCCGCATAGCCTCGGGGGTCTCATGAGCTCTGTGTGTCCTACTGCGCAGCTTCTCCACATGGATGCTCACTGAAACTGATTATGGTGAGCTTGGCATTGTCAACATGAAGTAAAAGATATGCTAGGAAACACTTTTGAAGAACAAGTTTGGTAGCATGCATTCTGAGGCAGAGGAAGACTGATCATGAGTTCAAGGTCAGCCTGGGCCTCAGCCAGGACCTGTCTTAAAAAAAAAAAAAATCAAACACTCAGGAGGATTATCACAAGTTCAGGTCTCTGGTGTAAGCCAAAAATAAAAAGCCAAATATAAATCCAAAATAAAAGAGCAGGCTGAGGATATAGCTTGGGGTAGAATGCTGGCCTGCCATGTACAAGGATTGCAGGAAGAAAAAGAGAGGCAGGGGGGCAGTGGGGTAGGAGGCAACTAAAAACGCCCAAAACATGTGAACTGTTTTAAAATACTTATCTGAATAATATATTTTGGAATGGGAAAAATTGATGCATGTAGACTTATTTGTAATAGTAAAAAGTTAGCAGATTAAATGTCGAAGAAGGGGTTGAGTGATGTATCTAAATGTATGTTATATAGTCATTAAAGTTTTGTGAGAAAAAAATGTTATATATCATAGGAAAGTATCCACATCATAATATGTGCTTGTAAAAATAAGATTAAAAAACAACTTATACATATTAAGCAAGTCCTTACCTGTGTTAAAAAACAAATCGCTAAATATAAAGGAATGAATGAATACCAAGAAAAACTACAAGGAAATACATCAAAATATTAATTAGGTCACTGCTTTCTGAGTGTAGATCGTCTTTGTTATAGCTTTGTTTGTTTGAGACAAACTTTTACTGTGTGACCTCAAATTTGTAGTGATTCTCTGGGCTCAGACTCATAAGTGTACAGAGGCAGAGGATTGTGAGAGTTTTCTGGCCACTGGTCTAGCTCCGGACTCAGTGTTCCGAAGGCAAACAGGAAAGTTGTCCCGTGGGCAGCTGGGTGGAGGATCTCTTCCACCCTGAAAAGAGCTTAAGCATAGGACCTCAGAGCCAACCCCCACAGTGACACACATCCGACAACAAGGCCACACCTACCACGTCTCCTAATAGTGCCACTTCCTGGGTCAAGCATATTCACAAGTTATAGCTCCTACCACAAATGATAGCTACTGTTTTTAAGAGAAAATAGTATGATAGTGCTGAATATCTCTTTTCTACCGATGTGGGGAACAGGAATTACCTTCATGAAACAGATTAAGAGGCTCAGACCTCCTTCCAGTTGAGCTAACCTCCGTGCTTACTTCCTTGGTCTTAGACTCCTCTATCTGCATCATACTCTTGGCTGGGTCTCGTTGATTTTATCACTGGGATCCACATGTTAAGGCAAGAGCAAATCTTCAGTCATCCCTGGGAGTCACTGGCCCTATGGTCTTTCTTGCCTTTCTGCTAGACCTTCTGTGATCTATGAGAAGTATGGACCCTGCTTGGAGAAGGGAAAGCCTCCAGAGATGGAGCTTTGGTAGAGATTTGTGGGCTCGTTGGACTGCACATGATAAGTGTCTTAGTCAGGGTTTCTATTCCTGCACAAACGTCAGGACCAAAAAGCAAGTTGGGGAGGAAAGGGTTTGTTCAGCTTACACTTCCACATTGCTGTTCATCACCAAAGGAAGTCAGGACTGGAACTCAAGCAGGTCAGGAAGCAGGAGCTGATGCAGAGGCCATGGAGGGATGTTACTTACTGGCTTGCTTCCCCTGGCTTGCTCAGCTTGCTTTCTTATAGAACCCAGGTCTACCAGCCCAGGGATGGCTCCACCCACAATGGGCTGGGCTAGGGATGGCTCCACCCACAATGGGCTGGGCCCTCCCCCTTGATCACTAGTTAAGAAAATGCCTTACAGCTGGATCTCATGGAGGCATTTCCTCAACTGAGGCTCCTTTCTCTGTGATAACTCCAGCTATGTCAAGTTGACACAAACCAGCCAGTAAATAACTTGCAGGCATAATCAGTGTCAACTATGGATTGGGCCCAAATACCTG
Organism: Micromys minutus; assembly: GCF_963924665.1. Taxonomy (NCBI): domain Eukaryota; kingdom Metazoa; phylum Chordata; class Mammalia; order Rodentia; family Muridae; genus Micromys; species Micromys minutus. The sequence goes on along the minus strand of NC_137960.1, from coordinate 37,768,374 downwards.
AGAGGAGGAAATATTCTAGATCTGCTACTTATGTGTACCTAGTTCTGTATTTGGGGAATTATCTTCAACGCAATCTTACATTGGAATATCCACCAAGGCTCTTTGCTTTCAGAGAGGTTTCCTTTGTTTACCTTTCATTGCCCGGTGAATTTCCCTGGCACTGTTCTGCAGTACTGGGTGAACCCGTGGTTTCATACGTGACAGTCAAGCAAACACTGTGGATGTTATCCCGGCTATTTTGTGCTGTCTTAGGAAAGCGTAGCTGTGGCTCTATGTGGAAGTGCAGTCATGCCATAATGAAGCAGACCGTGTTTAAGCTGCTTCCCATTGTGGGGATAATATTTTAGGCATTCTCTTCCCTTAACTAGCTTGTGTCAGTCACACATTTTTTTCTTTCTCTGTGGTTCAAATTCAGTAAAAATGGAGGTTTTATTACCATCAAAATCAAATCCAATTCACAGCCTGTGAAATCTGCTCATGGTGTTTAGCATTCAAAGGCATCACCATACATGTTCCAGAACCTAAGACCTCCACCATCTGCTCCATTAGGCACTGGATTTCAACAGCAGTACTTGATTTACAAAGAGAAGACCAGGAAAAATAAAAAGAAACCTCAGTATGTTTGACAGCAGTACCTGAGAAATAAGAATGCCCTGGACCGTTCCCTGTGAGAGCTCTGCCCTCCACAGCCTCTGCGAACCCTGCTCTGTTAGATTTGTATTGTGTCAAGCCCCTGCAGCAGAACATGCCTTTTTAGACAGCTCTGTCTCTTTCAGAGTTTGAGGGTTCTGCTAAACTAAAGCTTTTCTCCTGTGCATCCCTCCGTTTATTCTAACCGTGGCTCTTCTTTTACCTTGTTCTTCAAAGGGTCATCAAGGTTCTACAGGCTTGGTTCTAAAAGATGCATCGCCAGCTTGTTTTCCGTGAGTCCAGAGTACCATGTCCAGAGGTCCGTGGTTGATCTCCAGATGTGGGCATTTCTGAACTCTCACTTGAGCATGACAGATGAAGGCCAAATTGTGTGACAATATTGTGAACTGCAGAGACAGTGGGGAAAGAAAGTGTGTGAAGTCAAGTGCTCTCTGACAGCGCCTCCCTGTATTCAGAACCCACCCTTTCAGGTCAATACTTGGTTCTGTGTTCCTCAGAATGGTATTTAAAGGAACATGAATATTTCATAGCAGACAGTCTATTTTATTAAAATAGATTTACCACTAAACATGATTATTATCTTGGTATAGTTAGACTCTATTTAATTTCCTTTTATAAGAAGAAATTGTCAACAAAGGCAAAATAAATAGACATTGCGGTAATGAGGGAGCAGGCAGAGCATGAAGCAGGACTTCTGGTTTCAGGGTGACAACCTGCTCTTTTTTTCAAGGGTATGTCTTTAACTTGATGATTAAACTTGGCATGTTTGTGCTGTTTTACTATTTTACAGCTTATTCATTCTACCAGTTTTCTGTTTTCTTCTGCTAATAGGTTTGTATACGACCTTTATGGTGCATTTCTCTGTGCCCCTCCCTCCAGGAGCAAGCTGTTAGCTGAAGGTTTGTACAGTTGGTCAAAATTCAGAGTTGTTTTATTATTACCAAGAGTAAAATTAGCGAAGCCAATTATTCTCCCATTGGCTTTTCCCTAAAGATATTAGAGGTCTTCTAGGCAATTGCCTTAGGTAACGCTTAGATTTTTAAACATTCCTGAGTATAGAAATTGGCATATTAATCCTGCGACAATAGTCTTTTTTGTCTTATAAAATGGTCTTCCTATAGATGGAGTCCAAAGTACAAATTAACAAGTTTTGAATTCAAGAGTGACTTTAAGGATCCGTGGTTGGCCTTCCATTCATTCAGCTATAGGACTTTTTATTCTAGTACTTCGTCACTTAAAAACTGGGACTAAAACACCTGCAGCCTTTGCAGTCATCGTCCCTCGTGCCACTGACATAGTTACTTGAGTAGAGTATGCTGTCCTGCTCCGATCACGTGCTCATTCATGAGGAAATTCCTAGTTTTAAGCACCAAGTTATTACAGAGACATTTAAACATTTAGCGGGAGGACTATAAAATAGAAAAGCACTATGATTTGTAAAGTTTTTTTTTTCAAAAAAATATGTGTAGTGTGTGAAATTATCTACCATGTGCATAGGAGAGCCCTTGGAGGCTCGAGGGGGTATCATAGCCTCTGAAACGGGAATTATAATGGATGTGAGCTGCCATGTGGATGTGGGAACCAAACCAGGATCCTCTACGAGGACAGTAAGAGCTCTAGACTGCTGAACCACCTGACCAGTGACTGTAACTTATCATTTAGAAACCATCACAGGTGGGTTTTTGGTTGGCTGGTTGGTTTTTTTGTTTGTTTGTTTGTTTAGTTTTTTTGGTTTTTGTTTTGTGGGGGTTTTTTGGTATTTATATAGGCAGGATTTGGATTTGAAGATTATTTCAAAGTGCAAATAAGACTATTTTATTTAGGGACTACCTGTCATTGCTTTTATTTTTTCAGAAAGGGTTATTTTATAGTGATATGCCTAACACTTAAAGAAGTAAAATCACATTGCTGCATGTGCACACACACACACACACACACACACACACACCATTCATTTACACTAAATGGGCTTTTGTTGTTCATCGAATGAGAAACTAGGAATCAGGCTGACCCGAGAGCACGGTTATGATGTCATTCTTGGGCGATTCTATTGAGCGTCAGTGACTTACATTCCTCAATAGCTGTCGGCACAGATGTACTCCTTCCGAGTGGTGTGTCTCCTTATGTTAATTCTGCCTTCCTACAGGCGTAAATATGCTGTTTACAAGCAAGGGTTTTGTTTGTGTAAATATGTTCAATTTATGCTTATAAACCTCTTTTATATGTTTGTGTGCATGTGTATATGTATTTATGTATATTTGTATTTATTTAGGTGTGTGTTCATATGGGTGTGAAGATAGCATGTGAATATACATGTAAAGGCAGCAGTTAATGTCAGTGTCTTCAGTTGTTCATTACTTTATTTCCTTCCTTCCTTCCTTCCTTCCTTCTTTCCTTCCTTCCTTCTTTCCTTCCTTCTTTGCATACTTACTTACTTACTTTAAGACAGAGTCTCACTCTGTACCCCTTAGTGAACTAGAACTTGCTATACAAACAGCTTGGCCTTTTGCTGCCTGGCTCTGCCTCCTGAATGCTGGAATTGAAGGCCTGAACTTGCATGCCCAGCTTCCACTCAGGTTTTTGAAGCGGGGGTCTCCCTGAATCTGGACCCCCGGGATTGGCTCAACTGGCTAGCCAACAAGCCCCAGGGAGCCTCCTGTCTGTACATCCCCTATGCTGGGGTTACAAGAATGCTCTGCCGCACTGGGGTTTACGTGGATGCGGGAGAGCAAGCCTCATCTGTGCATGGCAGACACTTCCTGACCAGGCTATCTCCTCAGCCTCTAATAAACAGGCTGCTATTGGGATTTTTAATGTGTTTGTTCTGTTAACATTAGTTCTACATTCTAACTTAAAAACATACTATATTATATGAGCTTAAGGTTTCCCCTTCCCCTAACATACATTTAAGTCAGCATTTTTTTAAGGCATTCTGAGATCTAGATCCATTGTATAGAGTACTTGCAGGCCCTGGACTTTGTCCTCAGTGTTCAGGATCAAGGGTATAAAGGGCATTCTGATCATATGTTTATACCTTTGCTAACATGTTACTTATAGAAGTAATTTATTGGGGGTGGGGTACTTTTGGGAGACATAGTCTCATAAGCTCTCCTCAAACTTGCTTTGTAGCTGAAGTTGGACTTGACCTCTTGATCCCCATCCCTCCATCTACTGAGGATTATAGGCACCACACACTCAGCAATTATTGCATTAATATCTTTAGTCTCTTAAATTAGACGCCCAAAATTAATATTTGCCCTGCATATAATCTACTTGTGTATAGATATTCATGGCCAGAGTATATAGGTACAAAAGGTTAGTAGGTTATTATATATTATAACATTAATAGACCTTCTCTATTTCAATTAAATAGAAAAGTGAAAAATACCATCACGAAAATACTTTAGAATTCCAAAACAAATTATATTCTTCTGCTTTTTCCTTATCATTTGCAAACATAGATACATATTCAATAGACTTCACTTTCTGTGTCTGCTTTCTTGGCTTTTAAAGTAATAAAGTATTAGTATATGTAAAATATACTAAAAAAAAAAAAAAAACTAGAAAGCAAACTAATAGCATGTCTTTTAAAATGCCTTATGTCATTGAAGCCTTGAGTAAAAACAATGTACTGTAGTATTTCTTTGGCATAGCCAGGCCACATGCCATCATGTAAAGTGAATGTTTCTTTCTGGGTCTCACCAACAAATCTGGCAACAAAGGAGAAGAGGCAAAAAGCTCAAAACACACTTGTCTTAGGGTTTTACTGCTGTGAACAGACACCATGACCAAGGCAACTCTTAAAAGGACATTTAAGTGAGCTGGCTCACAGGTTCAGAGGTTCAGTCCCCCATCATCAAGGTGCAAACAGGGCAGCATCCAGGCAGACCTGGTGCAGGCAGAGTTGAGAGTTCTGCATCTTCATCTGAAGGCTGCTGTCAGAATACTGACTTCCAGGCAGCTAGGATGAGGGTCTTAAAACCCACACCCACAGTGACACACCTACTCCAACAAAGCCATATGTCCTAATAGTGCCTCTCCCTGGGCCACGCATATACAAATCATCACAACCCTCATGAAACAAAGCAAACCCCTGCATTCTCTAGGAGCACAACTTTTTAAGTGTGTTGAGCTGAGTCTGCACTAGCTATACTAATCTTTTTTTTTTTTTTTTTTTTTTTTTTTTTTTTTTTTTTTTTTTGAGACACAGTTTCTGGGCAAAATGGCTACAAGGCGCAAGAGTTAAGAACAATTCAAGCTTGACCCATTAACTAATTCTGTGACATCCTCTGGGCTCCACACATGTGTCGTGGTGCACACATACATATACCCTCTACATCATGCACACGTGCACTAATAATATTAAGTAAAATAATTATTCGTTACCTCTGCATCCTAAGTGCTAAAGTTAAAAGTGTGGATCATCATGCAGATAGTTAATTTGATTTTTTTTATATTTTAGTTCATTAAAAATTTCATACAATGTATTTTTATCATATTTAATCCCTCATCCATTTCTCTTTTCCATATCCACCCTCTTTACCTCAGCCCACCTGCCCACCCAACTTTGAGTTGTATCCTTTGCAACCTTTCCAACCAACATTCCCCCAAAGCTCCCTGAGTCTTAGGGAAGAGTTATGATTTATACATAACATTGAGGACTAAGCACTCTACGATCTCATATTATCTGGATGTTGATTGGTTGAAAAGCCTTTCTGATGACAGTTAAGAGATGTACTGATCTATAGGATCTATAAGTCATTCAGAGTTATTCTAATACTGTGCCCATTTATTTAACAGCATAGTAATATCAGGCTCTCCTCTAGAGCCAGTGGAGTGTATAGCCACGGGTTTTTGTCTCTGTTGGCACTGACAGCAGTGGGCTCCTCTCATGGAGTAGGCCTTAGAGCCGACCAGAGCACGTTGGCTACTCCCATAGCATTTATGCCGCCCATGCACTGGTAGCGTATCTTGTCAGGCCGTTCACTGTAACTCTGGGGTTCCCAGGTGAGTGAGACAGGTGATCATTCTCTCTTCCAGGACCACCCTCGCCCTCCAGCACCATGCCAGCTACAGTTAGAAAAGAAAAGGGAATTTAATGCACAGTGATGTGTGACTGTGATCCTCACGCTTAGGATAGAAACAGGACAAGATTGTGAGTGTAAGGTCATCCATGACGGAACGAGCTTGAAGCCTGCCTGGTCTGCATGAGACCCTATCTCAAAACCTTTGTACAAGTAGAGAAGCAGATGATAGGGAATACTAGAACAGAATATGTGTAGACACCCTCATCCTCTTAGCCAGGTTTTTTTCTTTAACCATCAACATTTAAAGATAATGTAACCATTTTACTGTTTGGTTCTTCCCCTACTTTATTTAGTTGCAAATATATTATAAGAATTTTGTTTTCTATCTAATCATCTTTTCATTGCAAGAACATGGCATTGCTAACATTAAGGAGCGACCAACCATTAGCAGGCTACCTCTGTGTAACATTGTCGTTGTTAGAAATGAGTGGTATACACTCCAAACGACTGACTTGCAGGTGTAGTTCCAAACTGCAGTACATTTGTAATTAGATGCCGGCTCTATTCTACCAACGTGAAAAAGAAATCCTCAGGGAACTCAAAGCATCAGCTGAGACCATTTTCATTAATGGCTCAGTTGTATTGATAGAAAATTTGTCTTTGCATTTCCATCATTTTCTTAACTCTATTAGAGTTGGAAACACTCAAGGAAAAAAATCGCTACCAGCCGAACTTGGCTTATAGAGCCTAAGCCCGGGAGCAGATTTTATTTATTTAGCAGTGGTGACTGGGGAGAGCCCTTCTGGCAGCTAATGACCTGCTGGAGTTGTGTGCCCAAGGCAAAGCTTAAGGCCATTAGTCCAACAGGTCATTAACTGACAAATGCCTGACCCCGAGGTCGGTGCTGACATCGTAACCATGAAAACATTAAAGTGGGGTTGTTAGAGTGTATGGCTGTGCCACGGATGTTTCTTTAAGCATTTTGGGAAATTCATTCGATTATTCATAAAGTTTGTCTTTTGTTTTTTCATTTCTCTCTTTTTTAAGATTAAGACAGGATCTTGCCATGTAGCCTAGGCTACCCTCAAACTTTCAGCCTTCCTGACTCAGCCTCTTAAGTCTTGAGATTTTAGATTTACACCACCCCACCCAGCTGGACATCTTCAATTGCCTTTGTTCTGGGGGCATTTTCAGACAGCTGGAGATTAGGAAACACCAAACATTGTGCACCTAATCTAGTACTTACCCGTTTTATGGATGTGAGGTAGGATATCACAAAGGAGAAAGACAATGAAGTGTCTAGCCTTGGGTTTTGGTTTGCTGCTGTTATTGTTTACAGCAGGGTCTCAAGAACTAAGAGTCTAGTATAAGCCACCATTTCTAGTTTATGGAGTGCTGGGATCAAATCCAAGGCTTTGCCAGACATGGTGGTATATGTGTAATTCCAGCTCTCAGGGAGCAAAAGCTGGCAGGTCTCTGAGGACAGCCTGGTCTACAGAGTGAGTTTCAGAATAGCCAGGGCTATACAGAGAAACCCTGTCTCAAACAAAACGAAACAACCCCCCCCCCCAAATCTAGGACTTTGTGCGTGCTACTGAGCTGTTTCATCAGTTCAAACTGTTCATCTTTTCTAGAATGCACCCATCCATCTCTTTTTCCCCTCTCTCCCTCTCCCTCCCTTCTCTCGTTCTCTTTCACTTCTTTATTAGCTGTTTAATACTCTCAGAATCTGAAGTTAGAGTCAACCATCCCCAATTTCTCTTTGAAGGGGGTGTGGTGTCTTAGTCATGTTCTGTTGCTGTGAAGAGACCATGACAACTCTTATCAAAGAAGGCATTTACTTAGGGCTGGCTTACAGTTCCAGAGGGCTAGCCCATTAGCTTTGTGGCAGGGAGCATGGTGGCGTACAAGTACTAAGCTACCACAGACAGCAGTAAGAGACAGACACTGGACTTGGCATGGGCTCTTGAAACCTCAGAGCCCACTCCCAGTGACGCGTCCTCCAACAAGGGAGCCATTTTCATTCAGACCACCATATTCCACTCCCTGCCCCTCATAGGCTTGTAGCCATATCCTAGTCCAGCTATAAAAGTCCCTGTAGTCTTATCAGTCTGAACCCAGTTTAAAAGTTCAAAGTCTCTTCTGAGACTCACACACTCCCCTAAGTCCCTGTAAAATCAAATCAAAAAGCAGATCACATACTTCTTCCAACTTACAGTGGCAGAGAATATATATTAGTTTTCCAGAGGGGGGTAGGAGAGAGGCCACACTGAAGTGAGAAAATACTGGACCAAAACAAAACCAAAAGCCAGCTGGGCATAAACTGCATCTCCACGTCTGATGTCAAGCAGTCTTCAGATCTCCACCTCCTTTCATCTTTGTTGACTGAAACACACTTCTCTTGGGCTGCTTCCACTACCGATTAGCTGCTCTCCTTGGCAGCTTTTCCAGCATTCTAGGAGCTCTAATATTTAGGTGTCTCCAGGCTTCACCTTCACAGCTTCACACAATGGCTTCTCTGGGTCTCCATGTAGGGACGAGTGTGCCTCTGACACAGGCGGGGCCTCAGCATCTCTCCTTACTGTAGGTGAACAAACCACATGACCAAAGCTGCCAAGGTCTGCTGCTTGCTGGAGCCAGAGCATGGCCCCCTTGGTCAATTCCATTTTCATTAGCTTTCTTTTGTCAATGGTTTCCTTTGCTGCCTATTGGCTGTTCTGAAACTCACCCTGTAGACCATGAGTAAACCGAGGCAGGGTGGAGGTGGGGGTTGCCATTAGCCTGAGGGCTTCCAGCTCATCTGTGGGTAACTTTCTTAGTGATCTACATAGACCATGTGTCCATTAAAGTATATTATAATGTATGCAAGATGTGATAAAGCAACATATTAGACTTCATTTAAACATGGACAGGGCCCCCTTGCTTCTCCTTTCCAGGTGCAGGGTTTCATATGTACTACCTCAGTCTACCCGCCGAGCTACATCCCACCCTGGAAGACACATTCTCCTTAGGAGCACTTTGCCTTTGCTTCTGTCTTTTGAGGGTGTAGTGAACGTGTGTGTGACTAACGCCATCAGCATTGCTTTTATGGGTAGCAAAGGCTGGGTGTTTGGTTCACATTCCACATAGACAGAATGATGATTCTGTGTTGCTTTGTCGTTCCCCATTGTCATACTGTAGTTAAAGACTGTGAGAACAAGGTGGCTCAGTAGGGAAAGGTACTTGCTGTACTGGCCTCATGGCCTAGGTTTGATCTCCCCCACATTTGAGGAGAGAGCCAACTCCACAGTTCTGTTCCAGCCTTCACACAAGCGATAGCACAAGTGAAGGAAGTATGTGTAGCGTGTACACACACACACACACACACACACACACACACACACACACACACACACGGTGGGGGGCGGGAACAATAGATTCTTACATTTTCTTTTGTTGTGTCCTGCATGTAGGTTTGTGCACCACATGCACACCTGGCACTGCAAAGGATAAGGGAATGTCCGACCTCTGAACTGAAGTTATGGGTAGTCATGAGCTGCCACATGGGTGCTAGGAATCGAACTCAGGTCCTCTGGAAGACTAGCCTGTGCTCCCACCACTGACCCATCTCTCCAGCCCCACACAGCAACCCTTTCAAATTACATTAAATTCAACTGCCACCTTAGCACGTCAGCTTACTGAGCTTCACTGAAGTCGCAATAGCTTATATTCATCTTTTTTCCCTGAAGATTTAGTTATACTTTGCTTTAGTTTTCAGTTCAAACTGGCCTGGCACACTGGCTAAACATCCACAGCAGTTTTGAATCCTGTCCTCCCGTCAGCTGCGGACGGACAGGACACCTGAATCACGTTTATTGAGAAAGGCACAGCTTGTCTACAAAGAGAGCTTCCTACCACTGACTGAGCTTATCTCGGCTGGTCTAGAGACTATTGACCGACAGTATCCTGCTAATCATTTAGTGGATATAACCCGGCTTGAAGCCTCTCTCAGAGAATAAAAGCAGAATATGGTGGCTCCCTCCCAAGGGGGAAACCTTATTTACCCAGTTGCCAAAGCAGTGTAAGGAAAGAGGGTAAGACAGCGTGGGGTCTGTTCCAGCTGCGTAGATTTAGCCGAGTAAACAGGAGGGCTTCAGGAAGGCTGGACCGTTTAACGCAAGCCTTCTGCTCTCTGCCACGTCCCATTGTCCTTCTCCCCTTCTGGTTTCCTCTCAGACCTTTGCTTTGTATGTAAAAGCCAAATACCAACCTCATGTTGCATTTAAAATACCTATTATATCATTCTATTTCATAAGCAGCTTTTTTTCTTTAAGAATATTTGGTAGACATCTTTGTACGGCAATGCAAGAGTCTCCATCTACTTTCCTCAGTTTCTGTTTGTTTTTAACTTTTTAACTGATTATCTGTGATTTTCACAGATCATGTACCCCAATCCCAGTCATTTCCCCATGCCTCCATATCTACCCTCTACACTTGCAATCTCCTCCACAAAAGAAAGCAAAAAATAAAAATAATTAAATATAATAATAATAATGACCATCTCCCTGTGGAAGCTGTGGTGTGTTTCAAATAGTCACACAGGATACCCTTTTCCTCAAACAGCTTTACTTGGAAATGTTCATTGCAACGAATTATCCATCTGGTTTGAGGCGTCTGGATCCTCAGCAGGACATCTCTAGGGTATCCTGTTGTTGCAGCTTTGTTCTGCCGGGCCGTTGGTTCTTCATGTGCTCCAGCAGCTCATAGAAGAGGAAGACGCTGGAGTGAGACAACTCAAAGCCCTGCCTGCGGGCCTGGGTGGCAGCGGGCTTGTTCCAAAGGCTCTCCAGCTCTCAAACCCCTGTGGCTGTCTCACACTGCCAGGGTGAGGGCCGGGGTTCGCTCTCCTTAGTGCTGCAGCTAGTGAACAGCCCTAGGACATCAACATGGCCGCAGACATTGACACAGACCCAGACATAGGCCACCATGGCCTCAGGTGGCAGCGCAGGCTACTCCAAGCTGGTCCTCACCCTCCTCGTGTTTCCATTCCAGGTCCTCCTCTCTTTAGAGAGCACATGTCATCCTGCTTCTCTTCCTCTGCCACCAACTTGCTCGTTGTAGTGGTGCCCACCCACCCACTGCTGCATGGTGGTGGGTGTGCCTCTAGTTTTCTTCCTTTCTGGGTGTCTTCTGTGTGCACACTGCTGTATGGCAGTGACGGCACCTCTAGGTTTCAATTTCCTTTTTTTTTTTTTTTTAATGGAGATAATTTATTATAGTTCTCAGGAATCATGACTTAGCATTGTTTTCTTTTGCTTTGCTTTGGTTTGGGTTTGTCTCTTGGTACCCAGAATCTTGAGCACACTAAGCAAGCCTCCTGCCTCTAAGCTGCACATCCAGTTGTAGTCATGTTATATTTAGTTAGATCAGTTAGATCAGCTACCACTTTGCCACTTGTCCAGGTAGACCATCAGTCATAATATTTTTCAATGGAAATGATTTTATCATCATACTCCATGCCTTAAAACCAGCCTGGGCAACTTAAGGAAAGCCTTTCTCAAGATACAGTGAATGGAAGGTTTGGATGTAGCTCAGCAGTGGAGTGTCAGCATAAATGAGGCCCTGGGTCAATCTCCAGTAGCACCAAAAAGAAAGGAAGGAGAAAATCATCACAGAGGGCCAAGGTGCATGACAAGCTGATAGATAAAAATACAGCAAAAGGGACCTAAATCTGAACCAGTAGGCACGATAACGTGGGAGGAGGAGACTTGTGGAGCCCTGCCCCTAGAAGGAGGAGACTTGTGGAGCCCTGCCCCTTAGAAGGAGACTTGTGGAGCCCTGCCCCTTAGAAGGAGGAGACTTGTGGAGCCCTGCCCCCCTAGAAGGAGGAGACTTGTGGAGCCCTGCCCCCCTAAAAGGAGGAGACTTGTGGAGCCCTGCCCCCTCGAAGGAGGAGACTTGTGGAGCCCTGCCCCGAGAAGGAGGAGACTTGTGGAGCCCTGCCCCCTAGAAGGAGGAGACTTGTGGAGCTCTGCCCCCTAGAAGGAGGAGACTTGTGGAGCCCTGCCCCCTAGAAGGAGGAGACTTGTGGAGCCCTGCCCCCCTAGAAGGAGGAGACTTGTGGAGCCCTGCCCCCCTAAAAGGAGGAGACTTGTGGAGCCCTGCCCCCTAGAAGGAGGAGACTTGTGGAGCCCTGCCCCAAAACTGGTTCTACAATATGAAGTAGTCAGCCTTGAAAGAATATACATACTACTTTATATAAACTTAGCAGGTTATATTTAAATATTTAGGAGTGAGAGAGAATGTGTCTTTGTGAAGATTTAGGAGGCCATAAATTTGAGAGAACAAGGCGGTGCGTGGGAGGAGCTAGAGAGAAGAAAGGGAAGTGGAGATAGTGTATTATAGTTTCAAAAAATAAAAAATTATAAAAATAAAGTTTGAGCCCTCAAGTATATATGTAGTGTAGGGGAGAGGAAGTTTTAAAAATATATATATTAGTAATATGAGATACCCCACCCAAGTTCATACACAGAAGTTTTCTCAAGTGTACCTGATATTACAGTGTTCCCAAGCATCATGGAGACCCTTGGTTTTTGGTTGTGGGCATTATTTTGGGACATTCCACAAGTGTGTAGCCAAAGGAAGTAGGTGATTTTGATCCTCAGGGGTCTGCTATCACTGGCTGCTTCCTGACAGCCATCATGTAACTGCTGTCTTCTGCTCTGTGCTCCCACAGCTGTGGGTTTGTCCTAAGTTATGAGCTAGACACTCTGCAACCATGACAGACGGCTCAGTCCTTCCTGAAGCCGTTTCTATCAGGTCTTCACAGCAATGTAAAAGTCACGAGTGCCTTGCCTGATTACAAATGCTGAGATTTGTGGGGTTTGTTTTTGGGGGTAGTTTGGGTGTTTGATTGTTTGGAGGTTTTTGTTGTTGGTTTGGTTTGGTTAGTTTGGTTTTGTGAGGACAGAATTTTTCTGTTATCCTGACTGTCCTGGAACTTGCTCTGTAAACCAGGCCAGCCTCGAACTCGGAGATCTGCCTACCTCTGCCTCTGCCTCCCAAGTGCTGGAATTAAAGGCTTGTACCACATGCCTGGCTGAAATGTGTATTTCTAATAGAATTTCTGAGCTACAGAGAACCCTAGCAAACCATCTTGTGAAGCTCTCTTCACCTTACATACGAAGGAAATCAGAACTCCAAACTGATCAACTCCAACTCTCCACAGAAACATGCAGCAAGCCTGAACAGTGTGCGGGTTCTCGTTCTTGGATGCCTTCCCTTGGGCTGCCAGGGCTTCCACTCTGCTTCTCCCTGGTCCGGGGGAACAAAGACCTTGAATTTTTCTCAAAGTTACTCTTGTCTAGAGCTCCTGGAGAGGAAGTTTCAGGTTCTAGACCTCTAGGTGCTATTATCTCCACTAGGTGTTAATAGTCTTTCTTAATTACACACACTCAACACAGTCACATTTAAAATTATTTTTAAACTGCACACAAAAATGCGTACACACACACACACAGAGTACATATGTAGCCGTCACAGAACAGCTTTGGGAAGACACCGACTTTCTTCCCCCATGCAGGTCTCAGGGGTCACTATTTTCCTGCTTGGCAGCAAGCACCTTTACACGCTGAGTCCATCTTGCCAGCCCCTCATAGCACTGCTGATGACGTAAACTATTTCCCAAGAATCTCAAGTTGGGACAGTGGTGAAGACCACTTGCAGAAACTCTGGGCTTGGTTCCCAGCAGCCAATGAGGCAGCGGTGGGCTCCTTGTAACAACAATCCTGGGGGTCATTTCTCCTCCACGGTGCACATGTAAACAAACAGGTACATACACATGCATAAACATATCTTTTAAAGCGTCTGAACCAGACATGCCTATAATTCCAGCACTCCAAAGGCAGAGGCAGGCAGATCTCTAAGTTTGAGACCAGCCTAGCCTAAGAGTTATGAGTTCCAGCCAGTGCTGCCTCTGTCTCAAAAAAGAAGGAAAAAAAAAGAGCAAAAAAAACTAAAGAAAGAAAAGAAAAAAACAGACAAACATGTGAAATTACGTTACTGCATGATGAACGAGCTCTGTATAAATATCTGCAGTTTTAAAGAGGATGAAAAGTTAGTCCACCGTTCTTTGACATGCTTGTTTGAATGACCATTGCAGGCTCTGAACAGGCATTGCTATGTGCAGTGTACCGCTTAGCTCAGGACACAGCCCTCCTCTTTAGCCGGGTCCTGTTTGGAACGCTCCACCCTCCGTGTGTCTCCTTTCTGACCACCTTGGCTGTAGGGCACGAGCTCAGAGAATGCCACTGGTATGCACAGTCATTTACATATGAACTGTGGACTGTGAATGGACCTGGGGAAAGGTGGGAGCTGAAGATTGTTGCTTCTGCCTCCTCTGGTGTTTCAGGGTCATTCAGAGTCAGATCTGCTGTTAAAAGTTCATGCCTTGGGCTGGAGAGATGGCTCAGTGGTTAAGAGCACTGACTACTCTTCTAGAGGTCCTGAGTTCAATTCCCAGAAACCACATGGTGGCTCACAACCATCTGTAATGGGATCTGGTGCCCTCTTCTGGCCTGTAGACATTCACACAGGCAGAATGGTATATACATAAAAAAATAAAGCTAAAAAAAAAATGTTCATGCCTTCATTGCACATTGGACTTTCTCTTTGTAAATCCCTCTTCACATGAATAGAACTGGTCTCTGAGCCCCGACTGTTTGAAAACCATAGCATCTCTTAGGGAGTGAGTGATCTGTATTATGTGTCCAGCCATCAGCGAGCTCTTGGGATATTGCTTGTATAAACTGTAATCCAGTCTGCTGCTGTGTGTTTAGTTACAGACTTTCATAGACCTATTGGCGATATTCAATCCTTCTGGATTTGGGACTAGGGCTTATCTGATACTTTCAGGAGAAAGACATCCATTCATTTTTCTCTCTTCCCCACTTAAATAACTCCGCACATCTGGTAGTACTGTAGGGTCACTGCTTCCAGTTCCTCTGCAGCTTGTATTGCTATAATATTCCTTAAGTATTTAGTTACTTATAGGACATTGTTATTTGAAGAAGGGGGAAAACCTATAGGTCATACAAACTAGCTCATGTGCAGAGCTAGGAAAAGATGCCTTTAGTCGGTAAAATTTCCATATCAGCAGCAGTATGCAGTGTGAATGTGAATAAAGGTAAATGTCCGTGTGTTAAAACTTTAAGGCAGGTCTTTTTTCAAATCGATGTCATTTTCCTCTAAGAAATGTGTATCAAATACAAGATGGCAGAGATTAAAGTATCGTCATGTCTCAGTGCGTATCCCTTGGCTTACTTCAGTTACAGCAATGATAAAAGCTGAAACAAAATCCTTTAATTCAATCAGACCTGAGCTAAACTTCAGGAAACCAAGAGTAAAGCCCAGATCCAGCCTGAGTAGCAAAGGAAGCTGAATACATGTGAAGGCTCAGCAGGAAGAGGATGGGCTTGCCTTGAGGAACTCCTGTTTGAAATGGCTGCTGAACATTGCCACCTGTCTAGCTATTTTATCCTCTTGAATTAAGATGCTTTATGTAGACAAGTACAAAGAGACCATTTACTGGTTTCTGCTTATTTCACACTGTGAAACAAGTTCAACACTTTTGATTTTGCTTGAGGGTTTTTTTTTTTTTTTTTTTTAATAGTTCTGTCAAAATTTTCAGTGTTTATGGTACATTTGACCCAGGGTCCTACACTAAATATGTCCATAGTGCAGTTTTACCTGTTGTTGGGTAACAGGACCCCAGACTGTAGCACAACAGATTTCATGATGGGGAGCACCATTCAGGCCATAAACTCAGCTTACAGCAGAGCTGCCAGAACCAAACAAAGGCCTATTCCACTAAAGCCCATTCCTCGGAACGCCTCTCAACTAACCTTGCTTTTGGCTGCTGTATTCTACAGTTCTGCTTTTGGCTAACTGTTCTGGTTACCTGAAGTATGTCAATCCAGAACATGGTTCTTGTGCTTAAAAGCCCACCCTGAGAAAAGCTCAGGATCCCAAACACCCAGTGCAATTGCCAGCCAATGAATAAAGACTTTTTATTGGCTTAAACCAACGGCCTATCAGTCTTCGCCAATGAATACACCACAACAGTTTGGTTTTTCTGAAGCAGGGTCTTTCTGTGTAGTCTTGGCTGTTCTGGGATTTTCTGTGTAGACTGGGCCAGCCTTGAACTCACTGAGATCTGCCTGCCTTTGCATGGGGAGTGCTGTGATTTAGGAGTGTGCGTTGCCCCATCCAAAACCATGGTGTATTTTAAGTGCATTAGAACAAACACACTTGAGAGGTGAACTATTTTACTGTGGTTTGTTCTTTCTGTACTGAGTATTAAAATGAACATTGTAATGGCTTCCAGAACAGGAGTCCTAGAACAGTGGCCACTTGACAGAAATAAACATGCCGAAAATTAATTGAGTTAATAGTCCATTCATCCTCTGTTTAAATGCTCTGTTCAAATCCTACATTGTGACTAAATGGAGCTGCACCTTGGAATGCTCATTCCATTTGTGTTTCTTGTCTCTAGGTTGTGGAGCTTATAGCCAGTGCTCTTATGGACTTGGTGCACGGAGTATACCAGGAGCGCTGCGCTTCCACCAAGGTAGGAACTGCAGACGTGTCGAGTGTTGATGGTTAGAGTGCTGCCAAGCTTCCTGTTTATGTTTAAACTGTACGTGATTTTTCTTCGCTTCCCTTCTTTTTTTTTTTTTTTTTTTTAGGCTAGTGTTTTGGCTACAAATTCATGGCCATACGCTCAGTACAGATCAGCTTTAGCCAGTTAAAGTAACCTCTGCCTCTCTGGCCGGAGCCTCAGTCTGTTGGGCCCGCAGCAGCCGGGCAGACACCAGGGCACTGCTGGCTGGCGGGTGGCATGGTCAGAAGGGGCTGGCAGGAAGGGCTGCTTTTGCTCAGTGTCTGGGCCAGCCTCTCCCCAGAGAAAGAAGGCTCTGTGTCACAGTGTGAGTGTGGCTGTCAGGAAGGGCGGGGGCGGAGTGAAATGTCTTTTATATCCAAGGTCCAGAAACGCGCTCGTTATTATAGCTCTGTGATAGGAACTAGGACAGTTGCACAGTTGGATTGTTTTGATTAATTTTATAGGTTTAGAATTAGGGCTTTTTGACTCATTTAGCAGGTCATCTTAAGAAAGGCTAGGTTTTGTTTCCTTAAAATGCAGTTATTTCATTTCAGGGGAGATTAGATGTGAGGTGCACGCTCCATTGCCCACCCGCCATCCCCCGTGCTAGCTGCTGTTCCAAGGGCTCCAGTCCATGTTCACTACTTCCTTAGCTCCTGCACTGGCAAACTACCACTCACTGCGAATTAGAAAAGGTATGCTTGTGTGCACATCCTAAGCATTAGCACAGGTCCACTTGGGAAAAAACATAAAGGCAAATTTTACTAAAAGTGAAACATAGGGCACGAGCACCTTAGATTAAAAAAAAAAAAAAAATTAAATCAGAAGTGTAACTGAGGCACTCTGGGAAGACTTCTGTGCCTCCGACGTCTGCTAACATTGGACTCGGATGCGCCATCCCCATGAGGCGTCTCTGACCTCACCTAAGTAACACATTGGAACGCGGGGACCTCACAAGATGTGGACCACACTGAACTCTGTTTGCAAAGTTTTCAAAGACAAAGTGGCTCTCTGTGTGACTGAAGGTTATCAGTGGCAGGAGGCTAGCTTATGATCGAGCTCTACTCACCAAAAGATGCCTTGCACATAATAGGAAGATGATGGCCACTAAGCAGGTGACATTTTAAATGACTTACCTGCTTCCTCCTTTATTCTTCACAAAAATCCTGAGAGGGCGAGTGCTGCTCACTCTTGTGAGGCGTGAGAATGGGAACTTAGAAAAGACTGAATGACTTCTCAAGGTTACACAGCTTACCCAGGATTCGAACTTAAAACCCTGTGCTCTTAGCCTCATTCTTACTCCTGCTCTACCATAACTAACCGTGCTTTGGTAGCTTCTATTGGCCACGCCTAAGGTCTCACCAAGTCACTGCTACAGCCATCTGTTGAGGCAGCTGGGGCATCGTTCTCACCTGGGATGTCTCTGAGGCATCCAGCTCAGGCCCATAGGAAGTGCGTGTTAATTACCAGTATCTGTTGATTCTGTTTTTGAGGGTGTTTATTTGTTGAGACAAGATGTCACGATAAGTTTGGCTAGACTCACACAGGCTGCCGTGTGGTCGAGGCTAACCTGAGCCACATAATGACATCTAGGCCTGAGGTACTGAGACAGAGAAAACAGAACCAAGCACACACACCATGTAATCTTCCTGCCTCTGCCAGCCGTGGCCTTTCCCCTTCCTACCCTGAGGTCACAGATACTTAAGACCTTGAAGTGAGCTGTTCTTGTTGGTTTGCTCTCTTAATTTACCCACCCTTACTCTCTGTGCACTGTAATTATCCCACTTCACTAATCATTATGAAAATGTTGAGTTCCCTATGTCAGTCAGCCTAACAGTGACAATAATAAACCATTGCACAGGTTTGACAGTTATGTTGCTCACATTACCTGAGATGAATAGGCTCGTCCTTGGGAGACGGACTCATTTTATGGAAGAGAATCTTAACAAGGTAGAGCTGATAGCAGCCTCCAAATTTAATATTCTAAATCTTGTTCATTAAGGTGTTTTAAAGATTAGATTTGAACTCAGGTTTGTTTGTTTGGTTTTTTTTTTAAATTAGATTCCAAGTCCCATGCGGTTTTTAAAATACACATGGAAAAAGAACAGACAAAAAACAACAAAGGCTTTGAAGGGTTACTGATGTAAAAGCCACTGAGCAAGCACTGTTTGCTGATTTTACCATTAGCTGATAAATTTCCCTTTAAAAAAAGAAAAAAAAAAATATATATATATATATATAGTACTGCTTTGTTCATCTGCCCTCCCACCTCCCCAGACAAAGCCCTTTAAAGCACTTGAGTCTTTTCAAAGCAGTTAAGATTGAGTATGGTTAAACCCTTTGATGATCAGTTACTTTTCAATAATGGAAATGAAAAGGCATGGTTGACCACAGCAGTCACTGATACAGCTTTCATTTGCACCCCAGGTCCACCTTAAGTTAACATTTTCCTCCCTAACACAAACCTGCACCTTCCCCTTCCTGAGTGTGCTTGCCGTTACAGTGAAAGGAATTGTTTCAGAGACAGAGAGAGAGATCAACACACACACACACACACACACACACACACACACACACACACACACACCAGACTGTCAGGTAACTGAGAAGTTACCACAAGCAGAGGTCACATGGCCCGTGAAGCCCACGCTGTGGGTCTCTGCTGATCAGCCTCTGCACACAGCCTTGAGGCAATTCATCGTGCAGAAGTGCTTTGAGAGTCGAGTTAAGCTGCAGACCATCTTGCTCATCTCTCAGGGACAAGAGAATACAATAATGCTGTTTTCTTTGTGCCAAGTTAATGCAGGAATGGAGATCAGGTAGTGGCAACTCAGCTTTCTGTGGAGTGGCATCTATGGGGTGGGTGGGTGCATTAAAGGAAGAGAGAATTGAAACTGTGCTTTGTAAATCACATTATCCACAGTTAGTACCTAATTTCCCTACAGCGATGAGACATACAACTTAAATTATTTAGCAGATTGCAGGTAAGTTGTGATCATGGAAATATGCAAAGTAATTCAGGAAAACTATTTTGTTCCACTCATGGAAAAGATATTTGTGTTTGCAGTTGCTAGCTTGTAAACCATTTCTTTCTTACAATAATAGTTTTTACTATGTACCTAAAGAAAAAAAAAATTACCCATTTTTGTCTACAATAGCTAATGAAAGAACCCTTTAATCCCAACATTTGGGAGGCAGAGGCCAGCCTGATCTACAGAGTTCCAGGCCAGCCAGGGCTACATAGTGAGACCCTGTCTCAAAAAAAAAAAAAAAAAAAAAAAGAGCCCAGTGGGTAAAAGCACTTGTAGTTCTTCAGTTCCCACATCCACATTATAACTCATCGCAGTAGGAGGCCCTTTGGCTTCCTGGGCATCTGCATGTGTAAACTCAGGTAGACACACACAAATACACACAAATAGCCAGTTTATCTGCAAAGAAATGAGGAAGAAAAGGAGAAGCAAAAAAAAAAAAAAAAAAAAAAAAAACAAACGATCCAAATGAGTGCAAAGCGGCACTTGCGGTGGTCGTGTGCCGTGTTTGCATTACCAGCCCAGGCCACCTGGTCACACCGTCACCAGCTCCACGCCACTTCCTGTTCATAGAAAGGAATACAGTTTCTTCTTCAGAGCTCCCAGCTAGTCATAGGTTAGTGCTGTCTGCAATAATTCAAAGATAGTCAGTGGAGTTCTGTAAGCCTTATCTCATGTATTAGTGATGCAAGGGGGGGGGGGGGTCAGGCCACTCCTACACCTAAGAAAACTACTACAAGGGTAACTCAAGTGTTCGTGATCGTTTAAAGGAGAGTGTCCTGTGGTTTTACGGTCAATGCCGAGACTAGAACCTTTGTTCATAGATTGCAGATTGCATACTGGCACAATCCACTTCTGACCCCTGGGAGGGTCAGCACTGGGATAGAAGCCAGGGCTTTATGCTTGCTCGGAAGTGCTTTGCAAGGGTAAGTTCTGCTTGTGCAAAGTGCTCATGTTCCCATTGTACTTGGTAGATGTACAGTTAACACTGACTTTGGTTTCACAAATCAAAGGATGTTAGTGTGTCAACCGAGCTGCACTGGGGCTGTTGCTCTAGCACACATTTCCTCATTGGTGAAGCAACACCGTGGTCAGTGAAGAACCGGAAATACCGCCACACATGGCGTACAGACTGTAGTCACAACACTCAGGAGGCAGAGGAGGATTAGCACAAGTTCAAGACAAACCTGTTCTACACAGTAAGGTCCAGACCAACCAGAGCTACATCATGAGATGCAGGCTCGCCATGTAAAATACAGGTGAAACTCTGCAAGAAGCTGGGAAGAAAACATGTGACTCCCAGTGCCTTCATGGCAGCTCACATCTGTCACTCCAGTCCCGGGAGGTCTGATGCCCTCTTCTGGCCTCCAAGGGCATGAGGCACACACAGGCGTGCATGCGGGCAAAGTACTTATTTACATAAAATAATAAAATAAAATGTCTTTTAAAAATGTTTTCAAAGTATGATCTTACTGTCTATTTAATAGTTTCTTCATAGTACTACTCTGCAAATTACTGAACCATTCCACAAATTTTATGTTTTGTATGTATTTTTAAGTAGAATAACATCTTTATGGAATATAATTCTGCTGTACTTCACAGACCCTGGTTACGTTTCCAGAAACACACACACACACACACCCAGTTCTCCCTACCAAGAACATGACAATCGTCTCTGCACGGTGCCTTGTATGTATAAGAGTGTGAACAGATCACTAATTAGAGACAAGGTCATGGTGTGAGAGGGATTGGAGAGTTGTGTGGAGAACCTGGGAGGGGTGGAAATGGCATATATACCGGACTTATGTATGAAATTCTCAAAACGTCTTAATTAATATTAGGACATGCTCTTCTGTTTTTAGCAAAACTTACCTGTGAGGTTGGGCTCTGGTTGCCTTTGGGATCCTGGAGTTCAGGAGCTCTCTCCCCATGCCAAGATAAAACCAGTTCACGGTGCCTTTACTGCTTCTGCAGCAGATTTATGCTGAACACCTGTTTCTCTGGGAATCTGGAATTTTCTTGCATTCTAGACAGAGAGCCTATACCAGCAGCCCTGATTAAAAAAAAAAAAAAAAAAAAAAAAAAAAACCATGGGTCTGAGTCTCCAGTGACTGACCACATTTCACGCACAACTCACACTTACTGTTGGAGTGCCAAGCGTGCCCTATGGCTGTGCTGGGATGTTCTATTGAAGGGTTTCTAGACTTCAGCCCCTGAGACTCCTTCCCTGTACTGCTTTTCCTCTGTGTCCTTTCACTCGAGTGTGCGGTGTGTGTGTATAACATTTTTTAAACAAGGTCACACTGTTTAGACTGGCTATCCTGAAATTTGATATGTAAACCAGGCTGGCTTTGAACTCAGAGAGCCCCCCCCCCCCCAGCTATGATTAAAAGCGTGTGCTACCACACCTGGCCAATAAACTGAGATTTGACCCTATACTCTGCACAGTGACTCTCCCTACTATCATCAGACCTGAGGGACTAGAACTAGAGGGGGTGTGAGGAGGGAGAGGGCTCGGTGGTTCGGAACCCTCAGATGACTCAGGGTCAATTCCCAGTAAGCACTTGGAGGCTCATAACCGTCTGTGATACCTGTCCCAGAGGATTGATTGCCCTCTTCTGGTCTCCACTGGCATTGCATATGTGGTGCTCAGACAAAACACCTGTATGAAATAGAAATAAACTTTTTTTTTTTAATTTAAAATTGGGCTAGTGGGTTGGGGTTGCTAACATGCCCATTTTCTAAGACTGTGTCTGTTTGTTTAGCACCGATTTCTGATCTACCCTGACTTAGAGATCTAGCCACAGTCCCCTGTGGTCCTGAGAAGAGGAACAGACAGGATTCCCCTGACTTCATACAGGCTCTGTTCATGTTAGCTTGGCCCCAAACCACAAAAATAAGAGTTTAATCTAGCACTCTGGAGAAAGGCTTGGTTAATTAATATCCCTGAAGGTGCAGAGGTCCAGGCATGTTTCAAAGCACGGTTAATGCTTTACATATTAGTCATGGATTTTGCAGGGCAAAATAAGTCTTATTCTTTTATTTGTCTTAAGTTCGTACTTCTCTTCCTGTGGCTCTTAACTTTCAAGGTAAGTATAAAAAATGAGACAGTCGAGTCTATTAGAAATCACAGGTGTGTGCTCGCCCACTTGCTTGCTCCATTTCTCCCTCCACCTGCCTGCAGAGCTGTGTGCACTGTCTAAGCCACGGGAATAGGATAACTGAGCTCATGGAGGAAGCATTGGAGATTAGGGCTTCCTTCCTGTAATAAAGGGTCAGTGAGTAAGGACACTGCAGCTGGGGCTCACACCTAGAGTGCCAGCACTCCAGAGGCAGAGGCCAACCAGGGCTACACAGTGTGACCCTGCCTTTAAAACAAACAAATACAAACCCAAAAAGTCCCCTGCAGGGATGGCTCATGGAAAGGGTGGAGGCTCTGTAGTGCTGGGTTTACCATTGAAGACTCGTTTACAGACTGAAGGTGGGAAATCAAGGGGATTCTGACAAGGTCAGAGTCAAAGTGGTCCTGGGGGTGGTCCTCGGAAGGGGTAGCTGGCTGATTTTGCTCCACGCCCAGACTTTTGCCATTGTTGCCATTCTTGTTCCTGCCAGCAAACCCTTTCAGAAGCCATTTCTCCACCCCGGCTGGGGGTATTTTAATGATTATTCTACTTAATTATTTTTATCTTAATCAAAAATGTTACCATCTGGTGGGGGGGGTTCTTTTTCTTATCATCGTTACCAACTTTAAGTCTCTTCCTACAAGCATCTAAGCGCCTCTGGGTTTCTCGTAGCAAACAGTGCATGGCATACCAGTAGTAACCCCAGCCACCTGTTGCTAGATTAATTATTTAGAAAGCCTGGAGTGATTGTAGTGGAAGATTCTTGTCATCTTTTTGGGAAGAACTGTTAATATATACTATACTGGGAATAGTTAAAGTGTACAATGTGATGTCTAGACATAAGCAAGGACCAAAAAAACCTACCACAATTAAATTGATAAGCATATATCACCCCCAATGGTTTCTTCTTGTTGTATTCCTCCATCCTGTAGCTTCTGCTGTGAACTGTAGAAAATCTATCATCACTATTAGTTAGTTTGCATTTTTGTAGAACTTTATATAAATGGATCTAGAAATATAGACAGTTTGACTGGGGTCTTTGAGAAGTTAGTTACTTTGAAATGTATCCATACTATATATAAATCTGGATAGTTCATTTCTGCTAAATGGTATTCAGTTGTAAGCATCTAACAGTTTGTGATCCACCTATTGGGGAAAATTTGAGATGTTTTCAGTGCTAAAGTATTACAAATGGAGCTACTGGGAGCATTTGTCTGTGAAGTCTATATAAAAAAAAATGTCCTGTCATTTCTCTTGGGTTTACCCAGGAATAACCACATTGCTATGTATTTTCTTTTGTATAGAAAACTAGCAGTGGACGTTGTGTGCCATACGATGGGTAGGTAGGTATATCCTGCTCTGTGCTGGCTGGCTTCCACCAGCTTGACCAGGCTAGAGTCAGTATGGAAAAGAAAACTTCAGTTAAGAAAACATTTCCACCAGATGGGCCTGTGGTGAATTTTCTTGATTGATGGTTGATGGGGGAGGGTCCTGCTTTCTGTAGAGGTGCCTCCCCTAGGCTGCTGGCCCTGGGTGCTGTAGGAAAGCAGGCTGAGCAAGCCATGGGGAGCAAGCCAGTAAGCAGCACTCCTCCAAGGGCCTCTGCATCAGCTCCTGCCTCCAGGTTCCTGCCCTGGCTCCTCTCAGTAAAGGATTGTTATCCTAGAACATCAATGAAACAGCTCCTCTCCCTTGCATAGTGCTTTGGTCATGGTGATTTATCACAGCAGTGGATCACATTCCTCAGCTGTGTATGAGAATTCTGGTTGTCCACGCCTTGCTAAAACTCAATGTAATCAATAGTTAATATTTTAGCCACTCTAAAGTATAATTTTGGCCTACCCTGCATTTTTAACTCATTGTAGTTTTAGCTGATATTTCCCTAGTAAATAACAGTGCAGAACATCTTCCATCTTTTTATATTTATTTCCCATTAGTAGCCTTTTTATGTTTATTTCCCATTAGTAAAGTGTCTTTATCGACATTTTACTCATCTTAATTGAGCTATTTGGTATTGGAAAGATACTTGTTATTTGTTGATCAAGTTGTTTTATCTTACATCCTACAATCTTATCAATTTGTTTGTCATAACAATCTTTGATTTTATAGGTTCTATGGAACTTTATGTAGGTGGTCATTTGGCATTTGTGAATAAAGAAAATTTTCCCTTTTTTTGAAGTAAATGCTTTCTTGGTTCTTTTTATCTGTCGTATCTGGACAGGAACCTGAAGGCAGGAGCTGATGCAGAGGCCATGGAAGATGCTGCTTTCTGGCTTACTCCTCCTGGCTTGCTCAGCCTGTTGCTTATATAAGCCAAGACCAGCAGCAGCCCAGGGATGGGACCACAGTGAGCTGGGCCCTCCTACATCAGTGAAGAAAATGCACCACAGGCCAATCTGGTGGGGACATTATTTTTTTCTCAGTCAAGGTTTCCCTCTTCAAAAATGATTCTGGCTTGGGTCTAGTTGCTATAAATGCTGTGTTGTTTTGTTCTGTTTTGCTTTTTTTATTTCTTCAAAGCAGAGCTAAATTGGGCACTCTTGATAAATTGCTTATTGGTAAACATACTGACTCTCTGCTTATGCCGAAAACATATACTGAGTACTCCTAGAAATCCAAACCAAAGCTTCAGTTAAGACAACAGCCCAGACCTGCCCTTGAGATCTGAAAGTATGCAGAGCTCAGAAGAGACGTATTCACAGGAAACCCCTGCACAGCAATATATCCACAAACCATATGCAAGTCACACGTGTAGAGAGGCTGTGTGTGCAAGAAGAGAAAGGACAACCTGGTAAGAATTCACATTTCAGAGTATGTTCTACAACAGGGCATGGTGATGCCCTCCTGTAATTTCAGTGCTTAATCAGGAGTTTGAGCCCGCCTGACTCAAAGGAAGAAAGAGAAGGACTGGAGAAGGGAAGGGGGGAGTAAGGAGAGGGGGCTCTTGGAGGGGGTAATTTTGTTATTTCCTCAATCTTAGAAGTAGAGCAAAAGGCAGAAGAAAGTCAGGAACCAGAAAGATGGCACACTCAGTCAAATGTTCCACCCACTAGCCCGAGGGTCTGGGTCGAAATCTGGGCGGATGTCTGAAGCCCCAGTGCTGGATGGGGGCTGGACAGTCAGCCAAGTCAGCGAACTTCATCGAACATGAAAAGGCAGAGAACAACTTAGAGAGGCGAGGGGACTGCTAGAGATCTGTCATGTCAGGAGCTGACACTGGACACTAATTGGGTCATCGATTTACTGACTCATGTCACATGACTTTGAGCATGTGTTGTGTGGAAGCACTAGATTTGCAAGGGCTTGATAACAAATGTTTTTCCATATATTTAAAGGAAAGTGTATAGTTTAGGAGCTTTAAGTGTGAAGCAGTGAGCATTAAGATACTCTAGGGTGTCTGTCATTGGTCCATTACTCACAGCTTGTCCCTCATATTATACCCAGGACATGCATTAACGAGCTAATAAAATGTGTCATCTCGTGTTTATCGTTTGCTGGGCATCTGTTCAAACTCATATCACAAGTCTAAGATTTGAAGAGTCTCAGTTTAAAAAATAAAACAAATCACTAGATATCCAGTACCACATTTAAAAAGCAAAGTACTGGCTGGGGAGATAGCTCAGTGTAAAGTGTTTGCTGCACACCGTTAGGACCTGAGTCCTTCCAGCAACCACATGGAAAGCCAGGCATCACAGCATGGTCAGCATAAAGCCAGGGGGGGGGGCCGGGGGTGCTGCGCATCTTCATTCCCAAGGGGCAGACTCTTGAGATTTAGGTCAGCCTGTTCTACATAGTGAGTTTCAAGCCAGCCAGACCTTGAGTAAATAAATAATTGTTTTAAAGATTTATTTATATTTTTGAGAGAGAGTGTGTGTGTGTGTATATGTGTGTGTGATAGAGTGCTGATACTCAGAGGCTAGAGATGTCCAATCCCCTGTAGCCGGAGTTATAGGCGGTACCACCTGATTTGGGTGCTAAGAATACACTCAGGTCCTCTGGAAAGAGAAAAGTAATGACCTCTCTCCAGCCCCCCCCCCCCAATAAATAGTTTTTTATAAATGATAAAGTATAAAGACATGGAGAAAAATTCACCCAGTCCTAAATGCACGCGTGTGCGCTCGCGCGCGCGTGTGCGCGCACACACACACACACACACACACACACACACACTATGCATGTCACATGAGAGACTTACTGGAGCAGAGGTACACAAGAGGCTACCTCTGAGCAGGGGTGGAAAAGAGAGCAGGCTGTGAAGGCAAGAGCTTTATAAGAGGTGTGGAACATGCACATAGGGAAATGTGCAGCCTGTGGTGACAATGGAAATGCGTGGCATTGGTGGCTAGTGATGACTAAGCTCCTGGTGCCGAGCCACCCAATTTTAAGGTGGAATGGAATAAATAACCATACTATAGATATTTTAAAACAAACACAAAACCTTTTAAGGCAACACGTTAACATTCTGGTTTTTAAGCCCTTGTTGAAAGATGTGGGAAGACATCTCTAGTCAGCTTGCTTTACTGCAGCTCTCAGGCCAGTCAGCCTTTATTTTATCACAGTCTGGAGGCTGCACATCTAAACTTCCAGGCAGTTTAATCTGTGAGGGCTCTCTTCCATGCCTGCATACATCCCCTGTCTGCTCTGTCCTCACATAGCAGAGAAGTACGGTAGTAGAGACTCTTTGGTATCTAATATTGGTTGAGGGCACTAATCTTATTAAGTTGGGCCACCTGCTTATTACCTCATGTAACCTTAATTACTTTCTTGCTACAGAGATACCCGTGCTCAGAATTACAGCTTCAGAGTTTACGTTTGAGAGGATGCAGACGTTCATCTGTAGCAGTAGTCAAAGCGAGTACTTTATTCATGCCCTCACTCCCATCATCAGTGGCCGATAGGCTGCACTTGGCTCTGCCCCCTGCCTGCTCATCCTGGCTTAAGTCAAACTTTTTCAGTAGGTCAAGGAAGAAAGAACTGGCTGATCAGCACAGTGACTTCTTAGGTTGCAGTGATGTCTCACTTTTACTTGTTAACAATGAAAGTAATAATTCTGGTCCGTGGTAAGGCAGTCTCATATGTGTCTGGCCAGTCTATGGCTCAGAAGCTTCTTTCTGGAAAGCACACTGGCCGAATGTTTAGACCGTTGAACTCCACCTGTGGCCACCTGGCTCCAGGCTCATCAGCGAGCCCCACCCCAACCACTCCCGGGTTCGCCTTTCCAAGATGGGGATAGAAAGGCTTAGGAAGCTTTCTGTGGCCTTGTACTTACTCATGAGTCACTCCCATTGGAAAACCAGTTGTCCTGTCATGCAGTAGCCCCGAAACAGGGCCCGTGTACCAAGCAGCTAAAGCCTAGTGCCAGTAACCCCTGGAGTGGGCTCCAGAGTGTGTATTAGTTTTCTGTCCAGATATCGAATCAAAGAGGAAGCACTGGCTCTTTTTGAGGCAGGGTCTCTCACGAACCCAGACCTTGCTACTTCAGCTAGACTGTCTGAACAGCGAGCTCCCAGGACCTGCCTGTCTCTGCCCTTTCCCACTCTGGCTTTTACATGGAGGCTCCAGATCCAAACCCAGGTCCTCGAGCTTGCCCAGCAAGCACGTAACCCACCGAGCATCTCCCTGGCCCCGAGAAACACTTCTGAAAAGTCTTAATGATAAACATGTTCACGGCTTCCCAGCTGCTTTTTTCTGTGATTTCTATGGATGTGAAACTTCCAGGTGGTTACTTTACTAGGTCCTGTGTAGCCGGGATATAATTCAAAACAAACTATCTCATACTGTGAGATGAGGCTGTTAACACATCATCCTTTTCCCCCCTCACATTTGCTCAGGATTCCTTCCTCATTACAAGATCTCTTTAATGCTTCTCTTTAATACTACTAGGCTTAATATATAGGGTTAAATGCAGATGGATAGATAGGTAGATAGATGGATGGATGAACAGACAGACAGGCAGGCATTCATCATTCACTCTTACACACAAACTCCTTTTATCCTAAAAGGTATGAGGGGAGCTGGAGAGACAGCTTATTGGATAAGAACACTTGATACTCTTCCAAAAACTGTGGTTCAATTCCCAGCACCCACATAGTAGCTGAGAACTGTTTGTAACTCCAATTCCAGAGGATCTATACTTTCTTCTAGCCGCAGTAAGGACTAGGTGTGTATGTAGCACACAGACATGCGTGTAAGCAAAATATTCATACACATAAAAATTTTCAAATGAAATATATGAAACATAGCATATATTTCTATATACTAAGCATAACAGAATCCAATTGCTATATATCTGAGGATGATATTTACCACCTACTTTTACCTGGTCTTGCTTAAAATACGTTCTTGAAACTTCCTTACCTGTTAAGCAAGAATTATGAGACCTAAAACTTGGGGTGGGAAGTGATGGGCTATGTGATGCAGAAATGTCATCATCATGGTCATTAGCCAGCAGGACAAATGAGGCCCCTTCACCTCCTTACTTCTTCCTCCCTGAACTGCATGGGGCTGGGAAGGTTTCTTCTATTTGTCTCACTATATTTTGTCGTTAAGATCTTATTTTTATTGTTAATTATTTGTAGGTGACAGAGTACACGTGATTCCAGTACAGTGCCCACAGATTCCAGGAGGTGTCAGATCCCTGGAGCTGGAATGACAAACAGTTATGGGCTACTCACTGGGTGCTGGAGTTCTCGCAAGAGCAGTGTGTGCTCTTGATGGCTGAACCACCCTCCGACATCTCATGACTGTCTCTTACTTAGCTTCAGAAAATAGTTAAGATCTAGGCATGGCAGCCACACCTGAAATCCCAGCATTCAGAAGCTCAGGGCCAGCCCCTGCTAAGTAGTGAATTATATGAGACCCTGTCTCAAAACAAAAAATTCAAAGGAAATAATTTAAGCATTAAAATGTGTATTAAGGGAATCTAGTCACTTATCCAACCCATATTTAGGTCTCATTTATAAAAACAGTGACCCAGAATACAAATGGAAAGTGGGCAGCTGGAAGCCGAAGCGTCTGTGCACAGAGTGGTTGAGAGGGGCACAGCTGGAGATCCAAGTACTCATTTCTAGCAGTTGCTCTAAGCTGAACACAGCCCCAGCCTTTGTATACTTTAAGGACATCGCTTCAACTTCGCAGATGGTCAGCTTAGTCCCCAAAACTCTTCTGATCATGAGAAAGTAAATAGTTTGGTCCAGCAGATTCGGCAACTTTCTGGCCCAATTAGTTTGCGCTTGTACAGTGACCGTGGACCTAACCTTGAAGCCCTCATAGCCACAGTGACAAATACACTTTGGACAAAAAGCAGGTTCTTCCTTACGCATTTGTGCCCATGGCCGTGCCCTCCTAGGTGTCCCTGTTGTTGAGCATACCACCAGTGTGCCCATCTCAGGCAGCATCAGCACACCCTCCATGATTCCAACCAGCTTTACCCAAGCAAAATAAGCCACGAGCTAGAGAGCAAGGTGACAGTAGTCTGTACTAAGATACCTCCGTTTGACTGGTATTCATATGCATAATGGCATAAAACTACCCCTTTCCAAAATAAAGAACTCCCATCTAAAGTAAATATTCATCTAATGTCAAAACAAATACACAAATATGTAGATATGGTCTCCATTCCTACACAAGCATCATGACCAAGAAGCAAGTTGGGGAGGAAAGGGTTTGTTCAGCTTACACTTCCACATTGCTGTTCATCACCAGAGGAAGTCAGGACTGGAACCCAAGCAGGTCAGGAAGCAGGAGCCTGATGCAGAGGCCATGGAGGGATGTTACTTACTGGCTTGCTTCCCCTGGCTTGCTCAGCCTGCTTTCTTATATAACCCAGGTCTACCAGCACAGGGATGGCTCCACCCACAATGGGCTGGGCCCTCCCCCCTTGATCACTAGTTGAGAAAATGCCTTAAAGCTGACTCTCATGGAGGCATTTCCTCAGCTGAGGCTCCTTTCTCTGTGATAGCTCCAGCTTGTGTCAAGTTGACACAAAACCAGCCAGTACAATGGATATGGGTAGCTGAAGTTGCATGTGAAAAATTCTCAAAGAATATACATAAAATCTGTCTAAACCTGCAGATTCTGTGACATTGTAAATATATCTAAATCTCTTATCTCTGACCCTGTGCACCCATTTTGTATATCTCATATTTAAAGAGACTGGTCTAGATGTGGCTATTAGTTTTCCTAGAGCATGTTTTCTTAGTATATACATGACAGTCTGGTAGAAATGAATAGAAGGATTTTGCTTCTTTAATAACCAAGTTCATACTAAGTAATAACTTGATGTTCAGGGAATAACATTTCTGATTAACTCAGGAGCAGAGTTATTAACTTATGGTCCAATTAAGTGATGGCAGTAGATTTCAGGGGACCATAAATTAATTGTTTCTGGTTATCTGAATAATCTTTTCCAGAGATTGTCTGTTCCATGAATAATTTAAAAGTGTAAAAATGGTGAATAATGAAGAGTGTAAATCCCAGTAAGAAATACACAATGAGCAGAGCTGAGCCTTTGGTGGTTTCAGGCCTTGCGATTAGCCTTTTACACACTCACAGTTACGTATACACACATACAGTAGCACACAATTAAAATTAGTGTAGAATTTCAAAATGCTAAAGAAAATGTTATGATGACCGCATCTAATGTGTGTTGAAAGCTCTGCCTATCCGTATGCATGCTTCTGAGTGTGTGTTTGTTTGTTTCTTTGGTTGGTTGTTGTTGTTTTCTATCCCTGGCCCATGAGCTTTCTGTGGACAAGCAGTTTATAGAATTTTTCATGTAAATTGGTTTGCAGAGATCTGGTCCATGATGCATAAATGAGTGTGTTACATAAACAACCAAACTGATCAAGAGCCATACATTGTTCAGCTATTTTTTAAATGTGTGTATGCATGTGCACTGTGTGTGTATATGCATTCGCACTGTGTGTGTATCCATGTGCCCTACACCAGTTTCCCTGGAACTGGAGCTGCAGACATTTGTGAGCTGCTATGTGGGTGCCGGGCATTGAGCCAGGGTCTTCTACAAGAGCAGCAGATGTCATTTCTCTTCAGTTAGCATCCAGTGTTGAGGTCCATCCCTGGGACACTGTGTATCAGTAGTTCCTTAGTAATTGTATTATACCCTTTAGCTTAAAATTAAAATGAACACAGAACTCATAATAAATTAAAGTGATAAACAGGATTATAGTCACTTAACTTAAAGTTATTTAAAATGGAATGATGCCCAGATGATTAAAATACAGGTAAGTGACTAGCACCTAGGCTGTCAGAGAAACACATAGTCACTCATATGAATCAAGCACGATATCAAACTGTAGGTAATGTTTTTTTAAAGAAGAAAATATTTGTGTGAATATTTGCAAATATTATTCAAAATATTTATACTGAAGACACTCAGTTTAATGAATTGAGAGTACAGAAAAATAAAACCTTTGAAGGGAATAATATTTAAAAATTCTCACAAATATAAAATTGTATATAATTCAAGAAATAAGTGTACCCTGAGATGTTTTGGGTAAGAATTAGACCAAAAGGTCATTGCTATCGCCATAAAAGGAAAGGTCAGCTATTATGTTTTAGAATTCGTAGATTGTATGAGCTAAGAGAAGCATTAAGAAATAATTATTTTTATTATTTCAACCAAGTTAGGAAGAACAGAGGAAAATAGAGAAAAGAAATACTAAAAGATGAAGAAAAGGTTTCATTAATACATAGTATACAGCCCACACGCCATCTTTGGTGCTAATACAGCCACCCAGTTACATGCCCGTGGTCGCCTGAGGACAGCTGCTGTCCTTGCTTTCATGGATCTTCTGTTCTGATGAAGGAGACAGGCAATGCATCTTTCATCAAATGAATATATGAGGAGCCCAGCAGTATCAAAGAAAGGCTGTTTGAAGCTGAGGCGAAGGGAAGAGAAGTGGGTGGAGTGTTGGAGGGAAGGAAAGAGCAGAAAGCAATGCAGTGAGAAACCAGCCACGCAGACATTGTACGAGCCAGTGTGATCATGGATTCTGCTTTTTTAAAGGTATCCACTGTGGCAGCTAGATGATCAAAGACTGTGACCCTCATTGTACATGTGTGCAGAACATAAAGTGACTTCTAGGTGTGTAATTCCTAGGTCATGGAGCAAATACATTAACAATGTTGATAGATATACAAACTTTTCTGCCTAGTTCCCAACTCCACCAGCCAAGTGTGTTAAGTCACAAAATCAAGGTGACAGAAATGTGTTCCTTCTGGACACCTCTCTAGAAAACCCATGCAGTTGCCTCTGCTAGTTTTTAACCTTTGTTGCTTCAGATCCAACAGCTCATGTGAACCCATGGCTTCTCTTGTTAATGTGTCATCTTTTTCTAGCCCCTGTTCTGATGGCACTCTTACCAGGACATGTAGGTGGATCCTGATGGTGCGTAGCTGTGATCCCAGCACCCGGGAGATGAAGGAGATATGGCCATCTTGGCTACATAGTGAGCTACATGAGACCCTGACACAAAGAAGTAAGAGTCCACGTCGCCCACTCCGTTAATCCTTCATCTCAGAATGCTAAATTCCACCTGGTCTTTAAAGCCCTTGGTGCTATATAAGCACAGGCGCCAGGAGTTGGGAGGTAGGCGTGTGAGAAGGGGCTGAGGGGGTTCCTTTTTCTCATGTGAAGATTTTCATTTGTCTTAGGATTGTATAATGGTTTGGTTTGCTTTGGTTTTGCCATTTGGAGTTTATCATAGACTAAAACACAGATCAGATTTTATTTTCTCTAAAATGATACATTTACTAGAAAATCCAGCTTGGCTTGGACTTTTTCATAAAATACAGAGAAGTTCTGCATGCGCTTCAGTTACTTTTTGAAGTCTCTGGTTTTTCCATTGCCTGCCCGTCCAAAACACATTTTATTTTAAGTGTGTGTGTGTGTGTGTGTGTAAGTACAGGCCCCCAACCCTTGAAGCTGGAGTTACAGGTATTTGTGAGCCACCCAGTGTGAGGGCTAGAGACTGAACTTAACTCTTCTGCAAGAATAGCAAGTCCTCTTAACTCCTGGAGCCATGAGGCCATCCTTTGAGCCCCACTTTGTTTTTTAATTACCAAGTCTTGATATTACCAGGTGGGACTGAAGCTCGGTGTTTCTGTTCGCCCTACCCCACTCCACACTCACATAACACTACATGGCCTTCCTTTTCCAAGATTTCCCTTGCTAGTCTTCTTTCCCCCTCTTTTATTCCTGCCCGTGGTGGTTGTAATAAGAACGGTTCCCATAAGTTCATATATTTTAATGCTTAATCACCAGGGAATAAAACTGTTTGAAAAGCATTAGGAGGTGTGTTCATTATGGTTCCCATTGCTGTGAAGTGACACCATGAACATTTTTGAGACTGGCTTACAGTTCAGAGGTTCAGTCCCTTATCATCATGGCAGGAAGCATGGCAGCATCCAGGCAGACATGGTGCTGGAGAAGGAGCTGAGAGTTCTACATCTTAATCCTCAGACAGTAGAAATACTGTCACACTGGGCGTAACTTGAGCATAGGAGACCTCAAAGCCTGCCCCCCACATTCTTCAGCCTTCTTCCAACAAGGCCACACCTACTCCAACAAGGCCACACCTACTCCAACAAGGCCACACCTACTCCAACAAGGCCACACCTACTCCAACAAGGCCACACCTACTCCAACAAGGCCACACCTACTCCAACAAGGCCACACCTACTCCAACAAGGCCACACCGCCTAATAGTGCAGCTCCCTATGGGTCCAACACTCAAACACATGAGTTGGGGGCGGGGGGGGGGGGCATGCCTATTCAGCCCACCACAGAAGGTGTAGTCTAATCATAGGAAGAAGTATGTTGCTGGGGGTGGGCTTGTCTGTACACCTTCTGATTCGTTTTAGTTATGATTTATTATGGTAATTATGAACTTTGTCCCCTGCTACCATGTTCAGGTATCTTCTTGTTTGTGGTAATTTTAGTTTTCCCAGTGTGCCCTGTCTTCATGGTGCCTTACTATTGTCATTACAGTAACGTGCAGTAGGACCCTCATGTTTCAGAACACTCAGTAACATTCAAGAACTGATGGTGTATAAGCAGAGGTCAGACCAGAGAGTTTCTACATGTCTGTCTCCTCTTGTGTTTTATAGAGGTTCTCAAGCTTAAGATGAAGCAGTCAGCTTGGCCACTGCCTTATTGCAAAAGTAGGAATGTTACCTGTCTGTCCTTACGTTGTTTCATTTCTTTATTTATTGTAGCCCTGTCTAGCCCGGAATTTATAATCCTCCTGCCTCAGCCTCTCAGTTACTGAGATTGCAACTGTATACCACCAGAGCCTTTTCATCTTGGCCTTTTTTACCCTTTCAGGAAAATTCTATCGCAGAAAATGTTGGCATGTCGTCCTGGAAGGAGCGGACTTTCCTGTCCCACTGTGCTTTGCTAGCGAAGAGCTGCCAGGCGGCAATGGAGTTAGCAAAGCATGGAGCTGCGGTGCAGAACATGGCGTTCCAGTACGGGAAGCACATGGCCATGAGTCTCAAGGTGCGCCCTGTCCCCTGCATGCCGAACTGTGCTGCATGTCCACAGAAAGCCGTCGGCACTCAATAAGCTGCTTTTACATCTTGACAGATGTTGTTTATGGTGCCAGTGAAATATGTCAGTCAATAACATGCAATATCACCTTCACAGAATGGTAGACTGTATTTTATTTTTGTTACAGTCCCCTTGTAGCTCCTATGTGAAACAAATATTGAAAAGTTAATGAAATTTGAAGGTATACTGTAGAAAGTTGAAAGCTTGGATTTTAATTCATGATTTAATATTTTTAATCAAAGCTAGAGCATAAATTTATTAAGAAAAAGTGAGAACACTCCCAAGAGTAGGAGAGGCTAGAAGGGAGGAGTACTTTAATAACTCATTCTTTTCAGTGACATGTGAAATATAAAACAAAACAAAGCCAGCTGCTTTGTGGTTGTCTCTGTTTAACTTTAAAATTTCATTAACTTAGGACATCCAGAGCTACATAATAGAAAACTCAGTCTCAAAAAATTTTTCAGTTCTATACTTTCAGATGTTAGTTAACTCATATAACACAGGAACACATACATGTTTATGTATGTATGTGCACATGTATATATTTACACACACACATAAAACACATGTTTCTTAGTTTGGGTTTGTATTCCTGCACAAAACATCCCAGTAATGCAAAGATTTCACTTTAATAGTTCTGGTATCTTGTTAATCACAGCTGATTATTCAGCCCCAGCTAACCAAAACCACAGAATCTTCACAATCAAAACAACAACAGCCCTAATAAGAGTCTTTAATCTTTCCCCCTGAAATTTCACAAGCCAGGCCTCCATCTTCTGCACTGTTCTTAACATTATATTCCAAGCTCCTGCAGAACATCCCACAGAACTCTTAATATCCCAATGGCTCTTCTAGCTCAGAGTTCCAAAGTCCTTCCACAGTCCTCCCCAAAACATGGTCGGATTGTCAGAGGAATACCCCACTATGCAGGTACCAATTTGTCTTAGTCAGGGTTTCTATTCCTGCACAAGCATCATCACCAAGAAGCAAGTTGGGGAGGAAAGGGTTTATTCAGCTTACACTTCCACATTGCTGTTCATCACCAAAGGAAGTCAGGACTGGAACTCAAGCAGGTCAGGAAGCAGGAGCTGATGCAGAGGCCGTGGAGGGATGTTGCTTACTGGCTTGCTTCCCCTGGCTTGCTCAGCCTGCTTTCCTATAGAACCCAGGTCTACCAGCCCAGGGATGGCACCACCCACAATGGGCTGGGCCCTCCCCCCTTGATCACTAGTTGAGGAAATGCCTTACAGCTGGATCTCATGGAGGCATTTCCCCAACTGAGGCTCCTTTCTCTGTGATAATTCCAACTTGTGTCAAGTTGACACAAAAACAGCCAGTACAACATGTATGTGTTTATATGTGTATGTGTCTATGTCTGTGTGTATCTATATATGCATGTCCCTGTGTGTGTGTGTGTGTTTATATGTGTTTGTGTTCTGTACCTCTATATATGTGTATATCTCTGTCTGTATATATATATTTGTAATTTCCAGATGAGATTTTTCATATTTTGTTAAAACTTGGGTTCTTTATAAACTAGTTGTATATATTATCTCTTCAGTTAAGTCTCTCTACCTTTAACTGAAAGTTAAAGGAGAAGAGGCTGAAGATGAGAAGCTTGTTGCTAGGTTATCCAGATGTGCACGTGCTTACCAAATGGAATTAAAGTGCAGGAGGCACTGTGTAACTGGAGCTTCCTCATTGATGTGTCATACTCCCCTCTCCTCCTGCTCTCCTTCCAGATACATTCTGACCTCCAGCCTTTTATTAAAGACAAGACCAGTGACTCTAAGACATTCAACCTAAACTCAGCACCTGTAGTCTTACATCAGGAGTTTCTTGGAAGAGATTTGTGGATGAAGCAGATTGGAGAGGTAAGTTGAAATCACTTCTATTTTTGATATTATTTAGTTGATCCTAGAACAAAATTCCTACTTCATGGTGGTTTAAAGATAATAGATCAGCCATTTAAAAAAAAAAAAAAAAAGCTTTCTTTACAGATGAGACTCTTTATAACCTATGTTTCAGACGTAAAATATTAGTTATAAGCTAGGGGCCACATTTCCGTTGAGTTTGTGAACTACCGTAATACAGCACTAGTGCCTGTTGAGAATGCTAATTAACTTTGGGGATATTTTTCTAACGACTTTCAGAAACTGGGCATGGTAATAGCACTACCCTTTAACTGACAGCAATTTCCCATCTGTAGACTCCAGTGCAAGCTGCAGAATAACATGAGCTCCGTCTGTCAGCTTGTTGGGTTATTTTAAAACAAACTTGGACCTTAAACACCCATTTTGCAACATTATCAAAGCCATAAGGGTGGGGGAGCATGGAGAAGTGGGGAGAGTAGAGGGGCAAGGATTGGGTAAAATTCCAGCATTTTGGAAGGGCCCGAGGAGATTAAGGGGAACTATTTGGTTTATCTTAGTATAGAAACTCTGGTACAAAAACTTCCTACTTTTTCATTTAGAATCTTGTGGTATTTATTTAACTTCAGGCTGTAATTGGCATGATTATACTGGTCTGTAGATGTAGCCATGCAATGCACAGCGCCTAAGCGAGGATCTATACTCTGAAAGATAAAGTTCCCCGTCTGCTAACCTCTTCCTGTACTGAGCCAGCTCAAAGTCCCTCATAGTCGCCAAGGAGAGAACTGGAAGATCCAGTCTTAGGAAACTGTCACCACAGAGAAAAGAACGGCAGAGGTGGCAGTTGAGGGTCCCCTCAGTCAGCATCGATTGGACAGTCATCCACAGTGACCAGTCTTTGCAAGTCCATGACAGGTTCTCTAGCTGCCTCTCCCTGGAGAAGGATATGGAACAGAGGACAGCGGGACGCTGAGAAAAGACTGAGTCATGAATGAGGGAGCCTAAAGCAAACCGACAAAGGGGCACTGAGAGGAAGCAGGCATTTTTAGACACAATATGTGCAATATTAAGCCTAAGAAACTGGCCCAGGTAGTATATGAAAAAGGACAACCCCAGAACAAAAGACAGGTTATAAAACATAAAAATTATTTAGTAAGAACAAATTTGTGGGGCTGGAGAGGTCACTCAATGGTTAAGAGCACTTGCTGCTCTTGTAGAGGACCCAGGTCAGGTCCCAGCACCCACGTGGTGGCTCACAATGACCTGATACCCTCTGCTGGCCTCTGGGGTCACCGGGCAGCCACGAAATGCAGATATATATGCAGTCCAATTGTTTGTATATAAAATAAAAATAGATTAAAAATAAAACAAACGAAGCTTGCCGTAGGCAACTCAGAAGCTGGGCATGGAACGCATCCGACGTTCCCTGTGCTTACGCGGATGAAGAAGGAACATCGTGAGAGGATCTCAGAAACATTCTCTTTCCTGTCTTTGTTCCTCGGAGTACGCAATATGTATTCCATCAAGATGGGAGATGGGACTGAGGGCATGGCTCAGTGGTCTCCACTAGCCCTGGATTCAGCCCCAGCATTGTTTAAAAAAACAAAATACAGAACATAGGTTATTAGACACAGACATGAGCAATACCAAGGCTACAATAGCCACACCAATTAGGAGTCCAAGGCACAGAAAGATGAAGTCATTATTGAACTGTCACACAGTATTTCCATGACTCGATCCCAAGCAAGTCAGCTACAGGATCAGTCCAGATCCCTAAGTACCACGCTTCCTTGTGTGTCACGCTAGCAAGGTTTGGGCCAGTGGCTGTGTGTGCTGGCTACACTGAGACCAGAGGGCAGAGCTCCAGGAGAAATCCCTTCTTTAAAAGTGTGTGTGTGTGTGTGTGTGTGATGTACATGTGTGTGTGAGTGTGTTGGTGTATGTCAGTGACACGTGACATAGCTCACATGTGTAGTCAAAGGGCAGCCTCGGGTATCAGTCCTTGCTTCCATTGGAGGAAGGGCTTTGTGTTGTCCACCCAGGACCTTCTAGGTAGTGTCCTGTCTGCCTTCCATTTCCCTACAGGAGCTCTGGGGTAAGAGATTACCTCACTGCCTCTAGCCTTAACCGGGCCCCAGGGGTCCAAGCCGCAGTCCTCATGCTTGCTGAGCCTTCTGCCCCGCCCCCTGGAGAAGTATCTCTAAGAGTAAAAACTGGAACTGATAAGTTATCCATTATGCTTGATGGCCTATGTGGGTGTGCACCTGCAACCCTGTGCTTGCAGGGCAAGGAGGAATTCAAGGTCATTCTCAGCTATGTTACCCAATCTGAGGCTAGCCTGGGCCCCATGAGATGCTATCTGGAAAAAAAAGAAAAAGATTTGGGGTTAGAAAGATGGTCCAGAAAGGGGGTGGGAGGGCGCTGGAGAGTTGGCTCAGTGGTTAAGAGCACTGACCGCTCTTCCAGAGGTCCTGAGTTCAATTCCCAGCAACCACATGGTGGCTCACAACCATCTGTAATGGGATCTGATGCCCTCTTCTGGTGTGTCTACCTCATCTTTCTATATAAGAGTGTCCAAGAGATTAAATAGCAACATTTGCCAGGCTTGGAATCCCAGTTTCTCAGAAGGCTGAAGCAGGCAGATCCCAAGTTTCAGCCTACCTCAGCTTCAGAGTTAACTCAAGACCAACCTGAGGAACTTAGTGAGGCTCTGTCTCGAAACAGAATGTAAAAATACTAGAAGGCTGGGGATGTGTTTGGTTTTAAAGTGCTGTCTAGCATGTAGGAGGCCCTGGGGTCGATCCCCCAAACCAACGACATAATAACTAAAACTGCACATTGAATACATGGGATATTAGCCTACTGTAAAGTGAAATGAAAAATGTAAGAAAGGAAATATAATCACAGTGTTCCATATGGCTTAGAGAGTAATATGCATGTAGCATAAAATTGTAAGTCCTGGATATTTTATGAGAAATAGATTTTGTTTATGAAATGATACAAATACCATTTTATTCAAAAATAATTAAGCAAAATTATAAAAGTAGGTTCACTGAACCAGAATGAGAGGAAAAAGAGGAGCATTCCAGAGCCATCATCAAAGTCCATGGAGCCCACCTGGGGAGGGAGCCCACAGTCAGCCCGCACTGCCGTCCGCTCCCATTCTTGCCCTTCCCCAGCCAGTTCCTGCCTACATTTGCCTTTCTCT
The DNA here is from genome assembly GCF_963924665.1 of Micromys minutus. Taxonomy (NCBI): domain Eukaryota; kingdom Metazoa; phylum Chordata; class Mammalia; order Rodentia; family Muridae; genus Micromys; species Micromys minutus. The sequence continues at coordinate 37,728,256 of NC_137960.1, read as the reverse complement.
CCTAGTTTGTTGAGACTTGGCTTTGCATTCAGTAGTTTCTCCAGCCTTTTCCAGTCTCAGCCCAGGGCTAAGCACCTTCTCAGGCGGATGTGCATGAGGACTGGTATGTGGTCGTCTTCTTAGCCTGCACTGGGTGTTAATGCCATACTCCCTTCTCTGTGTCCAAACCACCAGAGAGCAGTGGATTCTGAAGCAGTTCCCTGGGAAGCAGGGAAGACACCTCCTGCGCTTGGAGGGGCCTCTGAGCAGGACTGTAGGGTTTGCAGCAGACTGCGGCCACTCAGGGATTGAACATAATAGTCATCATCTGACACCAACCAGAGTAGGGCCTAACCGGAAGAGTAGGACTGAATAGAAGGAAGGTGGAGGAAACGGGTTTGAGCACATAAGAGATTTAAGAATCTCTTCCATACATCAGTGGATAATGTCTACAACTTTAAAACCAGGAACAAGAAATATTTGAAACTAGAACAGACTAAAGAGAATGATGTCTTGGGCTCTATGGGATGCTGGTTTTTTTTTTGTTGTTGTTGTTGTTGTTGTTTTGTTTTGTTTTGTTTTAATTTTTAGAAGTTTTATACTGCATGGCATTTAGATACTATTCTATTTGTTTCCATTTTAAAACTATAATCTAATTTCACTTCTAGGAACTAGTTATAAGAAAACTTTCAGAAATGTGGGCAAAGCACACCAAAATATATACTAAAATATTAATTGTAGAAGAAAATTTTAAATTGATGTATTTAAAACTTTGTGAGCACTGTGTGATGGTTTATGCTTAGACTCCCAGGGTAGAAGCCAGAGGATCAGGAGGCTCATCCCCAGCTTCCTGAGATCCAGTGTCAAAACAAAGAAACAAACATGAAAAATGATGGGTTGAGTATGAGACAGTGAAATGTATAGAACAGCATATTTTACATTGACCATTGTATTACTTGGGTATGTGTGTGTGAGATATTTTTTTTAACAGCTGAGCTGAATACACACACACACACACACACACACACACACACACACACACACACAGATGGTGCTCCTAACTCTAATTGGGTTGCCTTAGAATTCATTGCAAATTTACATTTGGTTGAGAAGATACACTGAATGAGCTAAATGAAAGTTAGCGGCTCTCCCCAGGAGGTAGATATTTATGAGGACATAATGCAGATATTTTAGGGAAAGTCGTGTCAACGCTCAGGTTTTCTTTGCAGACACTCAAAATTGTAAATCTGCACAAGAGTGGTCCAGAGTTTCCTAAATCGTTGGTGAAATGTCCTAAAACCAAAGCCATTGTCCCCAGATGAATTTTTAGATTCAAAGGGAAAACATTTAGGAAAACATGCCTTTTGACCATCAGCTCAGCTCAGACGAACCTTGTGTAGAGGCCAGCACATACCGAGGTGGTGCTGTGAGCAAGTGGTTTCCACCCTCTACCCACGTACCCTGTGGGCACTTCAAGTCCCCAGCCCTTGGGAAAGACTGGTGTTTGCTGTTTATCCCACCAGCTTTCCTGTCCGAGTTGTGAAGAAGGGGTTTCTGGCAAAGAGAAGAGAAATTCAAAATGAATTTCCCATGCGAGGGCCTCATTCTTCAGATTAAAAACTCTCGATTTAAGTTATCTTAGTCATCTAGATTATGATAACATGTTTACATAAACCTCAATAAGATAATGATCTGTGAATGTCCCAGAGTTGGAGATAGTGCACAGGATTTGTACATAAGAGATTCCTCATTAGTATCCAGTTTGCTCCTGCCCTTCTATTATTTTCTTTATCTTTCTATTACTCTGTCTTCCTCCAGTTTTGAATTTGACTGCAAGATCCTTACAGAATTCTAACAAATTCATTATATTAATTAATACTAATCCGGACACAGGTGCTTGGAATAGGCACCCATGTGGGGGGGGGGGATCTAAAGAGTGCCCGTGAATTTTGGATGTCTCTGGGGAAGGCTGGTGGCAGTCCTGTTTTGTCAAATTGGTATAAGCAGAGTGCCCATGGAGGACAGGAGTGGTTAGGCCTGGGCCCCGATTTGGCTTCTGCACCATTGTATAGCTATAACCACACCCTCTGTGACCTTCTCATATCCTTTGGATTCTCTTCTGTATTTATGGCATCGGACTGGGTCTTTCTGAAGTATGCTTTAGTTTCTCAGATGAACCTGAAACATACATTTTTAAAGTAAGAGATACAATCTAGGAAGAAGATATATCTCTAACCCTTACACAGGAACTGAAAAGGTGACTAAGCAGTAGAGGTGTCTGCTGACAGGCCCAAGAGTAATAATCCCGAGGCCTTGGGGTGGAAGAAGAGAGCACTCCATATGTTGTCTTCTTACCAACACACTTGCATGTGCTTACTTACAAAATAACAAATAATTAAAAACTTAAAAATAATGCATTTAAATGCTAGGCATAGTGGCATATGACTTTAATACCAACACTGGGCAGGCAGTGGTAAGTGTATCTCTTAGCTTAAGGCCAGCCTGGTCTACATAGCTAGTTCCTGGACAACCAGGGCTACAGAGTAAGGCCTGTCCCAAAAATAAAATAAAATAAAATAAATGATAGAGAAAAGGCTGGACTGGAGAGATGGCTCAGCAATTAAGGTCACTGGCTGCTCTTGCAGAGGACCTGGGCTTAATTCCCAGCACCCACTTGGTGATTCACTATCACCTGAAACTCTGGTCCGAAGAGATCCAATACCCTTTCTGACTTCCTGTGAACTGGACGCACAAATGCTAGGAAACACTCATAGACATAAAATAAAAATAAAAAATTTGAGAGAGAGAGAGAGAGAGAGAGAGAGAGAGAGAGAGAGAGACAAAGGGAACTGTCAAGATGACAGCACTTGTTGTTTTGCCAAGGACCCAGCATGCTTTCCTTACCTCCATGGTGATTCAGTGTGGTTCCAAGGGGATCTGACGCCCCTTCAGCCTCTGCAGGCCTTCATCACAAAGGTATGCACATACATAGATGGTAAAGTGCCGTCCGCATTCAATAAACACATCTAGAAGAAATTCCTTTCCGTGATGCTGGAAGACCCGTGTGATATCTCATTACCACATGTAGAGTTACTTTCTGCCATGTACAAACACTTATGTTGAATGTACTTGGCTCTTTGGCATAGAGTGAGGATAACTGACTGGTCAGGGAAGCAAGATTCCTTTCTCTCAGTACTTGTTCAGCAGCAGTGTGAGCTAGAAGGACAAGTACCTTGGGGGTTTGTATCTGGCTCTGCCTCCTCAGCCTCCTTCAGCTATGCTAATGATTGATCCATTGATCGATACTGTGTTGCCAACCCCTGAGCCATAAGCATGTACACCCTCACGGGAGACAGTTAGGGACAGAGAGCTGGGCCACATAACAGCTTGAGAGCTTGCCGAGCACTGTCTTCATACTGGACAGATCCCTCACTACCTTGATTTTAAACGTAAATGTAAGCTGCTGAAAGGTAATCATTGGGTGAGACTCCACTCAGCGAATGGGTGACTCACCGGGGAGTCATTACCAAGTTTTCATTTTGACTTTAACAAAAGAAAGTGAATCCTTCAGAGACCTGCAGAGCTCTGACTCTCTCAGGGCATCCAGGGGCTATTGCAGATCAGCAAGCTTTATTTTTAATGATCCTGCTAGTTTTCTGCTGCCATTATAAGTCACCTGAAGAAATAAGAGTTATGATTATATTCTTGGCTGTTCCTGAAAGTACTAAAATGTCACTTAGGCTTGCCACATTCTGACACTGTCATAACCAGCCATAAAATAGCTTAAGTGTATTACACATTCCCGTTGCTAGCTGTACCCACTTGTCCCTGGATAGCATGCTGTTACTTTTTATTCAAAAAGGAAAACAAAGACTGCTAGATAAGTCAGCTGTGCATAAAAATGATACATTCGGTTTCTTAAATGAAAGAGATACACATTAGGAACCGGCATTAGCTGCATGTGTAAAATTCTAGTTGTTTAAGATTGTTTGGATCATTTCTTGGTGGGGTGGGGGAGGAAGTGTGTATGATTGATTGAGACGGTCTGATGCATCCCAGGCTGGCTGTGTAAATGATCTTCAGTTCTTGATCCCAGTGTTGGATCTACGTGTACATGCCATCATGCCTGCACTAGTGGAGGCTTTTCTAAGGAGATACTGTTAACACTGTTCTCTTTGTGAGCATTGGAAAGAACTGTTTGAATGACCTCAGATTATGCCGTAAGTCTAGATATCTTCTGAATTGAAGTATCTCTTAAGTGATCCCACCTTGGGCTAGAGATGTAGCTCAGTTGTTAGAGAAATTGCCTAGCAATGTGCCAGACCCTGGGCTCAGTCCCCAGCACCACATACAACTAGGCATGGTGGTAAGCACCTGTAACCCTAGCACTTGGCAGGTATAGCCAAGAGGGTCACAAGCCCAAAGTTCTCCTTAGCTACTCGGTGTTTGAGGTCAACCTGAGCTACTTGAGACCTTGTCTCAAACCCACATAAATAAATAATCATAAAAAGAATTCCAGCACTCAGAAGATAAAGGGAGGGGAATTCTTAGTTTCCCGGGAAGGAAAGCCACGAAATGCGGCACAGCTGGGCGTAAATGCAGGAAGTTCAGAGACAAGCAAGCACCCAGGTGTGATGGTACTAACCTATAATCACAGTGCTCAGGAGGCTGAGGTAGGAGACAGCCACAGGTTTGAGGTCAGCCAAAGCCAGGCAGTAAGACCATGTCTTTCTCTCTCTCTCTCTCTCTCTCTCTCTCTCTCTCTCTCTCTCTCTCTCTCTCTCTCTCTCTCTCTCGCTCTCTCTCTCTCTCTCTCTCGCTCTCTCGCTCTCTCTCTCTCGCTCTCTCTCGCTCTCTCTCTCTCGCTCTCTCTCGCTCTCTCTCTCTCTCTCTCTCGCTCTCTCTCGCTCTCTCTCTCGCTCTCTCTCTCTCTCTCTCTCGCTCTCTCGCTCTCTCTCTTGCTCTCTCTCTCTCGCTCGCTCTCTCTCGCTCTCTCTCTCTCTCTCTCTCTCTCTCTCTCTCTCTCTCTCGCTCTCTCTTTTAAATATATCTGAGTACACTGTAGCTGTCTTCAGACACTCCAGAAAGGGCATCCAATCCCATTACAGGTTGCTGTGAGCCTCCATGTGGGTGCTGGGAATTAAACTCAGGACTATGAAAGGGTAGTCATTGTTCCTAATTACTGAACTATTTCTCTGGCCTCCTTCCTTCCTTTTTTTCTTCCTTCCTTTCTTTCTTTCTTTAAGTGTTTAATTTGGATAAAATGTAGAAAGCATAGGTAATAATAAAAAAGCAAATGCAGAAGGCTCTGAAATAATAATTAGTTATATTTAAAAGACTTTGCATAGCCAGATGTGATCAACTTTTAATTCCAACACCCAGGTGGCAAGAAGCAGACATCAAGGCTAGCCAGGACTACATAGAGACCCTGCATAGAAAATAACCTAAAAATCAAAAAATATAAATAAATAAATGTATTTTGAAGAAATTTAGCTGTTGAAAATGGTAGCTCATACCTGTAATCCCAACTCTTGAAGTTGGGGGATCAAAAGAAGCTCAGGACCTTCCTTGACAACACACTAAGTTTAAGGACCATCCTGGGCTACATGGCTGTCTCAAAGAAGGGAGGGAGGGAGGGAGGAAGGAAGGAAGGAAGGAAGGAAGGAAGGAAGGAAGAAAAAGGAAGGAAAGAAAGAAGAGAAAGAGAGAGGAGAGACGAGAGAGGAGAGACAAGAGAGAAACAAAAGAACCATGGTTTTCCATGTTGATGTGATACATTGTATAGACATGGTGTAAACCCTTGCCAAGAAGCCTAACAACCTAAATGTAAACCCCAGGATTTATAAGCCAGAAGGAGAAACATAGCCCACCTCTACAAGCTTTTGTCTGACCTCCACACACTCGGTGTGGTATGTGCACACATTCATATACGCAAGAATGAATGAATGAATGTTTTAAAATGACCAAACAAATAAACAATACCAACAAGAGCAAATCCAGAGTCAGAAGCCAGATTAATGGTTGCCAGGGACTGTGAGGCCGGGAAATGGAGAGGGGCCGTTTAGGGCACATCCTTCCTTTGCAGGGATAAAAACGACTGGAACTTGAGAGTGATGGCTGTGCAACCCGGAGAATGGAGCACGTGCCCGTGACTTGATTCACTTAAGGTGGTTAAAGTAGTGAGTTTTATGTTGTATGAATGTCACTAAATTAAAAAACACAAAACCAGAAGCAGGATAGTTGCCTGTGAACTCAATCCAGTACTTGTAAAGCAGACATTGAATGTTTTTAAGCCAGATAGCATCAAGACCTTGTGGTTACATTGATGGGACTTGAGGAACAAGGAAATAGTAGAGACCAGTTAAGACTCTCAGGCACCTGCTGATGCTAGAAAGTTCAGGAAGTTCAGAGAAAAATGGGTCTGAGCTAAAACTGTAAGATGGAAAGAAAAGGGAGAGCCGGCAGGTATGGATGAGGGGCAGTTGGGGCGAGCAGCCGAAGCTGGGGACAGGAGGCCGAATGGAAATGGGACAGCCAGCCTGTTAGGTTCAGCACAGCAAGCTTGAGGTGCACCCTGCAGGTTGGTGGCCATTGTTGTGGGACCATCTATTCAGCAAATGCCCCTGTGGTTACCCTGTTTCTTGCTCATGGCAATTCTGAGGCTGCAGTAGATTTTTGTTTGTTTTACCCTGGTCAAACTGGGCAACTTTAAGTTCATGTCTCCCCAGAGTTTCAAAAGCATAGAAACCATGTGGCTAGAAGTAATTAAGACCTCTGAGCACAGAGGGTTTCTCTCTTAAGGTCTGGTCACTGTAGCTTCCCATGTCTGTGCATTGCTTCCTCCCAGTGACCCAGGAGAGAATATGGAAAACTGTTTCCAGCAGCATTGGTACTTCCCTCCCGTTCCCAGGTGAAGAAATGCTATGATGATAGCCCAGCAGTTCAGCTCTGAGTGGGGTTGACTTGCCAGGTGCCTCCTGTGCTGTATTAATAAGAAAGAGCAGTTCAGACAGCGTGGAGAAGGCTTTCCCCCATATTCTGCCACTTTTCAAGTCTTGTGATGGGAAAGCCTGGCAGCCACAACTCTGCACTGCTCTAACTTTGGGGCAAGGGGATGTGGTCCATTTCTGTCTCACCCCGTATCCAGACCACTCTGCTGAAGGATGGAGATGTGCTTCCCCTTTTGCTCTATGCCCTCTTGAGCCTCCTTTTTAAATATGCACTGTGTTCTCCCCTGGTGCCTCTCAGACGCACAGGGAATTGCTTTTCAGGAAGATGTGTTTTCTCCATGCAGGGCGTGATGGGACACATTTGTAATCCTAGCTCAGGAGGCTAAGGCAGGAGGATTGCTACAAGTTTGAAGTCCGCCTAGACTACAAACTGAGTCCCTAAGTCAGCCTAAGCTAAAGTGAGGCCTTGTTTCAAAAAGCAAAACAAAATGGGCCTTGCTTTCTATAAGGAACCCAGGGATAATTGCTATTTCTCCCAGTACAAAAGCAAACTTTTAAAGTATGGTTATTATTATAGCCAGACAATGATTACTATTGAGTGTAAACTTCAGGGGATTTAGATTCATCATGAAAACAAACCCTGAGCATATCTATGAGGGACTTGCTAGATCAGGTCACTTGGGGTAGAAAGACCCACCCAACTGTAGGTGCACCAGTCCATGGCTGAAGTCCAGCAGAGTCCAGCATTCATCTGCTCCCGACTGCCTCATGCTTGCTGCTGTTCCTTCCCTGCCTTGATGGACAGCACCCTCAAGAGTGTGAGCCCCTCAGACTGTGGGCCAAAAGAATCCTTTCTTCCTTTTGTTGTTGTTGGGGTTTTTTGTTTTGTTTTTTTGTTTGTTTGGGGTTTTTTTTGGGTTTTTTTTTTTTTTTTTTTGCAGGCATTTTGGGACAGTGAGAAGAGGCGTAACTATTAGAGTAATTATTGATCACTCAAATGACTGACAGTTCTCTGGAAGCTGAGGCAGACATATCACAAGTTTGAGGTCAGCCTGGGCTACACAGTGAAACCCTGTTTCCAACCAACCAACCAGACAAACAAACAAATAAATAAATGTGTGTATGGTAGTAGAGAAGTAAACAGTTGCAGGGCACAGAGGCTACAGATGACTTGTTAAGCCCAAAGGGAAACAGTAGTCATGCCTGGCTTCAGTACCAAAGAGACTGGTGACTGTGCTGCGTAGGGAAAAAAAGTCACCTGTGTATCTGTCTTGCCTACTCGCCACTGTCTGAAAAAATAAAACTGTAATAGTATGCGGGGTTGGGAGACGGCTCAGCAGCTAAGAGCACTTGCTGCTCTTATATAGGACCTTCCCAGGTTTAGTTCCCAGCACCCACATGGCAGCTCACAATCATCCTAGTGCCCATTCTAGGAGACCCACCTCCCTGTTGAACTCCCTTGGAGGGCACTGTACATTTGTGTACACAGGTACATGCAGGAAAAACACCCAAACACAACATAAAAGTAAAATTGAATGTACTTATGTAGTTTTATATTTTAATATATTTAATTTAATAACATTAAATATAATGTTTGTAATATCAATATATAAATATTACCTATAGTGAATGACAGTTTTGGATGTGACAGTGGGTTAGTGGCTATGCAGAGGAAAGCTGCATTCTTAGAAGGAAAATACTGTATCACTAAGGCGAGCCTCAGGGGCTGGAGACATTTGGGAGTGCTTTATGCTTTTGCAGGGGTCTGGGCCAGTAGCCAGCACCTATTTGCAGCAGCTAGCAATGACCTCTAGCTTCAGTTTTAGGGGCACCTGACACCCCCTTCTGGCCTCTATAAGTACTGAACAGATTTAGTATACATACAGACAAGCAAGCACACATACGTACTGGTATACATATGCACACAAAAATAAGTGAAAGTAAAAAGGTTTTGAAAGAGGTGAACAATCACCACACACCATATCTATAATTTAATCCGAATAGCATCTGGAGAAAGGAAGACTATGCAAAGAGCAGTTGTGTTAGCAACCCAGCAAAGATGGGCGGATGACATGTGGTTGGGTTGGGGAGTGCTGGGGGCGGAGCTAAGGGACAGAGCCCCCTAGCTTAAAGGAGGTTCTAGACTGAATCTATCACAAAAGGAGAAGAAAGTTGGAGGAGAGGAGAGAACTTTTCCTGGAGGTTTAAAAAGATGCCTTTTGGCCTGGGGAGGTGGCTCAGTTTGTTTGTTTGCCCTGGGTTCAGTCCCCACACTGCAAGCCTGGAAAAGCTTCAGGGGGATTGCTGTGAGTTCAAGGCCAGCCTAAGATACAAAGTTAGACATAAAGAATAGCATTTGGGGAAAGTAGCCTCATGGGTAAAGATGGCCAGTCTCTTGCAAACACAACACAACACATACACACACACATTGTAAAATACTAGTTTTTGTATACTTAGAAAGAAATGGTGTCCCAATATACAGCTTTCAAGTACAGACCATAGTAGTTGGAAACTGGAAACAGTTTTTTTTATGCTGTCTAATCCTTGGTCACCTGACCTATAGAAAGCCTAAGAGCACTTGTGCATCCATCACTTACCATCAGGAACCTGCCTGCCATGGTCCTCACAGACCTGAGAATAACCCTGAGAGTGAACCACGCCCTCCCCTCTGCCTCTCAGAGCCGGCCTGCAGTGCTCCTGTAGGAAAGGCTGTCTTCAGTGCTCGCCCAAGCTGATGGAGCAGTGCTGCTGGGCCCTGAGCACCGCAGCGTTCCCTCGTCTGCTTTCATGTTTTTAAAAGATGAGCCAAGGTTCAAACTCCATTCTCTGTGAGTTGACGATGGGAAACCTTACATGCTCTGCTTGTGACCTGGACTGGAAAGAAGCTCCGAGACAGGAGGCGAGGAGACCTGGGAGCCTCTTCAGAGACCCTCCTAATGAAGGCCCCAGGGAACTGTGTGCTGTGAAGGGAGGGCTGGCTGCTGGAGTGCAGCCTGACTTCCTGTCAGCCCAGTTTGGGCCCCGATGAGAAAGTTATTTTAATAAAGTCTTGCTCTGCTAGAAGTACACTTGGTAAGTGGCAGGTGTCAGAAAAGGGGAACACTACAGCGCTGCGTTCTCAGGTCCTAGTTCTCTCCAGGCAACACTGATGTACATCAGCATAAATTGGAAAGGATGTTAGGCGTAGACCAGGCCAGAGATCACAAACAAATCAGTATCACACAGACAGGGGACTAGGGATTTCTGCTTTTCACACACAACCTGGGTGATTCTAAAACCACCAGCCCTGAACCTGAGGGAGCCCAGAATTTAGAAACTCCTGCCTGATCTGTTCAGTGTTCTCTCTTTTTTAATTTTTATATTTACGTACTTACACTAGTTACATTATATTACACTACTTATGTAGTACACACCTGTGTGTGTGTGTGTGCACCATCCATGTGTCATCACATAGAAAAAGGACAGCTCAAAGGAGTCAGCTCTCTCTTTCCGCCTTGGGTATCATGGGAATGAGCTCAAGTCATCCTCTTCCACCATCCATCTCAGCAATCTAAGTTAGAAGCTCCTGATCAGAGGTGCTAGATCGCTCCCTCTCCCCCCTTTGCCTGTTGTGCTTAAACAAAGCCTTTGAGGTTGGTTTGTAGAGTTGGTAGTGTAGATTCCCTGTTACCTACCTGTGAGTAGAAAATGAAGACATGACATTAGACAAAGGGGTAACATTTATTTAGAGTTAGTAAGATGGCGCTTGAGCTACAAACGTAATGGTCTGAGGACCTGGCATCCATAAAAGTCCCGTGTGGCAGCATGTGCCTGTAACTGCAGCAAAGAGAAGACAGGTGGAGCCCAAGAGCTCTCCGCCCAGCTAGCCTGGCCCAAAACGGCTTCTAGCTGAATGAGAAACCCTTTGTCAGACCTCCACATATGTGCAGAATGGCCACATACACCCACGTTTACATGCATACACAATACACACATACCACATAAAGCATCAGTAAGGACTCTGTTAACGTTATATTAGTCCCTCAGCTTTCCTAGAGACCGTAGGCTACTTCAGTCTCCTGAATAGACAGTACACAAGCAACATATATAAATAGAAAACATTCATCCCTCCATTCATTCAGACACTAATCTACTGAACAAGAAAGAGCATTTCCCTGGAGCTTAAGCTCTAGCGGGAAATTTCTGTGAAGGAAGCCTGTGTAAAATAATACTGTGTGGTTCCTACATGTATGAGCAGTGAGTGCAGAGACCTCATCTGCTCTGTTGATGGCTGGGCCCAGTGTGGCCCAAGCACTTGCTACTTGAGTGTTCGCTCACTAACTGCAGCACTAAGGGCCATTCATGTAAGAACAAAGCTAGAGTGTGCTCTTTGTTTCTAACTCTCAAGAATGTATAGGGGTATAAATTCTAGAGCTTTTTATAAAAGAATTATGTTTCCTCTGCGCTCGTGCGTGCATGTGTGTGTGTGTGATACATTATATCAACTGGAAATATATGTATTATTTATATCTAAATGTTTAAATATTTACCATATTTGTTTTCTGAAATATGATCCTTTTACATACAAGCTAAGCAATCAAGGGTGAAATAGTTTTATAGAGCTAAGATGTTTGCTGAAACCAAATAAAAATAGTATTCAGACCAAGTATGTTGGCATATGCCCAATATTTAGGAGACTGAGGCAGGAAGATCAAAAGTTCTAGGTCATCCTGGACCACATAGTAAATCCTTTGGTAAGCCAGAAGAAAAGAAAGAAAAAGAAAGAAAAGGAAAGAAAGAAAGACAAGAAAATGGACAGCAATGTGGGTCACAGTCCAGTAGTCACAGTTTACTGCAAAATTTGGGCTGTGCGCTCTAGATGCTCCTTTCTGTTTTCAGAGCCCATTGACCAGTACGGACATCTCTACTGGGTGAAAGGAAGAGGCTTGGGGTGGGGTGCGTGGGACAAGCAATAGCATGTGTCTATCGTAAGTGCTGCAGGGTGCTGGAGCTCTGTGGTGATTGGTGCATAAACAAAGTATGGAGGAGAACAGTTCTGTAGGGAAGCAGACTGACCGTGTACCTTACAACCCAAGGCAAGGGCTTGCAACAAGTGCCCCTCACAACATTTTTACACAGTTTGCTTGTTAAGAGCAGGCAAGAAGAGGAGATGCGCAGAACAGACAAAGCCAGTGGTGAGGAACCCTCGGGTGTTGGTGGGGTGTGGTGGGTGCTTTAACAATAGGAACGTGCCAGACAAATAGCAGTTTGTGCACCATTTAGAAAAGATCTGCCATGCTTTTCGGCACACAACTAGAATCCCAACCCTTGGGAGGTACCAAGGCAAGAACAAGGCGTCAAAGGCCATCCTCAGCTACCAACACCAGTCTGAGGCCACCCTGGATTACACGAGACACTGTCTCTAAGAAAAACAAAGTGCTATGCATGCCTGAACAGTTCATAGCCATCATTAAGAACAAGGACAGAGTGGACAATGGGAAGAGTGTCCGTCGGTCCCAAATGAACTCTGGAGTCAGCTAGGACAGGCTGGTGGTGCTCACCATAATTCTAGCATTTGGAGACAGGTAGGAGAATCACATCAACTACAAGGCCAGCCCACACCAGACCCTGTCTAAAAACCAAACAAACATCCAGGAGTTGAAGTACTCAAAGTGTGGAAGTCGTGATGGCACATGGCTGGTAATCCTAGCATTAGAGGGATTATTGCTTCAGAAGGCTGAAGCAGGAGGATCACCAGTTCAAGGACCAAGTGTGGAACAGAACTGCTATTGCTGAGGTCTTGACAAGTCATCCCAGAACCGTTCATCTGATCAAGGCCTGTGCCCTGGAACTCACTCTGTAAACCAGGCTGGCCTCAAACTCACAGAGATTCACCTGCCTCCGCTTTCTAAGTGCTGGGATTAAAGGCATGGGCCACTACACCCAAAGGGAAGGGTTTTTAGTATAGATATTATTTTATTTTAGAAAATATTCTTATGAGCAAAGAGATACATATAAAGTATCTGAGCAGACAGTAGCCTGGTTTTTAAATACCTTTGAGAATAGACCCATATTCTTATTAATACATTATATCTTAGTACTAAGTGCAAACTATTCACAGTCCTTTGGAAATCCTAGATCTCTAAAGAGCTCTTTAAATCAGTGGGCTGGGGAGATGGCTGAGCAGTTAGGAGCACTGGATGCCCTTGCAGAGGACCTGAGTTTGATTCCCAGCAAACACATGGTAACCCACAAGCATCTGTAACTCCAGCCCCAGAGGATCTGACATCATCTTCTGGCCTTTATGTTACATAGACACACATTCAGGCAAAATCCTCAGACACATACATCTTTTTAAATAAAAAGTTCAAGTACAGACTGAAGATCTGAATTTTTATTTAATCTTTTTTTATTTGAAGCAAATTTGACCTTAATGCAGATTATTTTCTTTTTTCCCAACTTCCCAAGTTCTTCTGTGTGTGTGTGTGTCTGCTGTGTATGCATATACATACATATGTATAATGTATGCATATGTACTTATTTGTATGTATGTATAAATTTCAAACAGAAGTTGAAAGAGCTCTTCAAATATACATATATATTTATATATACAAAGAGATACCACTGACTATATGAATAAATATATAGTTCAATATATGTTAGATAAAAAGGGGAGTGTGGAGAAAAATGTTGTTCTTTTTTTAATGTTTCTGTTCTTTCTAACTATGAGTATGTTCGGCGAGGCAGGTGCATGTGGGTGGAGGGGCGGCTGCCCCTGGGCCTGCAGTTCCAGATGCCTGTGGATCTGTGGACATGAACTCATGCGCTCTGGGAGAGCAGTACATGCTCTTAGCCACTGAACCGTCGTCCAGCCCTAGGGATTGTACTCGTTAAGAAGCAGAAGACTAGATACTCACTAAAAGAACAACAAAAACAAAAACAGAACTAGAAACTAATTTCTTCTTTTCTATTCTAGGCTCAAGAAAAAGGAAGGTTGAACTACACTAAGGTGGGTAGAGTGTGTGAGTACTTCACAGTCTGGTCACTGGTCATAAAAGAAACATGGCTGGGCATGGTGGCACAGACTTAATCCCAGCACCCTGGAGGCAAAAGCAATCAGGCCTCTGTAAGTTAGGCCACCCTAACTACAAAGACACTACAAAGAACTACAAAGAAACTGATCTGGCCAAAGATATGTAGTGAGAGCCTCTCTCAAAACCACATCCTGGCTCACAGCCATCTGCAGCACCCTCTCTGGCTTTGCACACATACGTGCAAGCACCACACCCATACACATAGAAAATAACAAAGCTTTTAAGTTAAATATGTGGGCTAAAAGGGATGATGTTTAAAGCCGAGAGATTGCCATTAGTGGATAGAAATGATTCGTTCACCAATGTGTGCATTTATTCCACACAACGTGTTAGATATCGAGAATAAATGGTGAGGACCAGCAAGATGGCCCAGCAGGTAAAGATGCTCATTGCTAAACCGCGCAAACCCAAGCTTGATGCCCTGAGTTTGGTCCTCAGAACGCACATGGTGGAAGGAAAGAACTATTGAGAGAGGAAGGGCATTGTGTGATTGGAAGAAGTAGGCTCACTAGCTAGGTATCTTCTAATGCATCATGGGGGTCCTACCTTCACAACCTTGCCTGGTCAACCGTAAAGGGTCTCCCTCCAAAACCATTGGCATGTCAACTGGGGAATCCAGTTGCTAGCATATGAACTCTTGGGGGCCCAATCAAACCGTAGCATCAGTGAAGCACTGAACAACACGGAACATCTCTAAGCACAACTTCCTACCCTATGTGGAGCTTGTCATATCATGATGCAGCAGAAAGGCGCACACTTAAGTCTTATGTTTCCCAGCCTCTAGAACTCTGAGCCATCGTGAGCATTATGTAAGTTACAGAGTCCCTGGCAAGTGTGTTGTTATAAAGAGGGTAGGGGCTGGGACCGTGATTCAGCAACTGAGTGCTTACTGTGAAATCAAGTCCCCAGCACCCACGGGGAAGCTGTGCGTGGCTGTGCACCGATTCTCTTACAGAGAGGGCAGAGGAGGCCACACAGGGTGTTTGACAGCCTTCCCAGGTCATTCTGATACATCGCCTTTGTAAAAACCGGCTGTGGTCAGCACCATAGCAGACAGGTGCAATCTAGCACTTGGGGGGTAGAGGCAGAAGGATCAGCAACTTGAGGCCAGCACTACAGTGAGACCTCATCTCCAAAACAGAAAAGAAATTATTGAAGTTAAAAAACATTTGTTCCAGTCGGGTAGCTCAGTGGGTAAAATGGTTGTCCTGCAAGTCTGACAACCTGAGTTCAATCCCCGGACCACACAGTGGAAGGAGAGAGCCAGCTCCTAAAATTGTCCTCTGACCTCCACATGTACCTGCACCCGTCCTATCACATCATACACACACACACAATTATACCAGATTGTCTTTAAGTTTTAGTTAAGACAGGATGGATTGCAAAGAGATATGTCAAAGCTAAAGGCCCTTGCCAACAGCCTGATGATCCAGTCAATCCCTGGGACCAACAGTGTTACACGTGCTCGCACGTGCACACACAGAGAGACACACATGCACACTAAGTATAATTAAGTAAGTATAGTTAAAATAATGTGTGGCTCTGTAACTTGGCAGAGTACTTACCTAGCATGTGCAGTGTCCTGGCTTCCATTGCCAGCACCACATGAAACCAAGCATGGTGGCATACGACTGTGATCCCAGTGCTTCAAGGTGAGTTTTCAAAATCATCTTGGGCTATACATTAAGTTCAAGGCCAGCCTGGGCTACACAAGACCTCATCTCAAAAAACAATTTTTTAAATTAAAAATAAAGCTATGGGAGATGTGCCTTTAATTCCTGCACTTGAGCGGCAGAGGCTGGCAGATCTGTGAGTTCAAGGCCTTCCTGGTTTACACAGTGAGTTACAAAACGGCCAAGTCTATGTTGAAAGATCTTTCTCATAAAAACCAGAAAAATAAAGCTGGAGAGGTGGCTCGGCAGTCAAGAGAACTGTCTGCTCTTGCAGAGGACTCTGGTTTGATTCCCAACACCCATATGGCAGCTCTCAACTGTTTGTAATTCTAGTCTCAGGAGATCTGAAGCTCTCTTCTGACCTTTAAAGGCAACAGAAATGCAAATGGTACACATACATCCATATAAAATAATAAAACACACCTTTAGAAGAAAACTTCTAAATCAATAAATAAACCTGTGAGACATTAGATCTCAGGACACAGTGTGGTCTGTGAACACATCTAAGTCATGTTTTAAAACTGGGAAAAGATAAAAAGGACCATTCTTGAGGTAGGTAGCCTGTGTATGCCTGCTTGACTAATGGGACTTTCTAACCATCTGATTTATGTGACAGTCAAGATTATCTGGAGGGTGAACACATCTGTGCTCCAAAAAAAGATAAAGGAAATCAACGGGCCAGAGGAGCTTTGTTCACTTGGGGACAGCTGAAATGTCTACACTTCCTCAGGCCGACTGCACTTAGCACCCAGAGGTGCATGCTTGTGACTCTGGTTTGCTCCAGCTTATGTCCTTTGCTCTGCCTCCTCTCAGAAGACTAGGCTGAGGAAGCACCTCTCCACCTAGAGCCAGTTTCCATACATCATTCTCCAATGGCGTGTGTCTTAGCTTCCTTCCTGTGGTGTCCTGGGTGGAAGGCTGAGCCTCATGTCTTCCTGGGCCTTCCAGCATCAGCAGCCCTACTTAGTATCTTGGATCTTTCAGATTTGTTAGTATTTCATGGCTTTGCTTCTTAGAGCTGCTTCAAGTTCACTACAAGGTGAAGTAAAAGGATTGAGTCTCCATTATAACCTTTGACCTCAACCAAAGCCATCCTGTTGTTGAAAATATTTATCTCAGTCAGGGGCTTCTACCCCACCTTTGATCATTCAAAGGAAAAAGACACACATCTTTTATACTTGTAATAAGCCTTAACCAGATATTAGGATCTACTTCCCCATCAGTAACCCAGAGTTAGAACGTTCCGTGTTCCATCTGGGCAGCTCTTAGCTTCAGTTGGCTGGCCTCATGGCCATGTCTTCATGCCTCACCTACCCCATGGCGTCTTTCTCCCTCCACTTCTTCTCTCCTCATGGTCCTCCAACTCCAAACCCAGGAACCTCAATCTCGTTCTTCACTCTTCCCAGCTATAGGCTGTAGGCATCTGTATTCACCAATCAAGGAAAACTTGGGGGGATATGGTCACATAGTGTTACTTGGGTCTCTGTGCACATTCTCTCATCCTTGGGGACAACCAGGCCTTAGGGGTCAGTATTTAGCATTATTAATACATAGTATTTAAAAGTCATCAGCAAGCCTCTGTTGATAGGTGCTCTCCAGAAGACCCGAGGTTTTTACAGGACCTAGCTCACACTTGGTGATGTCCCGTGGTCCACTTTGCTTATTCTGTCCTGTTGCTGATGCTACCATCCTCCCAGAAGTCAACCATGTCATTATGTATTATATCAACTTCAAATCCCATATTTCCTCATTTTCCACCTCTTCCCTTTGATGCAAAGCAGCCTGAAGATAAAGGATGGGGTTCTCCTGAATGGGAAAAGAAGGTGGGACGGCTGTTGAGCACTGAAGCTTATTTGTGACTTAAAGACTTTCTAGAATGTCTTATCAAAGGAGAACATTTTACAAGCAAAGAGGCTGGTATTGGAAACTGGACTGGAGCCAGTGGGGAATTACTAAAGTTGGTCACTTGTAATCTTAGCACTTCAGAACTGAGTCAGAAGGGTAAAGTGTTTCAGCTGTCCATTGAGACCCTGTCCACAAAGGAAGGAAGAACGTAAGTATGGTGTGCCTGTAGCAGCATTCTTGACCTCATGGCCGAATGGGTAGATGTCTGTGTGTATGCCATAGCAAATGCACACACACAAAGAAATAATATTATTTTTAAAAAATTAAGGGCTTTGAGTGACAGCCTACACCTTTAAGCCCAGCATGACAGAGGCATCGGCAGGTAAGGTCCCTGAGGTTTAGGCTAGTCTGGACTACATAATGAGTTCCAGGCCAGCTAGGGCTACATATAGTAAGGCACTGCCTCCAAAAGACAGAAGAAAAAGCATTTCTAGATCAAGCAATGGCTATGCTTCCAACTTGCTGCAGAACCGAGTATGAGCCCTTACCTACCTCGTACTTTCTTGTGCTGATACCATAAGGACCACATGGACAGGACTCCGTTGTCCTGCCATTACATGCCCCCGACTGAGGCATCTCTGACTAGCATAGACATTCTTCTCCCATCCTTTCTTAACATATCCGCGGGTCATTTCGGTTTGTTTCTTCATTCAGTAGAGCATGATGAGTACTCTGGCAGCAGCAGCCTGCCTGAGCCTGCCCTGTCTCACCGTGCACGGGGTCCCACTGGTCCAGAGTGTGTGAGTGCCACTGTTATCAAGAGTAAGGAGAACAGGTCTGGAATCCACAGCTGGAGGCTCAGACATTTTAAGAGCATACTGGCTATAGACGATAGCCTGTCGCTGACTGCCTCAGTTGCCTTTCCCAGAGGCCAGTCACTGTGTTTCTCAGTAGACAAAATGTCCCCTGCAACCCTGAGTTCCAGTGCTATTCTGACAATTAAAGGCAAAGCACTGTTGGTCTGGATAGATTTCAGTAACTAACCAGTTCTGTCACCCTCACACAAACGCAGGCCCAAGTGCTGTGGGGAGAAGAAGGCGATCCTGTTCTTCATAGGGTTAGAGGCATTCACGGGTGCAGCTTGTAGTAATGTGATGGGTGCGGAGCTGGGAGAGCACTAACGCAGGGACTTCTGAGTCTGCCTCTCCGTTCTTCTCAGTGTGGTCTCCTTGCTAATTACTCATGTTCTGGCTTGTGCAGCCTTGGTGTCCTCCTGATACGACTGTCTATAAGACGGTATTTGAAGAACTCAGCGGCTGCTAGTGAATTCTTTCTGAAATTTTCTCATTTACTTCTTTCTGAAATTTTCGTCTTTCCCAAGATCCTAATTTTATCAGGGAAAAAAATCAGTCTGAAAGAACCATAAAACATAATTCCTGTTGCATATGCGTGGT
The DNA here is from genome assembly GCF_963924665.1 of Micromys minutus. Taxonomy (NCBI): domain Eukaryota; kingdom Metazoa; phylum Chordata; class Mammalia; order Rodentia; family Muridae; genus Micromys; species Micromys minutus. The sequence goes on along the minus strand of NC_137960.1, from coordinate 37,709,282 downwards.
AGCTAGCGTTATGTCCTTCACTCGGGATGTATCAGCCCGAGCTGAGGATGATGCTGCAGAGGGCTGGAAGAGGCGGCCATTTTCAGTCACTCTCAGCTCGACTTCCCACTCACTGAGTAACACCAAGTTTCTTTTCTTTTCTTTTCTTTTCTTTTTTTCCATTTGGGCCTTTGTTTGGTTTTGTAAGAGAATTTCACTATGTAATTCTGCACACTAGGGTTACAGGCATGGCCACCACACCTGGCTTTGAATTACTTTTCTATCATTTATTTATTTATGTATGTGAGTACACTGTAGCAGTCTTCAGACACACCAGAAGAGGGCATCAGATCCCATTACAGATGGTTGTGAGCCACCATGTGGTTGCTGGGAATTGAACTCAGGACCTCTGGAAGAGCAGTCAGTGCTCTTAATCGCTGAGCCATCTCTCCAGCCTCCTTGAGCTACTGAACTACTTCTTAACTGAGTTCTGGTCACAGAAATTCCTGGATGTGAGTGCTTTATACTGCTCTGGTGTCTTTCTTCTTAAGGAATCAAAACATTCAATGAGTTCCCAGTCATTAAAACTTTTCCTTCCTCTTAACAGACAAGGTGGCAGTCCTAGAGTGTCAGGTGGAAACACCAAGAACATGTATCCTGTGTGTGTGGTTAAGACAGAACAGGACTTGCAAAATATACTGTACTTGCCAGAAATGGATTGTGACCAGATTCGGCCTTGTTTGTACAGTGTTGTGGGACAGTCAGTGACCGTGCTGGTCCTTTGTACGTAGCTCTCAGACTACTCCGTTCCTCAGCTACCAACCCAGCATCAAGTACTGCTAACCTGCTCAGTGTTAGAGGGAAGGCTGCCACCTACTGCACAGCAGGGATTCCTGGGTGCACGGGGACTGGTGCAGAAGCCTCTCAGACCACACTCGAGATTGGTTTGCTATGGCAACTGATATACTTGTCCAAGAGAAGACGAGTATGTTGGCTACTCTTGCTTAGAAAAACATCTACAAACGTCTGTGTACTCCCCATCTGGAGCTGAGCGTCTGCCTGCAGTTGGGCCTACTGCTCCTTGAAATAAGCTGCTGCTAAAAGACTGAGGCAGATGGTATTTCCACCACTTCAGGCAAAACATGGCACCTATGGTTCGACTTTCTACAATCTTAATTCTTTAACATTTTCAAGATGGCTTGTTTAAATATCTCCATCACAGAGACGCAGACTTGTTCCCGACTCCTTTTAAATCATTGCTTCAGCTACACAGGCCCTGGCAAATCTCACTTGATCAGAAGCAGATCTGAGGCACTGTGCGGTCTGCCTTCTGTTCGCTCTTTCCCAGGAGCCTGTGACACGCATGCTGATTTACACACAGAGGCCGTAGGTGCCGGGCTCCTTCTACACTCGCCTGCGTTATTTATTATACGTTTCTTACCATTTGGTCTGGGGCTCGGTACCGAAGTGTGGTTTGTTCTGTTCTCTTTTGTCTTCTACTTTTCGAGACATTTATTCCTGTTCTTATTATTTGCGTGTGAGAGGGATGTGTGAGTGCAGTTGTGTACACGGTGCACACCTACATAAAGCTCCGAAGTTCTCTCCTTCCAGGGTAGAATCCAAGATTGAATTCAGGTTGTCAAGATGGCATTTTACCCACCAAGCCAGCTCCCTGACCCTGGTTTGTATTTTAAGATGTATTTATTTTATTATTTTATTTGTATGCATATTTTACCTTCGTGTATTTATCACCACGTGGGTGCTTAGGGAGTTAGACACCCGGGAACTGGAATTACAGGAGGTTGTGGACCACCCAGTGTGGGTGTCAGAACTGAACTAGGATCCTTTGGAAGAGCAGAATTCGTCTGTGGTGCTGTGAAGGCTCACTGTGTGGCCCTGGACTCACTCTGTAGACCAGGCTGGCCTTGAACTCACACAGATTCACCTGCCTCTGCCTCCCAAGTCCTGAAATTAAAGATGGGCACCACCGGTGCCAGGCACAGAAAGATTCATAACTGCTGAGCCCCCTGATGTTCTCCTAGGAGGGTCACCCTAAACACAGAACAGCTCACAGATGAGCGTGGGGTGAAGGGAGGTCCCCCAGATATTCATTCTTTAGACTGAGCTCATGCCGTCTCCCAGGATTGACTCCTGGTTTCAGGACAAGTTCCAGTCACCTCTCAGGAACCAGTGCCTGGTAGCTGGTGCCTCTCTTTTGCCCACTTAACTCCCGGAAGTTCCTGAGCATTTGTTATTGGAAGACACATTTGCATAAGGTGCACATTACAATTCTCTCCCCACCAGCAAAGATGGGCACTAACCTTAGCGTTCACATGGTCATGTCAGCACTTGCTTTGAGAAGAGCATCTCCTCATACTTCGTGACTCCCCGCAAGGGGTCACATGCCTTGTGCCCATTTCTTCTCCTTACTGTCCACAAATGACTCAACAGTGTTACAAACCGAGTGGCAAGTCTTTTTTTTTTTTTTTTTTTTTTTTTTTGAAAATTGAGTATTGGGAAAAATATATATCATTGTTTATAGATGTGTCTGTTCATTTATTTACTTACTTCACTGTTCATTTACTTATTTATTTCTATGGCCCCCTTTCCCATGGCCCTCACTAGCTGGCCCCAAGAAGCTATCACGGTGGTACAGTTAGACCCCAAGTATTGTTCTTTTCTACTCTGTCCCCTTGTCTAAGGCAGATGCTGCTCCTCCCAACCTGGGATTTCATATTAGCATCTCCTGTAAAAATCCCACACAGCATCACTGCAGGCACGGAGTCTCGCACTTCTCCAGGCTCCCGGAGATGCTTTACCATTAGCTCTCCTGGTTTAATTAGCGATAATTATGGAGACTGCCTAGCTGCATTGACCTTCGCTGTCCTTTCTTGATCCTGAAGGTGCAGAAGATGAGATGTTTATAGCACACTTTAGAAAGAAAGAGCCCAACTGTAAAAGCGTGGCGGTGCAGCCATGTAAAATATTCCATGCCTAATAAAGACTGGAAAGTCGCATGTTAAAATACGTGAATAAAGGCATGTTCTTTAAAAAGAAATACATTGTACTTTTAAAAGATTTTCATTTTACAATTGTAGGCTCTGATTTGAATCGGATTTTTTTTTCTTTAAGATTATGGTAATGAATTCAATTATAGCGGGAATTGAAACTAAAGTATCTTAAATCCTGTTTCACATGAACCAACCAGATTTAACCCTAAGCTTCTAGGGAATTGCTTCCTTCTGTGGCAACAGGCAAAAAACACATTTGGAATAGAACTTGTGTGTGAGGGTTTGGTTTTGCCATATTCTCTCTTCATGGTGTGTCTGTGTGTATCATCTGTGTGTGTGTGAGTGTGTGTCTGTGTGTGCATTTGTGCGTATGTGTGTGTCTGGCTATGAATGCATAGTGATTCACTTACCTGCCTCGGCCTCCTGAGCCATCACACCCAGCTGGGAGATGTAACTGATTTTTTCGATGGCCTCAGAAACAGCAGAGGAGGTAGAAACATCTGAGGAAGAAGGAAAGCCAGTGAACTGAACAGGAAGGTCTGTGCGTGTGGCTCTCCAGGCCCCACTGGGGAAAGCAGTGTAGGGCAAGGCAGAGCTGCCTGCTGAGAGGCTGAGCCCCTCCTAATCCCTGATCAGTCGGCTATTGTTCTTTTGACTGTTAGAACTCAGTCAAACAGTGTAAGTAGATTGTCTGTAATTTGGTTTTCTTGCTTTCTTTTTTGAGATAGGGTCTTATTTGTTGGCCTTGGCTAGCCTGGAGTTTGCTGTGTAGACCAGGCTGGCCTATAACTTACAGAGATCTACCTGCCTCTGCCTTCTCAGTACCAAGACTAAAGGTATGTGCCACTAGGTACCACTAATCTATTATTACAACTTACTTCAGTTTTTAGCAATCACTGGTTGGGTTTTTTGTTTGTTTGTTTTTAAGATTTATTCACTTATTTTATGTGTGTGAACACATTGTCTCTCTCTTCAGACACACCAGAAGAGGGCACCAGATCTCATTACAGATGGCTGTGAGCCACCATGTGGTTGCTGGGATTTGAACTCAGGACCTCTGGAAGAGCAGTCAGTGCTCTTAACCACTGAGCCATCTCTCCAGCCCATAGTTTGATTTCAAATTTCCTTTAAGGTGATAGAAAGTAATAATTGATCAACTTCTTTTTCCTATATTATTTAAATAATGAATTTATGTTATAAGAGTTTATAACAACTTTTTTATAAATTTATTTTTTAATTATGGTGTCTGTATGTGTATGCATGTGTGTATGCACACACGTGTGCACATGTGCATGCAGAGAGTGTCAGATTTCTTTACAACTGAAACTGCAGGCAGTTCTGAGCCACCGAACATGAGTGCTGGGGGAACCAAACTCCAGTCTTCTTCAAAAGCAACATGTGGTTGTAAGTGCTGAACCCCTTCCTTCTCCTATGTGACCAGTTCGTAGCACAAGGTAAAAGCTTTTATATTGGGCCCAGCCTGTTCTTCCAGAGGACCTGCATTTGATTCCCAGCACCCACATGGCTGCTCCAGTGCCCTTTTATATAAAATAAAAGATGAAGTGTGTTAAATAAATAAATGTTTTTAAGATTTTGTACTATATGAAACTTTTGTTAGAAGAAGAAAAACGTTTTCTGGAGGTAGACATGATGGTGCAGGTCTCTAATCCAGTGCTGGGGGAGGGCTGCGCAGTCTCTGATGAAACCCTCGGCAGGCGGGGGGGGGGGGGGGGGGGATCATGGCCAGCCTACATGGTACCTGTCTCAAAAGGAAAACAGTGAGTTCCCTCTCCAATGCCCAAAGTCAGGCTCCTGTGAGCTGGTACTCTGGAGGTAGGGGTGGGAGGAGCTTCACTTCCAGGCCAGCTCAGCCCCTCAGAGTTTAACACCAGCCTGGGCTACATAGCAATATCCTGTCTCCAACAAACTTTTCAAATCACATGTGAAATAACAAGTTTCCTACCGCAAAGCCTCCAGGCATCTGTCCCATCAGTGAGCCAGCCAGCCCGCCATCCTGTCCTTTCTCTGAGCGTGGTGCTCCACACTCGTCCCCAGTGCCAGTCGTCCTGCTGGGATGATGGTATTTTTAAACTTGATTCCTGTTCTCTGGTATTGGCAATCCCACAAGCCTCAATGGTAGTGATAGATTCGGTGATCATTATATCTACTCCTCTGGGGATCATGAATAAAATTATTTAATGGTTTCTGTGACAGGCCTCTTTTATATGACATGATAAAGTAAGTCTCTTTCTCAGTTATTAGCCCAGCTTCTGCTGATACTCTTTGAATATTTGCAGTTGTAAATTGTTTTTACTTTTCTTCAAATATTCCTTGCTGTTGATCTTTATGTTATGATGTTTGGCAGAAAGTATTAAGTGACTATCGATCTTTGCATTATGATGTTTTACATAAATTAAGTGACTTTGCTCACAGTGAAAATAATAATTAGAGAAACCATCCCCCCCCCCTTTTTTTTTTTTTTGAGCTAAGTTTTTCTCTGTCGTTCTGGGTGTCCTGGAACTCTGTAGACCAGGCTGGCCTCATAGCTGTGATCCTCCTGCCCTGTGTCCTTCAGAAGATTGTACAGCATTGCCAACTCAGCCATCCCATCCCTTCTCAAATTCACTTTTCTTGTTTGTTTGAGCTGTCTCTCCAGCTCCTGCCTTCCTCTTTTGGCTTTTGTTTTATTTTTAAGAGTTTTATTGTTTGTGCATGGGTTTGAATGGTTGTATATCCGTCTATGTTCCACGTGTATGCAGGGTTCTCAGGGCCAAAATAAGACATTGGACCCTCTGGAGTTTCAGATAGGTGTTAGCCACCATGTGGGTGCCCTGGCTTTCATATCTTACTGTGTAACATTTATCCTAAGGCTACAGCAGATAGAACTGTTGAAGACTACTCCTTGGTTGTAAGCCTGGATCTAAGGCTGGTGTCTGTGTGTTGATTCCTGCACTGGAGGCTTATGGTCTCACACATGATAGCTTCCAGGGTCTATTTGGTTAGTGAATGGATAGATAACTCAAGATACACCAGCTGTTTGTACATATCTCCCTCCTCTAGTTCATAAGACCTATTAGCCTTCTTGACTTCTTGGTCCTCTTCATATTCCTCAAGTGTGTGTGTGTGTGTGTGTGTGTGTGTGTGTGTGTGTGTTTGAGACAGAGTCTTACTATGGAGCCCCAGATAGCCTGAAAACATTATGTAGACTAGTATAATAACATCAAACTCAGAGCTTATCTGCCTCCTTAGTATTGGAATTAAAAGTATATGGCACTGTGCTCAGCTCCTAAATATAATATTTTCTATTAATTAAATAGAATACTTTTAGTAATTCTTTGACAATTTCATAATGCATACAATATATTTTAATCATATTCAGTACCTCTCAATGCTCCCCCAACTCTTTTCAGATCTACCACCCACTCCCCTAACCCTCCCTCCCAGTTCCATTTCCTGGCTCTTTTGTTGTTTTGTTTTGCCTTGTTTTTTTTTAATAAGACACTGAGTTTAGTTTGTTCTGCCCATATACTTGCGGGTGTGGGCTAACCACAGGAACAGCCTCTCAAAGGCCTCATCCTTATAGAAAACACACACACAGACACACATATCACGCACACATATCACATACACACAGACATACAAACATACATCTTACACATACACACACACACACACACACACACACACACACACACACACACACACACTGATGGTCCATGAGTCCTTCTCTCTCTGTGCTGGAATGTTAACTGGTCTGATCTTGGGCAGGCTACCACACATAGCTGCTGTGAGTTCGTGAGTGTAATGACCCTGTTGTGTTCTGAAGACAGTTTCACTTTGGTTCTCCCTGACCACTAGCTCTTATACTCTTTCTGCCTCCTCTTTCTTTACAGAGCCTCATCCCTGGCCAAGGAGGGAGGTACCATTATAGAATATGGTGGCCACACACACCACAGACAACCTATTTTCTGAACTTTGACCACTCGTGACTCTACATTAGCTACCCTCTTGCACAAAGAAGCTCTGATAAGCTCTGGGAGCTGCACTGGGTAGTTTGACATTATGTCCCCTTAGCAAAGTAGGTTCGCTCCTGGGGCCAGTTAGCTAGCTCTCCAGCCATGGGTCCTTGAGCAGATTTACAGCACAAGGCGTGCACTTCCTCCGGTAGAGAAAGCCTTCAATCCAGTTGGAGAGCACTTGGTCATCTGTGGCAACCATGCCTCTGTTGCACCCATGGGCACATCTTGCCACACTGCTTTGTACTGTGGTTCATAGTGTTCACAACTGAGCGAGACTGTGGTTGACTTTCCTTCTCCAACAGCTTCATAGCACCTTCTGTCCTACAAAAGCAGGAGGAAACAACCAACTTGATTGCTCCGTGTTCTGTTAACGAGGTCTGTGATGTCGTCAGCATACGGCCTAATTATCAAGTTCTGGCGGACAGTAAGAGTGGTAGCAGTAGCCTGTGTTGTTTGGGGGCCTCCAAGACACTCCTGAATGACAGTTTCACAGCAGATATCCTACAGCTGGCACTGGGCTTTTATTTGACAATGATGGCTTCACTGTAGAATAATCCCAATTAAATTCTATTGGGGGGAGGGGTGTTAATGCTGTAGGTTTCTATATGGATTTTCAAACATCCTTAGTGTTAGTTATTCCTCCCTCCGTCCATCTTCTACCCTGCTCTCTCTCTCTCTCCCTCTTAAACCTCCCTCCCAGTCGCTTCCCTTTTCTCCTTCATACCACCTCCATGTTGTGCTGTCCTGCTCCCTCAAGGTCTCCTGACGCCGTGTTTAGCCAAATGGTTACAACTCCATTCCTTGTACCTCTTAGGTGGAAACAGACCTTTATCTGGGAAGCTCTTTAGAATCTTAGTCTGGAAAGCTAAGTAAAAATGCCCTGCAGGCTAATTCTGTGGGTGAGAGTGCTGCTCTGTAGGATGACTGCATTCAATTATTTCTCCCAGTTTGTGGTGCCAGGAACTGCCTGTGCACAGGGAGAGCCTGTGAGTCTTTATGTAGCGGACAGAGCTTCTGACCCCTAAGAGAGCCCGTTTGGCCCATTAAAATGGGTTTGAAGTAGATATAAAGGGAGCACGCCCTTTCCTCGTCCTAAAAGCCACCGGAGAGGAACAGACTTTCTGAAATTGTGAGAGAGAGGAAAAGAGGAATACCTCCATACAGATTCAAACGTGGTCTTAGTAAGTCAGAAGACTTTGTCACTCTCAAACTCACACACTCTTCATACAGTCTGATTTTATACAGCATTAAGGATTTTTGAGCTGTCAATCTGTCTGGTCCATGAGGAGGCTATGGTCTTCTAATTGGAGCATCCTAAGGCATCCCCCACGATGTTTTCTGCCCAGCTCCTGCAAGCACACTAAGCCCCCATTACATCAGACAGAGTATTGATCCTTGGTGATGTGCTTTGTCTTTTCTGTATAACAAGTGGGCTAAGCCCCTCAATTTTCAAGCAGAGTTACCGAGGTAACAGTAGAGCTTGCAGGATCTGTAAACACAGCTGAGTGGTGTGTGTGTGTCAGGTAGAGACTGGAGTAAGTAGATCCCACTCCTGTCCCGGCGGTCCTTGGCTTCATGGCTAATGAAGGTGTTGCCTGTTCAAGACAATGTCATAAAGCCAGGCTCATTACACAGGCCTGTTGTGTAGTGCAGTGATACCTGTGGAAGGGCTTCCTGCCCTGCTCCAAAGACTAGTATGCTGACCCATGACGACATTTGTGTAGACCTGTTTAGAAGCAGCTGTGGCCTTTTTGGCGCTCAGTGCTTTTACTAGTACACACGGTAGTACATGTGGTTTGCTGTCTACCTGACTTAGGACCATGCTGAGTTCCCATGGTTATGTTACAATCTGCTGACTTCACAGTGCATTTTCTGCCCCGTTACTTCTAGGGTCTGTAGACATACTACAGAAAGTTGTAAAGCCAGCTTTCGCCTTGGAGGTCCCTTAAAATGGCATGTATTGCTGTCTGGTATATCATAGTCCGTTTTTTAGAAATGCTGTTGTCTAATGGATGAGTTTGTGTTTGTTGAGCCAGTGTGATGACTGATGTGACTTTTAAAAAGCTAGAAAGCCCTCTTCACTCTTCCAAGAAAGTCTTAGACCTATAGTATGCTCTCATAGCTGGGCATAGTAACATGTGCTGTAACTCCAGCCCTGGGGAAGCTGAAGCAGGAAGATTACAAACCCAAGGCCAGCCAGGACTACATAGTGAGACCCTGTTCCCCCATTGCCCCAAATGATTCTCATCATCATCCCCTGGAGGAAGACAAGTATCCAAATCAACAACATACCCATAATGCCACGCCACAGAGACCCTCTACATACTGGCACACACCCAGCAAGTAAAGTACCAGCCTCGAAAGCCTGACACATGAGTTCAGTCTCCAAAGCCCATGTAAAGGTGGCAGGAGAAAACAGACTCCACAGAGTTGTCCTCTGACTTCTACATGTGAGCCATGACACACACGAATACACACACACACCTTACATGGTAAGGAGCTATCGATCTTGTCAGCAGGTATGGTTACACTTCCATGACCCAGACAGTGACACCCTCACTCCACAGACATTTCTCCATTGCCCCACTGACACAGAAGACATGGTGAGGGTCACGTTTGTTTGTTATTTTCTTATTCTTTTTTCTGTTGTGATAGGTGCTTTCTGGTGAAGTTCTGCTCTTCAGAATGCATGCTAAGTTGTTACCAAGCTAGGGTTATAAGGATGGTTGAGGCAGGGAAGTGCTAATGGACCCCAGGATTGAGTACTCAGATGCTAGTGGATGACAGCTGGGGACATGAGTAGGCCATACAACAACAAAAGAAATCGGTATGGTCAACTCAATAAAATGCTAGAAAACCAAACTCACTCTCATATATATAGGTTATATGTGCCTCAAATGCCACCAGCATTGTGTGATACATACATGCTATGCATGTTCTTGCCCCAAGATATTTCTTTTAATTAAACACCCGCCATAGTATTTGTCATGAGATTACAGTGCAGGCTATATTGATTCAAAACGAAACAAAACATGCTACAGGCATTTGCTGCGGTTTGCAGCCATGACACGTTTTGCTTGTTGAATATCTATTACAGAATTTATTGAAAATCTCTATGGGCCTAGTTAGGCTTTCTGAATTTCAATGTGTAGAATTAAGTTCCTATTTTGGAATATGATACTAAAATTAAATATTAGTTTTGAATCAGAATATGAATAAATCTATGGTTACTTATATGTCATAAATTTTCCTTTGGCAGACATGACAACCAAGAAACAATAGCTGTTTTTCCTTTGGAGTTAACTCTAAATTTAACATAATTTCATACTACTAACCTCAAGTGCCCAGCCTACTAAATGTTGATAACAACTTATAAATTCAGAATTAAACTACTCTTGTCCTATTTAATTATATTCTAAAATCAGGTTGTCTGCTCAGGCCCTAAGCTGCACAGATTGGCCCCAGCCTCTCACTGGTGGTGTGTCGCTCATTTGTGTATTGTTCTAGTGGCACAAACATAGATTTATCAAGGAAGAGAAAAAGAACTCCATAGAGTGGAAGGGCTCCAGGGGAAGGCTCTCCTGCCTTTTTCTTGAAGCAACAAAAGACCCTGGTGGCTTAGTTTTTTTTTTTTTTTTTTTTTTTAATCTATTTTTAATAAGGGTTCTTAAATGTTTTAAGAGTTAAAAGGAGGATGTGGACCTGTTTAGAAATAGTTCTTTGGAGCAAATCTAATCTGCATTGTCAGGATATCAGCAGTTCGGTTCACATGAATTAGTAGTTATAGCTTGATCTATTCACAAACATCATTCATGAATCAGCAATGGTGGGATGAGCTAGAAGGAACCATAAGGCTTTGCCAGTTGGCCCAAGTCTAAGGAAGCTTAGGAAACTGCTGGAACACCACCAGAAGGTTTTCTGGTGTGATCCTCTCTGTAAGGTTCTGACAAATGATGACCAAAAAGAATGTCAAGGTGAACCAATACCATTCAGTATTATCCACTGCCCCTTGGGCTATATTTCTATCTTTTTTAAACATCATGTGTCTGTTCTTAGCAAAGCATTCTCTCATGTATCTGCTTCAGCAAAAGCACTTTCTCATGAAACACTTTCCAGAAAAATATCAGATGACATAATTGAGTCTCTAAAGAAACCAGAAATTTCCACTTCAAGCCCCTTCCCCTGAACGTTGTATCAGTAAGGATTACTACTTATGTAATACGTACATATGTAACCATACGTACATATATGTGCATATGTAAGTAAGTATGCATATATATGAGTTTGAGTCTGTTTATGTGTTTGTTAAGGTGTATCTCTTCAGGAATGATCATTTGTTGGGTGGCATTGCTTTCTCTGTGGATAGCACACAAGTGTATGAACTCACCAGTGTACTAAGGAGGCATAACAATTTTGGAATACTTCCTGGAATGTCACTCTTGTGAGGAGGCCTCCACACCATCCAGACTGAGCTTATTAAACGTGTTGGAAGAGAAAGCAAGAAAAGTTGTCCCGAAGTCATCCACAGTCCTTCCTTCATGTGGAGGCAGGGTCTCTGGATGTCCCATGCCTCCCTCAGTCCACAAGTTTGCTGCTCAGCCTCCCAAGGGCTGGAATTATAGGCTATAATTTTTTTTTTTTTGTCTTCTAAAGTGTTTTCTTGTATGTGTTTGAGTGTTTTCTTTGCACATATGTGTGGCACCACATGGTTGCCTGCTGCCCACAGAAGTGAAAAGGTATCAGATGCCCTGGAACTGGGGTTATGCATGGCTGTGAACTGTTGTATGATGGCTGGGTAGTGAACCTAGGTCAACTACAAGAGCACCATGTGAGGCGTCACTGGCTCCTTTGTTGTTGTTTTTGTTGTTGATCTGTTTTGTTTTTTATTTCTTTTGTCTTGTTTTGTGTCTTGATTTTTGGAGACAGCCCTGTAAAACAAGCCCTGGCCATCCTCAAACTCACACAGATCTGCCTGCCTGTCTCCAGAACACAGCTAAGATTAAAGGCATACTACTATATCCGGGGTTCTTTGTTTCTTTTACAGAGAACAGCTTAACCATACAGTGGTCATAGACTGGACCCTTGCCTAGCATGCACGGGTTAGGTTTGATCGCCAGCATTGTAAACAAACACACATGCAGACAAAACATACATATAAAATATTTTAGAAAACAAGAAAATAGTCTATAATTCCAGCACTTGGGAGGCTAAGGCAGAAAGATTATGAATTCAAGGAAGACTGAGACCAGCCTGAGCAACATAGTAAGTTCCAGGCTATCCTGGGCTACAGAGTGAACTCTGATAATAAAGCCAGAATAAATGAAACTTCGACACGAATTGTGAATTCATTTTCAAATGTATTTCCAGTTCATTAGTAATCATAAACCTGGACTATATCAAATACCTTCATGAGCCCACTTGAACTAATCTATGAATGTTTGTACCTAGAGTGAGGTGCATTGCGACCATGTCGCATGGGAGTTTCACAGTGACCCCAGGTTCTTCCTCTCTAAATGTTGCCAGTTTGAATTATCTTAGATGTTCTTCTCAGTAACTGTGAGCCAGAGCAGCCTGGCTCAAGGGGACTGTTGGAGGTCCAGTGTGGCCCCCCCATCCTATGCTTCTGCCCCCAGTGTCCCCCATGTTTGTGTGAATGTGGACAGTGCTTGCCACTTGGCGCATGTAGCGCTCGGAGGACAGCCTCAGGTCTACCTTGTTTAAAGCAGGTCTCTGCAGGGGTTAGGGGTTCTTGGTGGTGGTTTTGCGTTGACTGTGTACACCAGGCTAGTTGGCAGCGATCATCTCTGTCTCTGCCTCCCATCTCCTTCCGCACTAAGATTACAGGGACTCACACTGTATATACATCTGAGCTCTGGAGACTAGAACTTACAGCAAGTGCTTTAACACAGTGAACTGTCTTCCCAGTCCCGTTCTCTATGTCTTTATGTGACACAGTAGAAATGAATTAATCCTGTAGTTGTTGAATTAGTTGAGCTTGAAGTGTTACCTATGAGATGTCACAAACGTTCTCATGTGGCTTGAAACAGTGGCATTTTGTCCCAGAGACCATGTCTCCCATAACTTCCATCTCAGTTGGCTCTGGGTCTCAGAACTCTGTAAGGAAACAAAAATCTGTGTATTTAATACCATGTGCTCCCTTATATGTACAAAGGATGTTTTAGTTCACAAAAGCATAGATGGGCATGTTAAAGTGTGAGTATGTTACATATTATTCCATTGTTTTCATGTTAGAAGAGTTTAATGGGCTTAAAATGTATATATTTATTTTACTTCGCTGTATTTTACACAGCGTCTCACCAAGTCGTCCAGACTTCTGGGCGTTGCTGGGGTAGGGTATGCATGTGCACAACTTGCAGGATTTGGCTGTCTCCTTATCCCATGGGTCTCCTACCATGTGGGCCCAGTGATCAAAGTCAGGTTATCAGCCAGGGTTGCCTTTACGTGCTAATACATCTGCCTCGACTCAATTTGCAGAGCTTGGTGGCCTTGGATTTACAGTCCTCCTGCTTCTCCAGAAGCTAGTGTTAGGACTTACTGTTAACCCAGCATTGTTTAATTATTGTTGCTATTGCTGCTGCTGCTGCTGCTGTTTCGGGAAGGGAATGACGATGGGAATGAGAACATGCCTCAGACTGGGTGGGTATTTGAACACTTGGTCCCCAGTTGGTGATGCTGTTTGGAGAGGTGGTGCAGCCTTACTGGAGGAAGTACACCAGGCTTTGAGAGTCCATAACCTGCCCCGATTCCAGTTCACTCTCAGCTTCCTGCCATGTTTGAAGATGTGATCTTCCTCCCTAGCCAGTATGGATTCCCGTCTAGATCTGTAAGGAATAATAAACCAGCCTTTACAGTGCTCTCAGCCATGAATGATGTTCTGTCCCAGCAGTATCGGGAGAGCAACCGATGTGCGGTCTCCCTGATTCATGTTTACTATTTTTGTTACTTGAGAATGTCCTTATACTGTTGACATCAGGATTGCCTCGCCTTGCCTCCCCAGTGCTGGGATTGAGGCATGTCCAGGCATACCTAGCTTAAACATAGTTTTTTAAACTTACTTTCCAAGTCAGCAGTGAGACCATCCACGCCTGTATTTTAGACATGGCCATCTGGTAGCGACCACAAAGCCTGCATTTGCCTTTTCTGTATACAACATGGTTTTGGCTTACATAAAAAATGTTGTTTTCAGAGATCCTGAGACTTTCTGTGAATCACTGCCAAATCAAAGCTTTTATTTTTACAATTATTTCAACCCAGATGCACAACTGTACCATTAGCCATTTCATTGGCTAACACTGGTTTATGGTCCAGCAAGTCAGAACCATTCCAGTCTTGACGTTGCCCGTTTGTAAGCTCTCTCTCTCTCTCTCTCTCTCTCTCTCTTCTCTCTCTCTCTCTCTCTCTCTCTCTCTCTCTCTCTCTCTCTCTCTCTCTGGCAGCTTGACATCTGAAAGGTAAATTTAAACACGCATCCCTTCTTCATCTTCATTTAAGTAGCTCATAGACGTAGCAAAGGAAGGGACGGCAGCACTGAACCCTGGCAGCGTAGCATGGAGACTGCTTCCGCCTTTGATATAAATGCACCATGAACACTTTCTAGTAAGTTCTGCAAATCTGTTACCATATTCTTTACCAAACCCTACCCACAGAGGGCTAAGTCTCAAATATTTGAACTTTAATAAATCTCTGCTACGAGTCAAGTGGGCTTTTCTCCTCTAAAAGAGGTATTCAGTGCTTAGAGAGGCCTGCTGTGGGTCAGGCGGTTGTGGCGCACACCTTTAATCCCAGCACTTTGTAGGCAGAGGCAGGCAGATCTCTGTGAATTAGAGATCTACAAAGTGAGTTCCAGGACAGCCAGCGATACACCAAGAAACTCTGTTTCAAAAACAACAAAGATGCTTGCTATACAGAGTGACACCCAGAGTTCAGTCCCCATCCACATAAAGGTGGATGAACAGAGCCAACCCCAAGAGTTGTCTTCTGTCCTTGTGTGTGCGCCGTGACACATGAGCATACACACAGGCAACAATGATAATTCTTAAATCAACAAAAGAAGGGTTGTGGACTGAGGCTGTGTCTTAACTGGGAGAGTACTTTCCTAACATTCATGAAGCCCCTCATACCACATTAAAGCCATGTGTGGGGGACTAGAAAGATGGATCCATGGTTAAAAGCACTAGTTGCTCCTCTAAAGGACCTGTGTTCAATTCCCAGCACTCACCCAGTGAGCCACATGAGATCAGACACGCCCCTTTCTGGCCTCAGAGGGCACCAAGCATGCATGTACCACACAAACATACTTGCAGTCAAGACACGCATATACAGAGAAATAAAAACTAAAACTAAAAGGCAGGGTGGAGCGCGCCTATAGTCTCAGCACTCAGGAGCTGGAGGCGGAGGAGCAGAAGCTGAAAAGAGAACTCAACCCCTGCCTCAAAAACAGCAACTTTAACTGAAGGATTTCCACAGAGGCGGAGACAGCTGTGGCACCAGGGTGTGGCCTGGAAAGAGTGTCTCACGTGATAGGAAATCCGTTCCTGGGGTGCAGGCCCCAGTCTGTTTCTCTGGCTTTAATGGCTTTTTTATTTGCTTGTCCTCGCACTAGCACAGAATCACTGCCCACCACTGTCAAGTGTGGCTTGGTCTCAGTTTATAGCCTCTCAGTAAATAGGCCATTTTACTCCCAGCCCAAGGGACAGTGCAGGTAGCAGTGTAGCTCAGTGTCAGTGAGTGAGCTTAGTGTTTGCAAGGGCTTGGACTCTCCTGCAGAAAGATGAACCTCTGCTGGGACACCATTACAGTTGCCTATCTTCCCAGGAACCATCTGTTAATAATCTCTCTGAAATCCTGCCTTGAATCCAGCGATCTGTTCCACCTTGCACTCGTGAGTCAGTTGGTGGCCTCCGGAGACCCTCCCGAGCCCTTCAGTAGCTGGAAGTCCATTCCTGTGCTCTCCTGCTCATGACCTTATGCCACGCTTCCACTGAGTTTCTCTCTGCGTTGCCTCAGTGTTGGAAACATAATGGTTTGTCTTTTGGTTTGGGTTGGGTTGGGTTTTTTGACAGAGGGTCTCCCGGGAGCCCAGCCTGGCCTGAGGGTCACCAGGTAACTCAGTACTGAGATTATAGACAACTGCCACCATGCCTGGCTTATCTCATGAACTCCAGTGTCAGGAGGACATGCTTGCTTGTTTTCCAAGATGCTGCCGACCTTTATATCTGATTATGTTGCCATAATTTAGTAAAAAGTGTTCCTAGGTCGTAATAGATAAGGCTACCACCATAGCTAGGCGGGTTAGTGCAGCCTGTAGTCCTTTTACCCGGGAACCAGTTCACCCAGGAGAACCACAATTTCAGGGCTAGCCTAGACCTCATAAAGAAACCTTGTCTCAAAAACAAAACAAAACTAAAACCTGTCTGGCCAGGTGGGGTGGCTTTGCATGTCCTTTGGAGGCTGAGGCAGGAGAGTTGTTGCTGGTTCCAGAATGCAGACGATTTCAAATTAGGATAGTCACTGAAAGGTATAGGAAGCATTTCTCAGGCTTCAACTCTGTCTCAGTGAGTGGGGCCTCATTTAGCACCTGCAGAGAGACAGACAGAGGGACAGACAGACAATCACTACATGCTGTCAGCTGGTGGAGTGCTGAGAGTGCAGCTGTGAGCTACCACAGCTGGCGGCATCTGCCTGTTTGGTTGTTTTTGTTTGTTTGTTTGTTTGTTTGTTTGTTTTTTAAGAGTCAGGTTCTCACTTTGTAACCCTGGTTGGCCTGTAACTTGCTGTGTAGACCAGGCTAGTCCTCAACTCACAAAGATGATCCTCCTGTCTCTGCCTCCTGAGTGCTTTTTAAAATTTTCCTATGTGAATCTCATGGTCAGCTTTTTAAATTTAGCTCAACTTAATGTGTCTTTTCAAACAATATCTTACTCATTATTTTTAAAAATTATGTTTTTAGTGTAGTTTTACATTTTATTTTAAAGTTCTATTTTAAAGATAATTACATAAAACTAAAAATTACATTATTTTGTGTTTGTATATTATGTAGGCATATATGTACCAAGGTGTAAAAGGGGGGATAGGGAAGAACTTTTGGGGCTCAGTTCTCTTCTTCTGCTTGTAGGTCCTGAGAAGAATTGAACTTAAAACTTTGAATATTCTGGGAAAAATGGTCTACCAGACTCTAGCTGCATTTTCTTATTATAATGTTCTATTAGCTACCATCAAATATTACAGTGAGCCTGGTTCGGCAAAGTTCACAGAAGGGTTTGGGGTGTTGTTGAATTAAAAGAACAGCTGCCTAGTGTCTTAGGGTTTTACTGCTGTGAACAGACACCATGACCAAGACAACTCTTATAAAGGATAGCATATATTTGGACTGGCTCACAGGTTCAGAGGTTCAGTCCATTATCATCAAGGTAGAAACATGGCAACATCTAGGCAGGCATGGTGCAAGCATAGCTGAGGGTTCTGCATCTTCATCTGAAGGCAACTAGTGGAAGACTGACTTCCAGGCAGCTAGGGTGAGGGTCTTACATTTCCCACCCACAGTGACACACCTACTCCAACAAGGCCACAGCTTCTAATAGTGCCACTCCCTAGGCCTCATAGGCTTGTTCAAACCCAAGAGTCTATGGAGGCCACACCCAAACATAACACAGTGCAAAATATTTAGTCCAACTTCACAAGTCCCCATGTCTTTAGCAGTCTCAACACTGTTAGAAGTCCAAAGTTCAAAGTCTCTTCTGAGATCCATGCAATCAGTTAACTGTAATTCCCAAAGCAAGACAGGAAACCAGCTGGGCAAACTCCAGCCTCTGCATCTCCATGGCTGATGGCAAAGCACTCTTCAGATTGCCAACTCCTTTTTCATCTGTGTTGACTGCAACAAACTGCTTTCCCCCAGACTGGTTTCACTCCCTAACACTGGGATTAAAGGTGTGGTCCACCTAGATTTAAATTCTTCATCACCTAGAAGTTGCTCTGTTCTAGGCTGGCCTTGAACTCAGAGATCTGCTTGTCTTTGCTTCCAGGGATTCAAGGTTTGTACTGCCAGGCCTGGATTTAAATTTAGCTGGGTGCAATCTTGTCACAAGGTCACCCTACTCTCTTAATGCATCTTTGAACACAGGATTCAGCTCCATTTCACTTCCTGGTGTCCCTTTAATACCATATATTTTATATTTTTTTCTTTCTAACCTTGCTACAGTTGTTCAAAATGCTCTTCATGAGACTTAACCAGAGGGTCTATGATGGGTGTTTCTGAGACTTCCTTGCTCAGTGCAATTAATCTGAGTCTCTTCACCTTAGCCTCAGGAAGACTCTTCAGACAAAGACAAAAAGTAGCCACTTTCTTCACCAAAATAGTCTCTAGACCACATACTGAAATTCTCCACTAAAACCTCTAGGGCCAGGTCCATACAATCTCTCTCCGTAACAAAGTCTTCCCTATTACTAGTAGGATAGTCCATTAATCCCCATTTAAAGCATCTCACTGCTTTCCAAATCTAAAGTCCCCAAATTCACACTCTTCCAAACAAAAGCATGATCAGGCCTATCAGAGCAATACCTCAGTCCCTGGTACTAACTTCTGTCTTGGCTGGGTTTTACTGCTGTGAACAGACACCATGCCCAAGGCAACTCTCATAAGAACAACTTTAATTGGGGCTGGCTCACAGTTCAGAGGTTCGGTCCATTGTCATCAAGGAGGGAACGTGACAGTATTCAGGCAGGGCTGAGAGTTCTGCATCTTCATCTGAAGGCTGCTAGCAGAATACTGACTTCCAGGCAGCTAAGATGAGGGTCTTAAGCCCACCCCCACAGTAACACACCTACCCCAACAAATAGTGCCACTTCCTGAGCCAAGCAAATACAAACCATCACAGCCTCACCTATAATCTGGTATCCACAAGACAGAGAGTGGGACAAGCTCAAGGCCAGCTTTGGCTGAGACAGGAGAATTGCTATGAGTGTAAGACAGGCAGAGACTATATATAGTGAATAAGCCAGGCAGAGTGAGATGCTGTCTGCCCTGCTCCCCAAAAAGTGAGATAGCTTAGCAGATAAAGACGCTGCATGAGCTTGATATAAACTTGATCCCCAGAACCCGTATAATAGTGGAAGAAGAGAACCTGACCTCATTACCCACAATTTGGCATGCGTGTACACTCCCGTGTGTGTGACACACATACACGCGCGCGCACACACACACACATACACACACACACACACACACTGTGTAAGAAAAACTGAAATAAGAAACATGGCCGTTTCTGTCTGTTATCCTGAGTTACTGAGCTTCCCTGGACTTCTGACTCCTGATTCTATAATTAGAATAATGTACCAGCATATATTTTTATTCATGTTTTATGCACTGTACAGTATGAGCCTAAAGTCTCACGAGGAAGTCACTAAGTGAACATTAAAGTAGAACCCTGTAGTTCTGCCATACTCCAGAAACACACAGGGTATTCCAGAGGTAGAAGAGCAGCCAGTTCGGGGTGCATCATCCTAGATGGCTGAGCACCTTCCACCCAGGTAAAATCTAGGGAGCTTCAGACGGGAGGGAGAAAAATGAAGCCAGGGAGACTGGAGAAAGGACTCTTATTCCTCCCTCCTGGGGGAACTTCAACCACTATGGCTGCTGGAAGGCAGTGACAGATTTTAGACAAGACTGTATTTACATCTATAAACCTTTTTGGCAGTGTGGCATGGTGGATGGAGTTTGGAAAGGCTCTTTAGGATGAGAAAAATAACCTAGCTGGGGGAAGATGAGAACCCCAGTGTAGGACAGTAAAAAGGGGGAAAAAGTGGAAAATCCAAAAGCTCAAGGGGGCTGCAGAGATGAGGACTCTGTCAGTGAAATGTCTGCATCTGATCCCGGAAAGCTGTGGTTGCGCAGGCCTTTAATCCCAGCTCTCTGGGGGGGGGGACAGAGGCAGGCAGCTCTCTGAGTTCCAGGACAGCCAGGGCTTTGCAGGATATACTTAAAAAAGAAGTAGGGAGGAGAGGCTGCAGTGCTCCTGCTGTGACTCAGGTATGCAGGCTGAAGAGTATCTTTGCTGTGTGACTGTCCCCAGTGCCAGAGGGAAAGCCCTAGAGGGATTTGCATGATTCAGCCCATCCGTAGCCAGAGTACTCCTTGACTCATAGTCTGGGTCTTGCTCCCGGGCCCACCCGGTCTCTAAGGTCAGAGGAGTCTGCCGCAGGTGAGCTAGCCTAGTGCTGGAGAGAGGGCGTGCTGAGACCTTTAAAGCCTTCCCTGAGAAGACTGCTGAACAGGACTAGGCAATTCAAGTTCAAAAGATGAAGCCTTTTCCGACTCGGAAATGTAACGATTTGGTCTAATGTTTTATGATGTTATTGTCAGTCTCTTGTAAGGCCTCACATGAGCAGCTGCCTGTGGAAGCCATGGACCTGCAGTTCCGGGCTTTGGGGAGCCACAGGGGCTGAGGAAAGTACAAGCCGAGGCAAATCTGCAGCTCCTGTTTGTTTTTCTCTTTGTTGGTTTGTTTTTGAAATAGAGTCTGGCCATGTAGTGCAGGCTAGCCCCTAACTCACAGAAATCCACCTGCCTCTGCCTTCCAAGTGTTGGAATTAAAGGTGACTGCTGCCTGTCTTTACCCTTTGACCTTTTCTTAAAAATCAGAAAGAAATTGGAAATGACTATGCTGCCTAGTGGAAAACACTACATTTGCAAAAATGCTTTGTTCCATTTTTCCCAAGTAAAATATTTGGTTTCTAGATAAGTCATATTCAGATTTATTTATATATGTCTTTCTTGAATTTTCATTTTGATTATTGTGTCAACACAAGGTGTTTGAATTTTTGTTTTAAGTTTGAATGAAGATGTTAATGGAGGTTCCCCTCCCCCAACCCCAACCCTGTATAAAATACCAGGCTGTTGAATTCCAAAGGCCAGAGATAGCACTGCTTGCCCTCTTTACTGCCTTCTCAGCACGGGACTTTGTGCAGATGTCGGGCAGGCTGATTAGAGCCCACTGTGCTGCTCCAAGCCTTAGGGAGGTGTTGGGGCCTGGAGCTCACCTGGAAACACGTCCTCTTCCTCAAGACAAAAGAGCAGAAACACTGGATTTACACGTTTCCTGCCTCCTCCCCCCAGTTAAGTTGTGGTTCTCACTGTACAACCAAAAACTGACTTTTTGTGCATTTATTTTTTAACAGTTGCGAGAAACAATCAAAGCTGGCAAAGGTGTGACTTCAGCTATTGACCTGTGTCGTTACCATGGAAACAAGGCACTGGAGGCCCTGGAGAGCTTCCCTCCATCTGAGGCCAGATCTGCTTTAGAAAACATTGTGTTTGCTGTGACCAGATTTTCATGACACCAAATTTAAAAAGACACTATTGTTCCTTAGCTGAAAAGCCCAGAGAATGAGGTGGACAGGAGAGGTTTTTGTGATGAAATATGTAATGTGTTTAATGACTTTAAAAATATATGTATTTTTCCCTGTCCTTTATCGCACGGCTTAATGAATCTATCCTTTGGAACCACTACAAACAAAACGAGAAGGAAAAAGGTCACACGGTTTTCGCTTGTCACGCCAGAGCACACTTGAGGCTGCAGCAGAAGAAATAATTAATGAGACTTGCTCCTGTGACCTCAGCAAATGGGCAGGAAATAAGTCCTTATTGATTGGACCAAGCCCGGGATGGCGCCAGGGCGGTGCCTGTGGTTTTCCTTCTGAAGAGGACAGAGCAAGCTGGAAGCTGCGGGTGTCAAGCAAAGCACTGGATGCCAGCCAGGGGGGGACACATCAAAACCGGTGACCAGTCTGTTGTAGTGGAGAACAGCCCGGTGCGTTAAGCAGAAATCTGTGATGCCTGCTGTCTGGAGTCATGTCTCTGTGCGTAGTGTGAGAGGCTTGTGCATCGGAGTTTTATCAGATCTGGGAGAGGTGAAGAAAACCTTAAGTTGCCAAATACTTGAAATTGGATATTAAAGTGTTACCAAGTGTTAATTCAATTATATAAGAATTTGTCCGCCTTTCTTTCTTAAAGATCAAATTTGGGACACATTTCAAGCTAGACATGGTGGTGCACACCTTTAACCCGGCACTTGGGACACAAAGGCAGGCAGATCTCTGAGTTCGAGTCCAGCCTGGTCTATAGAGTGAGTTCCAGGACAGCCAGGGCTACGCAGAGAAACCCTGTCTAGAAAACAAAAAAAAAAAAAAAAAACAATTCAAAGGCTTTTTTTTTAAATTTCAAAAGCAGTGTATCCATTTATAATTCTTTGTTTGGGTGTGGGGTGGGGGGCTACCTCTGGTTTCCACAGCTTTCAGAAATGAAACTGTAGGACTTCCTCGGGAAGAGATTTGTTTTAACCTCAGAATGTCAGTGTTTGATCTTGAGCCACAGACATTGAGTTACAGAGAGAACGCAAGCGCTCACATAGGCCTGCAATCGGACTCTGTCTCCGTGTGGTTCACAGCCGATTTCGTGGTTTGCACAAACGCAATCCGAGAATCCCGTTGACAAGAAGGCTGAGTTTACATAAATGATCTCAACTGAGACTCAGCTGCCTTTCTTCCTCGTGAGTGTAATTACAGCCCTATCTGGAGACAGAAAACACGGTAAGCAGATTGTATTACCTGCTGCACACTAGGGGAAGTCATCTTAGTTGAATTCCTCCTCCCAAAGTTTCAGCCAGGCCAGAGTGTGGCCTGCAGTGAAGAGGAAGTGTAAGCCCACGGAGGTCAAGCTGTTATGGGTGGGCTCCGAAATGAGAGAACGGGTCACACTCATAACGCGTAGATTGCCGGTAGAACATTGAAGCGTGGCTTCTCAGTGAACACGGCTTAATTAGTAACTATGGCGACAATGCTACAGCTCTGGCCAGGTTCTAATCAGTAACTTCCCCGAGGAGGAGCCTGGATGTGCTACTGAGTGTCTATGCAAAGCGAGGAGCCCGCCCCACGCCTCAGATCTGCTTCAGTTCAAAAGTCACTCCCCTCTCTCCTCAATTTCCTCTCCTGAAACAAGAGATAAAAGGAGGTGAGTGCGAGTCCCCTCCCAAGCTTGTTTGTGAGTGAGTCTCACAGGAATGGTCGCCCCTGCCACACAGGAATGGCCGCCCCCTGCAATCCCCACACTTTGGGAGGCCCAGTCAGGCTGGCTAAGCTACACAGGGAGTTCAGAGGCCAGCTCGGACCCTGTCTGAAAGCGTACAAAGTTGTCATCTCTGACAACCTAGTTAAAGTGCTGCAGAAGATCCAGGGAGGAGGGGAGGGGCCTTGAAAGCCTCTGACAGGCACCTAAATGCAGAGCTTCTGGCCCAGCTTCCTCCATCTGCCTTACGTGACACGTGACATGGTCCTGGAGTGCTGTGTTTCACCCACCCACATTTACTTCTTTGGGACCTTTCCACCTCTCTTTTTATCTTCCAGCAGCTTCTGTGACCTTGATTCTGTGCTCTCCTTTAAAAAAAAAATTAGAGTCTCAAGTATCGCAGACTGGCCTTGAACCCCTGGCTAGCAGAAGATGGCCTTGAACTGGTATTCTTGGCTCCACCTCCCAACTGCTCTCTATAAGCACCGAGATCCACCTGTCTCCATAGTACATCACTGGAGTTATGGGCACGTGCATGAACGTAGCCAGCCATTGACAGGCGTGCTAGAACATGAACTCAGCTTCCCATGCTTGCAACAACAGAACGCCTTTGCCCGCTGAGCTGTCTTTTCAGCTCCACACGCTGTTCTTGAACCTCGGCTTTCTTCGTCACTGGCTACACATGCTCACGTCTCCCCAGTTCTTCTCTACTGCTTTTCTCCTCCGTTTCCTCTCTCACAGCTTCAGGAGAAACCATCTTGCAGAGTGTGGTGGCGCACGCCTTTAGATCTCAGCACTCCAGAAGCAGAGGCAGGCAGACCTCCAACCTAAAGGGCAGCCTGGGCTACAGAGTGCAGACTATCCAAAAATAAAACAAAACCCAGAAAAACCCTTACAGTCAGTCTATCGTTTGACTGAGTCCGTACCGACTTATGGGAACATGTATGATTCCTTACAGCAGATCCCAACATCCACCTTGCAGCCCCTGAGCCTTTGTGATCAGCCCTTACCTCTTCACTGTCCTTCCTCCTCCTTACTCCACCCCAAGAGACAGTCTTTCCTAGATATTCTGGTTGCATTTCTCCAGAAACTACAGAGCAGTTTCCTGCCTCTTTGTGGTCTGGAGTCAAATACAATACAGGGCCTGGCTCTTGCTAAGTGTTCTCCTGGTGAGTCACATCAACCCTTGGCCCCCAAATCTCTTCTGTGTTGTTTGAATTTGGTTTCCTTTTTTGAGACAGGGTCTCAGTACAGCCCAGGCTAGCTCCGAATTTTCTGTGTAGACGAGGATGATATTGAGCTTCTGATTCTCCTGCCTCCACTCCTGGGTGCTGGGATTACAGACATGTGTCCCCACATATGACTTATGCAAGTGCTGGAAATGAAACCTAGGACTTTGTGTGTGCTAAAAGAGTTCTGGACCAGCTGAGTACAACCCTAGTCCTAAATCTTCCTTTAACTGTTCAGTGGAGAGATGGCTGAAGGGGAGGGAGGGGGGAACTTGCTGGGCTCAATACCCAGCACCCACATGGTGATTCACAATGGTCTATAACTCCAGTCCTAGGTGAACCAGTGCTCTTTTCTAATCTCCATGGGCATCAAGCAGGAAAAATTCTCATTTAGGTAAAACAAGATAAAATATTCTTCAACTTAAAAATATTGGTTTCGGGGCCAGTGATACGGCTCCGCAGGTAAAGTCACTTGCTGCGCAAGGCAGGTAACCTGAACCCAGTCCCTGGACCTGTATAGAGAGAGGCAGAGCAGCGGTGTAGTCCCAGCACTGGGAGGCCGAGGAAGCTGGATCTACAGTGGGACAGCCAGGGTAACACAGAGAAACCCTGTCTCAAAAAGAAGGAGGAGGAGAAAGAAGAGGAAGAAGAGGAGGAGGAAGAGGAAGAAGAAACTCTATATGTTTGTCTTCTGAACTCTGTGCACACATGTGCACACACACAAAAGTTTACAAAGAAATACTTGTTTCAAGGCTGGAGATCCAGGTAAGTGGTAAAGTGCTTGCCTGGCACGTGTGGCATTGGCTAGGTTCAGTGCCCATACGAACAATACAGTGGTTTGAATGAGAATGGCTCCCATTGGCTCACTGTGTAGAGGTGGAGGAGTATCCCTGGGGGCAGGCTTTGAGTCTTCAAAAGACTCAGCCATTCCATCCCCAGAGTTCTCTCTCTCTGCCTTCAACCTGTGGGTCGAGATGTGAGCTCTCAGGTTCCTGCCACTTTGCTCCACTATCATGGACTCAAACCCTCTGAGACCGTAAGCTCCAGGTCTTAGTTCGAGTTTTGTTGCTGTGAGGGACACTTTGACCAAGGCAGCTGGGGGTGGCGTATGGTTTCAGAGGTTAGTGCGGGGAGCGTGGCATCCGGACAAACATGGTGCTGGAGACTGGGTGCCATGCTGTCGTGATTGTCAGGCAGCAAAGACAGACTGTCACACTGGGCATGACTTCAGCATATATGAGACTTCAAAGGCCACCCCAAGAGTGACACACTCTCTTCTACAAGGCCACACCCACCCCAACAAAGCCACACCTCCTAATAGTGCCACTCTATGGGTAAAGCATCCGCACAGGAGCCTATGAGGGCCATACCTGTTCAAACCACCACACTGGGTCACGGCAACAGAAAAGTAAACTAAAACTATCAGCTACATACTGATTAGACAATAAGCCAACACAAGTTCAAGGCCAGCCTACCTCAGAACTTTAAAACACAACAAAATGGAGCTCGACCAAAGTATTTCTTGAGGACTTGTCTTAATCAACATTTCATCAAAGAATGTTTGTTTGTTTGTCTGTTTACCTAAAGACAGAGTCTCATATAGGCCAGGCTGGCTTCTCACCCTGGCTATCCTAAACTTACTCCTTATGTAGACCGGGCTGGCCTCCAACTCACAGAAATCTGCCTGTCTCTGCCTCCTGAGTGCTGGGATTAAGAGTATACACTGCTACGTCTGCCTAATTTTGCTTCTCTAGCAAATGTAAGCAAATAAGGAATTTAAAGACATTTGGAACAATGGGGGAGGTGTTCACTGCTGGGGGTGTGTTTAGCAGTAGAGCACCAACTAGCATCCTTAAAGCCGTGGATTCAATATCCAACAGTAAAAGAAAAAGGGTGGGGTTGGGAGATGGTCCAGAGGTTAAGTGCACTGGCTAACTGCTAGTTCCAAGGACCTAGGTTCAGTTCCCAGCACCCATGTGATAGCCCACAACTCTAGTTCCTGTCTGACACCCCCTCTTCTGACTTCCATGAGCACAAGGCATGTATGTACATAGCATACTTATATTTTATCTTACACATAAAATAAAAATAAATAACTTTTTTTTAAACGGGGCTATGGCTCAGTTAGGAGATGTTTGCACAAAGCCCTGGTTTAATTCCCACTATTCAATGAAATTCAACGAAAGCAAACTCCTATGGTTCTAATATTCCAGGGGTAGAAACAGGAGGGTCAGAAGTTCAGTACACAGAGAGTTTAGGGACAGCCTGGGCTATTTGAAATCCTGTCTCAAAAGCAAACAAACCAACAAACAAAGAACCACAATCAGTGGCCTAAAATAATCCACTGCCGTTTTATTTGTGTCTTTGAGATGGTTTTTCTTCATTTTCTTTGGCTTTGAGAAGGTTGTTTTCCAAACTGGCCTCAAACTCATGGTTTCCAACACTCTTGCTTCATCCTACCGACAATCCCTTCCCCCCCCCCCCCCCCCCCCCCGTTACAGGCTACACTTCCATGTCTGGTTTCTTCCAGCTTACTTGTCGTGAATGTGTTTCTTTGCATGGTTGTGATTATAGTATGGATTCCTCCCTGAGTTCTGTCTCTATCTACATTGTCATTAACTAACAAGTGTTAAATGCTAAACGAGGCATCCTTGTTTCTATTCCTACCAGGTTTCTCTGGGGTAGATGTGTGTATTAAAATGGGTTGACTTGGGTTGGGGATTTAGCGCTTGCCTAGCAAGCATAAGACCCTGAGTTCTGTCCTCAGCTCCAGGAAAAAACAATAGGTTGACTTTACATATTTTACTACTTGAATAAACAGTGACCCTGTAGGTTTTCCACCAATGCAGACTAAGACTGGAAAAGCTGGGTGCTGTAAAACATCTGTAACCCTGGCACCGGGTAGGCTTGGCAGGAGGATCTTGAGTTCAAGGCCAGCCTGGACTATAGAATAGGTTCCGGGCTTTCCTGAAGTGTGTGGCAAGATTTCCTTTCAAACATAAAAACAAAGGGCTGGAGAGAGAGCTCGGTGGCTAAGAGCACTTTCTGGTCTTACAGAGGCCTCCGGAGAAGCTCTAAACACCTACCGGGCAGCTCATACCCACTTGGAGGCTCACAGACATCCCTAGCTCCCATTTCAGGGTCTCCAACACCTGCTCACCTCTGGGATCGCCAAGCACGCATATGGGGCACATACACACATGCAGACAAAGCATTCATACACATAATATAACATTTAGAAACAAAGCTGCAGATAGATGTGGATGGGGAGATGGTTCAGTCATTAAAGTGCTTGCTGAGCAAATGTGAGGACCTGAGTGGGGGTCCCCCGGCACCCAGATAAAACCAAACCATAAGGAACTAGAGACAAGAGGATTCCCTGGTTGGTCAGCTAGTCTGAGAAGTTGGTGACTTCCAGGCTCTCCGGGAGTCTGTATCAAAAAATAAGGTGGCAGCCATTGAGGAAGACACCCAAATGCCAACCCTTGGCCTACACACAACACAGCAACACAGACGTATAACACACCCTACAGAAAACCGAGGATGGTGACTTTCACTTGTAATTGCTGTACTCCATGACAAGACAAAGGTCATCCTTAGCTTAAGGCCAGCGTGGCCTACTGAATAAGACCCTATCTCTAAACAAACCAAAGGACTGTGGGACAAACTGTCTTAAAATTCTTTAACATGCAAGCTGGGAGTGGTGGTGCACCCCTGAGGTCTCAGCACAGGGGAGGGAGCACCAGGAGTTAAAGGCTAGCCTCTGCTACAGGGCGAGCTCTGAAGGTGAGCCTCGGCCGCAGGACGTGCTGACTGATGGTGCCTTAGTAGCACTGGTGGCATGCAGGGCACCACTGATCCGTCAGTTCCCTGCCACACCTGTATCTTCCTTCTCAGAGTCCAGGTCTTCAGGCCGAAAGAGGCATTCTGTAGACTGGCCAGAGCTTCCTGTGGCCAGCACCATGGAGAACTCGTTTTGTGGGATGAAAAGCCACCGTCACAGGCTAGAGAGATGGCTCAGAGGTTAAGAGCACTGACTGCTCTTCCAGAGGTCCTGAGTTCAAATCCCAGAAACCACATGGTGGCTCACAATCAACTGTAATGGGATCTGATGCCCTCTTCTGGTGTGTCTGAAGACAGCTACAGTGTACTCATACATTAGATAAATATATCTTTTAAAAAAAAAAAAGCTACCTTCTCTTCTTCAAAAACTTAGAAGGGTGCTCTTAGGGTTTATTCAAAGGGACTCCATCAACAAAATGATCCTTGATGTAAAATTGTTCACGCTGCTTATTCAGCTATTGCTGGTTTTGCCCACTCTCTGCTGCTGCTGCTGCTGCTGCTGCTGGTGGTGGTGGTTTTAAAAGACAAAGTTTCACTGATGGCCAGAGCAGCTTCTGACTCGTGGCTATTTTCCTTGACATCCAGGCTTGAGCCATCACACTTAGCTGTGTTCATTGTCCCGTTTGGGTCTTTGGGTATGTGTTTATTAGAATATATTATATTCCCCTTGTATCCACCCCGCTCACCCTCTCTAGTCCCCTCTCTCATTCTTCCGATCGGTTTCCTCTCCCCAACTGTGAGTTTCATTAGGGTTGTCTACAGGAGCACAGGTAAAGGATGACTTACAGAACATGGGTATCTTAACAGTGGCTACATCACTAAAAAAAAACATTTGTCCCTCCCACAGTGACCAACTGCCTAGCAACCCCAGTGAGAGATGGGACTCACAAGCCCCTTCTTGCTCATGGGTCCAATGTCTGTGCAGGTTTTGTGCTGCAGGTGATCTTGGCTTCTGTGACTTCAGGAGTAACACAGCCTTGTCTTGTTTGGGAGGCAGCATTCCTCCGTGCTCCGCTCTCCCAAAGGTCCTTAAATTCTTTCCACCCTATCCTCAAAGTTCCCTGTTGTTTGTTTACGTTTAAAAAGATCTTCAGTTACTTAACATGCATGAGGCCCTGGGTTCGGATTCAATCCTCAGTTGTACATAAACCAGGTATTAGAGTCATGGGGGATCAGGAGGATCAGAAGTTCAGGGTCATCTTCAGGTACTTAGGGAGTCCCAAATCAGCTTTGGGTGCATATAGCCCCTGTCTCTCAAAACAAAAACAGTAAATAAACATTTTGTGATGCTATAGCAAAATGCCTGAGGTTGGGTTCTTTATTTGGCTCACGGTTCTGGTAGCCGGTGCTGACATCTGGACCCCTAACTTCATGTAGCATTATGTGTCTGGCCTCCTCAGTGACCTCATCCTAATGTCACCTCCCACTTTTAGTGACACGGCCACCGCTCATCAACATACTAGAGACCCAGTTTCTACCACATGGTATTCTAGGGATAAACTACATCCAAACTATAGCAAGCGTTCTTGGAGAGTTAGACTGGACTCTCCGCATTTCCAGCCTGGGTTGATTACCACCTTGCGGTTCACACTCCTGTTCCTTTTCCAGGCATCTGCCCTGCTACACAGCGACGTAGGTTGTGTATGTGGAACATGGCTACTTGCTTGTGAGTTTCTATTGCTTTTTGTTTCCCTTTTTCCTCCCTCCCCATTAAGGTTCTTCTTGCATTTTTTACATACCATAGCAGGTCAAAGGTCAACCTGTAGGCACCAGGTCTCCCCTTCCATCCTGTGGGCTCCAGAGATCAAATTCAGGCCATCAGGTTCGGGGACCACCGTGCCTTTACCCTTAGCCATCTTGTCGCTGTCTGAGACAGGATCTCAGGGCGCTCGGATGCAATGGAGAATAATCCTGAATCCCAATCCCCCTGCCTCTACTTCCCAAGTGTTGAGATTACTGATAGCTTTTTTTCTCTGCCAGTAAAATGAGCCAATTCAAGCCAGATTAGTTTATATTAAATGCAAGGTTATTAGGAAGCTGCTCTCAGGTGGGAGAAGTTTACTGGATGGACCCAAGGACCAAAACCATGGGGAGACAGAAACAGGGTGCACACTCAGAGAGAGGAGAGAGGGCAGGGAGATGAAAAAGCCTGGATTACACAGGGAAGAGCCTCTAGGGGAAGGGACAGCCCAGCCCCTGGGCTTTCAGTTAAGGGTTTTGGACAGGGTGTGCCAGGTATGGACTGAGGGATGCTGGGAGAACAGAGACGCCAGGTCTGCTTTGATATGTAAAACATCCATCTCACTCTCTCATCCCCAGGTCTGAAACCAAAAATCACAAACAGATGGCACCACATTTGAATTTTTTTTGTTTTGTTTAAAGATTTATTTATTTATTTATTTATTTATTACATATAAGTGCACTATAGCTGTCTTCAGACAACCAGAAGAGGGCATCCGATCCCATTACAGATGGTTGTGAGCCACCATGTGGTTGCTGGGATTTGAACTCAGGACCTCTGGAAGAGCAGTCAGTGCTCTTAACCACTGAGCCATCTCTCCAGCCCACATTTAAGTTTTTTTTTCTGTTTTGTTTCACATTTTTTCAAAACATCTTTAGTGAAGTATAATTTATATAATATACAATACGGATGTTTCTATTTATATATAATATACATTTCATATAGTTTATTTATGATTCAGAGATGATATAGTGCTATTAATTTATAATATAGACAGCCCGATATGGTGGTACACGCCTTTAAACCCAGCACTAGAGAGGCAGAGGCAGGAGGAACTCCGAGCAGGGCTACATAATGTGATACTCTCTCAAAATAGCAAAAACATAGCTACCTGTGTGTGTCTCTGTGTGTGTGTGTGTGTGGTCTGTTTTGTGTATATGTGTGTGTGCATATATATTTTTATCTGTGTGTATATATGTATGTGTGTGTGTTGTATGTATATGTATACAGAGCAGATACTGTATTTTTGAGATAGTCTACAGGGTGTCTCAAACTCACGCCAAGGATAGATTTTATTTTATTTTTGGTAACATGATGCTACAGTGACCAGAAAAGGGTAGAGCAGAAGTGACAAGTAGTTGTAGGCAAATTAAAAAGAGAAGAAAAAGAAGAGGGAGGAAGACAGACAGACAGACGGGGTGGGAGGATAAGGCAGTCAGGGTAGTACACATTTCACTCTAGCAGCAGAGGCAGGCAGATCTCACTGAGCTCCAGACCGGCCAAAGGCTACATAGTCAGACCCTGTCTCATAAATCAAATAAACACCCAAACCAAATCAATCAAACAACCTTCTAGTGCTGAGATCAGTGGCATGCTCATATGCCCAGCTTGGCCCCGAGCTCTGGTGTGCACCTGTGTATGCTTTGCTGGAGACTGAGCCCAGGTCCTCCTGACCAGCTTAGGTCAAGAATTGTGTATACACAGGGATGGGGTTGGGGTATTGGGGGCCTGACCCCAGTACTCATATGTGCCCTCCCACCGGGCTGTGCCAAGCGCCAAGTCTCTTTCCCATCAACACTGGAACCAAACCCTGAATCCCATGGAACCTTCTTAGTGTTCTTTGAAAACCTATAGCAAACCCAAGGCATCCTGGGAAGCTTAGCAAAACCCTGGGTGTAACCCTAACACCTGGGAGGCAGAGGCAAGAGGATCAGGCATCAAGGTAGCTGTCCTAGTTAGGGTTTTACTACTGTGAACAGACACCATGACCAAGGCAACTCTTATAAGGACAACATTTAATTGAGGCTGGCTTACAGGTTCAGAGGTTCAGTCCAATATCATCAAGGCAGGAACATGGCAGCATCCAGGCAGGCATGGTGCAAGCAGAGCTGAGAGTTCTACATCTGCATCTGAAGGCTGCTAGTGGAAGACTCACTTCCAGGCAGCTCACACCCACAGTAGCACACCTACTCCAGTGGGGCCACACTTTCTAATAGTGCCGCTCCCTGGCCCAAGCATACAAACCATCACAGTAGCCTGCTCTACCTGAGCAGCCAGCCAGGGCAATCTGCGCACCTGCCTAACTACACAATACATAAACAAATATCATCAACAGCAACAACAAAGACTAGCACAGAATCCTGTAAACCAGTACAGAAAAGAAAAACAAAAACAGTGTAGAAACACAGCTCAGGAGTAGTGTTTGCTCAGCCCACAAAGCTCTGTGTTTGGTTTTATAGTACTGAACAAAAAGAGGGGCGGGCAGAGAGAAGACAGACAGCTAGAGTGTTGGTTCATAAATCTTATGATCCCAGCACTTAGGAGGCCAAGGCAAGGTGACTGCTACAAGTTCTAGACCAGCCTAGGCAACAGAGAACTGGGAAGCCTGTCTCCAATAAAAAAAAGATTGGAGAGATGGCCCAGCAATCAATTTCGATCACCTACATGGCCGCTCCCAGCCAGCTGACTGTAATTCCAGTTTCAGGATATCCAACACCCTCTGCAGGGCTGGCCCCCACAAGCACCAAACGCAGGCAAAACACCCACACTCATGAAAGAGGAGAAGGGAGGGGTAGGGTTGGGTGGTGGACACCTTTAATCCAAGCAGCTGTGAGGCAGAGGCAGCTGGATCTCTTAGTTCAAGGTCAGCCTGGTCCACATAGCCAGTTCCAGGGTTACATACGTCACCGTCTCAAACCAAAGCAGAAGAGGAGGCTGGCCTTGGCTGCAGAGAGGCTCCGTAGCTGAGAGTACTTACTGCTCTTCCAGAGGATCCAGCTGCAGTTTTATATATTAGTATTTTTGTGTCTGGGAGCACATGTGCCATTGCACACACGTGGGGGTCAGAGGGCAGCTCTATGGTGTGTGTTTCCTTCCACCTTTACATGGAAGAGGGAGCTCTACCCCATCCACCGACTTTGCAGTCAGCCCTGTTCACCCGCTGAACCATCTCACTAGCCCCTGGTTTAGGAATGTTAAAACTCTCCCACACACACACACACACACACACCTCCCCCCACCAGGATTAGAGAACACTGGCTCTTCTTCCAGAGAACCCAGGCTCAATTACAAGCACCCACATAGCAGCTCACAACCATCTGTAACTCCAGTTCCAGGGTGGGGTGGGGTGGGGGGAGCTTCTTCTGGTCTCCCAAGAAGAAGCTACCAGGCTCCCAAGTGGCGCTCAGACATACTTGTAGGCAAAATGTCCATATACATAAAATTCAAAATAAGTAGACACGTGCAGACTTTTGTGCCTTCTTTGTACTCACATAGATATGAATAAAGAGACGGACCAGGCAGACAACTAGAATGGTTACGCATATCCTTCCCCCTTTTCTTTCTTAACACATCCAGCGTCTGTATATTTCTTCCTGTGTCCTACCACCCCCCGCCCCGGCGACTGATGACCCACACCTGACATGCCAGGACACTTCCTTATGTATCTCACCGTTGCTAAGTAGTTGTCATGGTAGCACCAAGTCAGGCAGATATAGATGACTGAAGAAAGATGTGTCCCTGGTCTCTCTGCCTCTGTCATTCGGATGAGGAGGTCAGCGTTAAATCTGTGCCATACTCTCTGCACGGCCATACCACAGACTCAACCAGACACCGAACTGAAAACCGTGCTGTTGCCTCTGTAAAACATGATGTCTGCAAATGTGATCATCGTTGTTCCCCAAATTCGTGGCTCATCCTGGTATCCACGCTTTAATGACAGAAACAGCCTGCACTGTGATATAAAACGTCGGCAAAAAATATGATCTTACTAACCTTAACTTTACGTCCTGCAGGTAAAATGAATGTCATAGTTTTGTTCTGCCTCAGTAATTAAAAGTTTTCCCAACATTTTTTTGTTGTTTTTAAATCTAAACAGATTTCAGCAAAATGACAATTCAAATTTCAGCAAAAAAAAAAAAAAAAAAAAAAAAAGGACTTTGCCTCATTCTTTTATTCTTTTCTGCCTTTCTTTTCCCCTCTCCCTCCCTTCCTGCTTTTTTTTACAGGGCCACACTATGTAGCCCAGGCTGGCCTTAGGCTCTGGGCTCCTGTGTGTGTGTGTGTGTGTGTGTGTGTGTGTGTGTGTGTGTTCATTGTGAATGCAGGTGGAGCATCAGTTTCTCTCCTCTACCATGTGAGTCTCAGGATTTGAACTCAGGTCGTCTGAACTATCTTGCTAGCCTCAGTTCTGTAACTTTCTCTGCCTCCTCACAGGATTATTTAATCCAAGGATTTTTATTGCCTAGATAAGACACCATGACCAAAGCAACTTATAAACAAAAACATGTATTGGGGTCTGTGGTTCCAAAGGGCTAGGATCCTATGGCAGGGAGCATGGCCACAGGCAGGCAGCCATCCTGACGCAGAGGCTGAGAGATTGCACCCGGTCCACAGGCAAGAGGGAGAGACAGCAAGCTATACCTCTGTCAACAAGGCCACACCTCCTAATCCTTTTCAAGCAGTTCTAACAAATGAGCACCAAGCATTCAATTATGGGGGAGGGGGGCATTCCCATTCAAAATACCACAGAGAAAAGCAGCTATGTTTTCTTAAAAGTGCCCATCAGGATTCTCAAACTATGTCCATTGGTTGCAGATACCACCCCTGAGACATACACGTCTGTTTTGAGATTGCTTTGCTGTAAATCCTCATATATGGCTTCTTAGGCAAGTCTGTGATAGGAAGTAAGCTGCCTCCCCCTTTAGCTGTTGTAACAAAGGCTCCCAATTGAAACACAGTGAGCCCACACTTTTTTCATTCACAGCATGTGCCCATCAAGAAGCTCTTTGTGTCTGTAGGATGTCAGCCGTACTGTTTATATCCTAGTTAACAATGCCAGCTAGAGGCGGTAAAAGGTGTGTGCCTCATGCAAATTCAGCATTCGTTTCCACAATTACATGTAATTGCTCATTCGATTATGTTGAACATCAGCATTACAAAGCTGAATACAGGAAGGAGAAAAATAATATGAAAATTATGGTTTTGTATTCCCTGAGGACTCTTTTATCAAATTAATTAAAATAGTGAGAAATGAAAGCAGGCCTAATTAATCTATAATGGACATTTTCACACAATGCAACTTTTTCACAATTTCATTTATTTTGTTTATTTGTGTTTTTAGTGTTTTGCCTAAATGTGTATATATGCATAATGTGTGTGCAGTGCCTACAGTGGCCTAAAGAGGGTGTCATATCTCCTAGAACTACAAAAACACAGTTGTGAGCCACCGTGTGGATTCTGGGAAGCAAACTGGGGTTTCTCTGCAAAAACTAGTGAGTGCCCCTAACTACGAAACCACCTCTCCTGTCCCAGGAACTGCAACTTTGATGCCCTCATCCAGAAGAGGGCATTGTGACAAAGGCTCTTTCTTCAAACTGGTGTTCTCTCAAACCTTTACGTGAGTTTGTTTTACCGACTGGGATTCTCCTATTGAGCCCTCGGAGAGAAGAGCCATGGCTATTCAAATAGACCCTCAAAACATAGAATTTCCTCCAGGAAACCCCTAAGCGAGAGGCGTCTTTGTCACTGTGGTGAAACACCGTGATCTCAGCAGCCCTTATAAAGGACAACAATTAACCAGCACTGGCTTCCAAGTTCAGAGGTTAGTCCATTATCGTCCTGGCAGGAAGCATGGCGGCATGCACACCATTTGAGGAGCTGAGAGGTCTACATCCAGATCCACAGGCAGCAGGAAAGAGAGAGAGAGAAAATACTGGGCCTAGCGAAAGCATTTGAAACCTCAACACCCAGTTGATACACTTTCTCCAACATGGCTACTCCACGGCTAGCCCTATCCCAGTAAGGCCACTCTTCCTCATGCCGTAAGCATTCAAATGTATGAGCCTATGGTCTCTGTTCTTATCCAAACTGTCACCAGAGGTAATGACCTTGCATGAAAGATTTGGAGTCCCCTGGGGCCTGGGGCCATACCTTACGTGACTGTTTATTATATATCTGCTTAATCCCACCCTCAATCTGACTTTGGATTTAGGGGAGCCCCTCAATCTCTCCGTCCCTCTTCCCAGTGCAGCTATGTGGAATAAATCTCACTTTTCTGCTTTTTACTGTTAACTTGGCTGCTTTAACTGGCTTATTGAGTGAGAACCGGTGGCTGAACCTGACTTGTTGGGGCACAGTCTGTGACCCCTAAATGACATAGTATTTTCTCTTGCTTTGTTGGAGAGACTGAGAGAGAGAAGTACATAGTGAGATCCCATCAAAAAGCTGAAAGGGCAGAGAAGGAAAGAAATGGAAATGGGCTGGAGAGATGGCTCAGTGGTTAAGAACACTGGCTGCTCTTTCAGAGGACCCAGGTTCAATTCCCAGCACCCACAACTCAACTGTCTGTAACTCCAAGATCTGACACCCTCACATGGACAAAGCCCAGGCAAAACACCAGTGCACATAAAATAAATAATTTATTTTCTTAAAAAGGAGAAGGAATAGAGACAGCCATGCCCACTAGTAATTAGCTGTTTCTCGAGCATACTAAGGCTCCGGGTCAATAAACGCTGTTAGAAGGAATGGGTCTTCCATTTTTCTTTTGTCCTTCTGAACGGAGCCACTCACTATATAATCACTATGGCCTCAAACTCAGTCATTCCTTCTCAGACTCCCCAGTATCTGTGAGCATAGACAGTAACAGCACACTCGGGTCTCAGGAAATAGACTTTATACCGACAGTCAGGAAGCAATGAGTCATGATCCTTTCTGAGTAGAGCATAAGAACAAGGAGGCTGGGAGATGGCCCAGCAGGAAGGAGGTTAGACAGAGTGCACAGCGTGAAGACCTGAGTGTGAGTTCCTAGCACTACTTAAGAAGCCAGGCTTGCTCACACCTGCCTGTGTCCCCAGCTCTGGGGTAGGGTTGGGTAGACAGAGAGGTAAGAGGATTCCTGGATTCTGTATCACTAGTCTACCTCCAGCTTCAAAAAAGAACTAAGTTAAACCCAGCAAGACAGAGGATGACAGAGCAGGAAGCCTGACCCTTACTCGGTTTCCGTGCTGCTAGTCATGGAGGTCAGGGCTTCCTGCATGCTGGACAAGCACTCTACCAAATAAGCCTCACCCCAGACCTAACCTCAAAAGATGACTTTAGACAACATGTGAGTGTGTGTGTTGCACACAGTAGGGGTGGTACATGCCTGAAACCCCAGCCTTCAGTAAGCAGAAGTGAGAACACTAGAAGCCCATTCCCAGTGACACACCTTCTCTATCAAAGCCACACCTCCTAATCCCTTGTAAACAGTTTCACCAACTGAGGGCCAAGCATTCACAAGCGTGGGCCTATGAGGCGATTCTCATTCAAACCACAGTACTACCTAGCAAGTTGGAGGCCAGTCTGGGGTTACATGACATACTCTCCAAATTAATATATATATTTTTTTTTTTCTTGTCAGGCATGATGGCTTATATCTTTAAAACTAGCAGAAGCAGGTAGATTTCTATGAGTTGAGGCCAACCTGATCTACAGAGCAAGTTCCAGGCCAGCTATGGCTACACAACTGAGACTGTCTTAAAGAAAAATGTAAAAGATGGAGGAAAACCATAAGGGACAAAGAAGGACATCATATGCTGGTTTTGTCTGTTTGTTGTGAGACGTAGTCTCAGTTTGTATACCTGGCCTGCCTGGAACTTGCTCTGTAAACCAGGCCGGCCTCCTACTCCCAGGGATCTGCTTGCTCTAGGACTGAAGGCACTGAGTGTGAGTTCCTAGCACTACTTAAGAAGCCAGGCTTGGTGCTCCGTGCTGTCATAGGCTGTTATTGCTCCAGAGAACAAAGAGCAAGGTGATGTAATGACCAAAACACTTAGCCGGGCAATGGTGGCACAAGCCTTTAATCCCAGCACTCGGGAGGCAGAGGCAGGTGGATCTGAGTTTGAGGCCAGCCTTGTCTACAGGATTAGTTCCAGGATAGACAGGGCTATGCAGATAAACCCTGCCTCAAAAAAAAAAAAAAATCAAACTATTTGTGTGTTTCTAATCATACAACCTCAAAATCACAACCCCCTTCCCCACAGGCACAGAGACACACACCTGGAACAAACTGTAGGAAGAAACAAATATTAACAAGTACATTTCAGGAACTGATCCAGTAAATGTGGTAGCTCATGCCTGTAACTACAATAGTAGGGAGGCTGAAGCAGGAGGAATCATGAGTTCATGGCTAGCTGAAGCCTCATTAGAACACACACACACACACACACACACACACACACACACAAGTACAGACAAAGCCAGCTTGGTGGCATAACCCTTTAATCACTTGAAAGATATAGGTAGGTGGATTTCTATTCCTTCGAGGACAGCCTGGTTTTGAGGCCTTGTCCAAAAAAGAAAGAGAAAAGGCGAGAGATGGAGGGAGAGGAAAGAAGGAAGGAAGGAAGGAAGGAACGAACGAACGAACGAACGAACGAACGAACGAACGAACGAAGGAAGAAAATGACTCCAAGAGCTGAGGAGATGCTCAGTCTATAAAGTGCTTGCTTGTACAAGCATGAGGAACTGAATTTGAGTTCCTAAAACCAATGTAAAATCAATCAATCAATCAATCAATCATCAGTCCAGGGCCAGCTGCACAGGTGCACTAGAATCTCAGAACTGAGAAAATCCAGACAGCAGAACCCAGGGGACCAGCTGGCCTAGTCAAATTGTGGAGCTTAAGTTCCGAGAAAGACCCTATCTCAGAAAACAGTGAGGGGTCAGGGGATAGGGGGACTGGCAGGATATTTCAGGGGGTAAATGCTTGTACCGCAAGAGCCTGGAGACCTGAGTTCTATCTCCAAGCCCATATAGAAGTAAGAGAGAGGGGCTGGAGAGATGGTTCAGCAGCTAAGAGCACCGACTGCTCTTCCAGAGGTCCTGAGTTCAAATCCCAGTAACCACATGGTGGTTCACAACCATCTGTCATGAGATTTGATGCCCTCTTCTGGTGTGTCTGAAGACAGCTACAGAGTACTTATAATAAGTAAATAAGTAAATAAATAAAATTATTTTTAAAAAATAAGTGAGAGAGAGCCAAGTGCGTGAGACTACCATCCGTCTCCTATATATGCACCATAGCTCACCGCGACTCCCCCCCAGTATACGCGTACCTTATGCACCCGCACAGTAGAGAAATTGAGATTTCTGAAATGCCCATGTTAAAACTTTAAAGACAACGGATAAGTGTGTCTGCACCACTCCACGCCCTAGGGATGGTCAATCAGCAGCAGTTAACTTACAGGTTGAACTGTGCTGCGACGTCAATGCTTAACTTACAAAAATGGCTTTCACTTTGTTCTGTCAATACCTTATGCACAAAGGGGGTTCAATCAACTGACGTACATGAGATATTTATCACAATGCCTAACTTCCTCTCCTTTGTCATTCTGTCTAAGAGGACGTCCCCCAGTTCTAGTTATAAATTGACACGGTAAAACCCGACTGCAGTCGGCTGGATGAAATGCCAAGAATCCGGGCGTGTGAGCCATGAGGGTTTGTGAAGCTGACAATGCAGTGGCCAGTGTGAGGACTCTGGGAGCCTGGCTGACAGTGTTAAATCCATGCCAGGCTTGGCTACAGTTTGATGCCACCTGGCGGCAGTAGTGGTCCTGTTTGGAATACCACAGAGGGCGAGTCCAGAGGCCCCAGGATAGCCCCACTGATTCAGACTGTCCCAGGTGGTCGGGCAGATTCAGAGGCTCAGCTGGGGGAGCAGGGGTTGTGGGGAGCAGGGTCTCTTCTCACTCCTGCCCTCTTTTCTTTCAGAAGTCCACATGCCTTTCCTCTGCTTGTGTGGCTGCAGCTCAGACCCAGGGCTGCTCACGAACACCAGCATAGCCCTTTAATTCCCATCTCCAGCCTTGTATTGATTGATCCGTTCAATTGATCCATTCAAGCAGAAGCTAAGCAGGCAATGGGAGCAAGTTTTTAATTCTGTATAATTAAAATTGCATGTAGAGTTATGTGCATCTTCTTTTTCCATCTCTCTCTCTCTCCCTCTCTGTCTGTCTGTCTGTCTGTCTGTCTGTCTCTCTTTCTCTCTCTCTCTCTCTCTCTCTCTCTCCCTCTGTCTGTCTGTCTGTCTGTCTCTCTCCCTCTCTCTCTCTCTCCCTCTGTGTGTGTGTGTGTGTACACAGGCACA
This sequence comes from Micromys minutus, assembly GCF_963924665.1. Lineage (NCBI taxonomy): Eukaryota > Metazoa > Chordata > Mammalia > Rodentia > Muridae > Micromys > Micromys minutus. Next base: position 37,669,034 of record NC_137960.1, on the reverse strand, counting down.
TATCTATGCATGTTTGCATTTGTGCGGATGCATATAGAGACCCAAAGTTGATGTGCACAATCATCCTCAGTTGCTCTTACTCACTGAGGCAGGTTCTCTCAGTCAAACCCTGAACTCAGAGATAAGGCTGGTGTCGTTAGCCAACTTGCTCTGAGGATCCCTTCTGTGAGCCTTCAGAGGCTAGCGTGACAAATGAGCCGCCATTCTGGAATTTTACGTGGTGGGTTTGGAGGATCAAAACTCAAGCCTTAGGCTCACACAGCAAGCACTTTAACCACTGAGCCACCCATTCCCCCTCCCCATCCTGAAGTTATGTTTTATTGTTTTGTTTTTATGTGTATGGGTGTTTCGACTGCATGTGTACCATGTTCATGCCTGGTATCAGCAGAGGCCAGAAGATGTCAGAGCTCCTGAAATTGGAGGCCCTGTGAGTGACCTTGTGAGTTCTGGGAATCAGCCTTGGGTCCTCTGTAAGGGCACTGTGATCTCAACCATTGAGCCATCTCTGCAGCACCCAAATTTGTTTGCTATGACTGTATAATCACACAGTTTTACTGTGGTTATTAAGAATCAATTCAACATTCACAACATAACAAGATACCACCACCACCCCCATGCCCTGAGACAGGGTTTCTCTATGTAGCCCTGGATGTCCTGGAACTCACTCTGTAGAGCTGGCTATAATCTTGAACTCAGAGATCCACCTGCCTCTGCCTCCCAAGTGCTGGGATTAAAGGTGTGTGTACCACTACCACCCAGCTAACCAAACGTTTTCTTAAAGAGTTTTTGATTGTTCTAAATGTTTAGTTGGCTATTTTTTAAAGCCTTTATTGTAAAGCCTGGTGTAGTGGAAGACACCTGTACTTACTGTAGAGGTAGGAGAATTAGGATTTTAAGGCCTTCATTGACTATGTCATGGGTTCGAGACTAGTCTGGGCTACATGAAACCCTGTCTCAAAATACAGAGATACAGAAAAAGAGACGAGAGGAAATGAGAGGGCATGTGGGGTGCAGAGGTTTATTCCATTCAGAGAGTAGTAATCTTCTTGCATAAATGTTACCAATCTGTCAAGAGTGTCATGAGTTTGAGGTGAACCTATGATATGTACCACCACACAGCTTCAAAATAAAAACAAAAGCTGATGCTCCTTAGAGCTGCGTGGGGACACAAGGCTGTAAAGGGTCAGTGGTCAGTTCCTGGACGTCTTTCTTGGCTGTCACTCTTCCTAGCATCTGGGGAGTCTGAGAGACCAGCACTACTGAGAACGGCAGAGCCCGAGGTCTGAGTCCAGGGTCTCGCCCACTCTCCCTTCCTTGTGGCAGTCAGTGGCTACATTTGTCTTTCAGGAAACAGTCAAGCGCCTCCCTGATTGTCAGGTGTTGGAGGCTTCTTGGCACAGGTGGGAAGAAGCCCTGCTCACCATCCTCTTGGCAGGCTTCCTTTGTCTGTCCTTCCTGCCCTCCCCTTCCCTCCAGCTACTCAGAAGTGTGAATTACAGTACTGCAGGATCGCCCACTTTCCTGCCTCAGCTTCCCACAGCTTCCCCATCCTTCTCAGGTGCCGTGCTGCTCAGACACCACCCCCACACACGCCCCACCACCCATGTGCGCCCCCTACCACCTTTCCTCTATTAAGTCTCCCAGATCTGTTCTGGGTCCTCTCACACCCCATTTGTCTCCTCTGATGCTATCTATGGGCTTTACCTCTCTACTTCCAGGCTAGTCCCTGTGAAGGTCTAAAGCCACCTCTTGCCTGTCCATGTCTTAACTCCCTAAAGGCTCAAAGACTCCACGGAGTTAATTTGGAAAGCTCTGTCACATGAAAACTGGCCAGGCCATCAGCCAAGGATCTGTCCTGCAGCCTGTCCTCTCCGTCCAGGACAGGCACGCTCAGCCCTATATTTAGGTCCTAAGTGGTTCCACTCACCTGATAGGAGCCAAACTGTCACACAGGAGAATTTGAGCACTAGAAAAGCTCACTCGGCATATCCTAGAGCAGAGACCCTGTCCCAAATAAAGTTATTTCTTTATTTTTGCTTTTAGACTCATTTATTTGATTTATAGAAGCACACTATAGCTGTCTTCAGGAACACCTGAACAGGGAATTGGATCCCTGTTACAGATGGTTGTGAGCCACCATGTGGTTGCTGGAAATTGAACTCAGGACCTTTGGAAAAGCTGTCAGTGCTCTTAACCACTGAGCCGTCTCTCCAGCCCCTAACATAATTTTTTTTTACCTGCCTATTGCCAAATACTCTTTGTACATTTCACACACATATACTGTTAATGACTAGAAATAAGAGTGGTTGCATACCTGGGCCACAGAATTCCAATAAACCATACTTACCTAATACTACCCTGTGAGTGGTCTACATGTGAAAGTTTAAAAGTGTAAGCAGGTGGTGATAGCACACACTTTTTTTTTTTTTTTTAAGATTATATAATATATATAAGTACAGTGTCGCTGTCTTCAGATACACCAGAAGAGGGCATCAGATCTCATTACAGATGGTTGTGAGCCACCATGTGGTTGCTGGGAATTGAACTTAGGACCTTTGAAAGAGCAGTTGGTGCTCTTAACCGCTGAGCCATCTCCCCATCCCCAGTAGCACACACCTTTAATCCCAGCACTTGGGAGGCAGAGGCGGGCAAATCTCTGTGACTTGGAAGCCAGCCATCTCAAAAAATTAACTATTAATTAATTAAAGTCATTGGAGGATAAGAAGCTAGACCTAAAACTTTTTCCAAATGTAGGAGCTGAAGAGATGGCTGAGGGCGCTGAGTACTTGCTGCTTTTGGAAGATCCATCACCCATGTGGTAGCTCAAACCATCCATCTATAACTACAGTTTAAGGGGGTCTGACACCACGTTCTGACCTCCATGGGCCCCAGGCACCCTTGTGGTACACATATATAAAAGGCAGGCAAAACTCATACAATAAAATAAATAAGTCTAAAAACATTTAAAATTTTTCTTTTTCCTCTTTTGAAACAGGGTTTCTCTATGTAGCCCTGGCTGTCCTAGAACTTGCTCTGAAAACCAGCCTGGCCTCAAACTCACAGATCCACCTGCTCTGCCTCCCAAGTGCTGGGATCAAAGGTGTATGCCACTAACCACCTAGCTAAGTTTTTAAACTTTCAAATGCAGACTACTCAGAGGGCAACAGCAGGTATATGTGGATTGTTGGAATTCTCTGGCCCTATTTCCCTCAAACTCATGCTGATTCCAAAGGACCTATTTGCTTCCTGCTCAGTACTGATTATGTAGGTCAGAAGGTAATTGGGTCATTTGTTTGAAGAGGTTTCATTTTGCCCTACTCCCAATCACTCAATCCAGATCACATTGAATTCATGTCTCTTTTCCTCCACTGAAGAAAGTGATGAGTTAAAGGTAATTTCAGCGCACTCTCTGCCCCAAGGGCTCTGTTTGTTCTTGCCAGAGTACAAGGGTTTTATTGCATGAGCCCTTTGAGTCTCCACAGGACTTCACTCCATAGCCCAAGCCAGCCTGGAACTTACTATGTAACCCAAGCTGCCTTCATATTTGTGACAACCCTCCAGGCTCGGCCTTCCTGGTATTGGGATTCCAAATGTGTACCACCAGGCCTGGCCCAATGCTGTTTGTTTTTGGGACAGGGTTTCTTTGTGTAGGCCTGGCTGTCCTGGAACTCACTCTGAAGACCAGGCTGGCCAAGAACTCTCAGAGATCCACCTGCTTCAGCCTTCCAAGCACCGAGATTAAAGGCATGGACCACCACCACCCAGCTTTGGCTCAGTGTTTTAAACAACTGATGATACAATAACACAGCAAAGAAAATATACAATTGAATCAAAAGTCGCCCATGATAGAATCAAGAAAATAAGGATCTATGTTAGTAAAACTGAACAGTGTCAGGGGGTGGGGGAAAGGCTGTTGGTGTTGTAAAATAAAGTCTTACTATACAGCCTACTTTTTGCCTCAGCCTCCTGAGTGTTGGGTACCATTATAGAAAAGGTTATATACATTCGATATGAGACAAAATGGAATATTCCATTAATTGGCTCAAGTGGTGATTTGAACGGATCCCGTAGACTCATATATTAAGTGGAACCACGTGAAAGGATTAGAAGTATTAGGAGGTGTGGTCTTGCTGGAAGAAATGTGTCACCGAGGGTCAGTTTTCAGGTTTCAAAAGCCTGTGCCAAGGCCAGTGTCTCTCTCTGCCTATGGATCAGGATGTAGTCCTTAGCTACTACTTCAGTGTCTGCCTGCAGGGCACTGTGCTCCCCGCCAAGATGCTAATGAACTTAACCCCCCCGAAACTGTAAGCCAGCCCCAATTACGTGTTTTCATTAATAAGAGTTGCCTTGGTCACAATGTCTCTTCATAGCAACTAAGGAATGACTAAAACATCTGGATTGGGATTTTCTTCCTAAAGAACTTCCCTAGTGCTTCTGGGGTGGTTTGAATAGACTCAGTCCAGGGAGTTTATTAGGAAGCATGGCCTTGTTGGAGAAAGTGTGTTATTATGGCAGTGGGTTTTCAGACCCTCCTCCTTGCTCCCTGAAAGACAGATTTCTCCTGGCTGCTTTTGAATCAAGAAGCAGCACCCTCAGCTCCTTCTAAAGCACCATGTCTGCCTGGATTCTGCCATGCTTCCCACCATGATGATAATGGACTGAACCTCTGAACTGTAAGCCAGCCCCAATTAAATGGTTGCCTTTGTAAGAGTTGCCTTGGTTATGGTTTCTCTTCATAGCAATGGAAGCCCTCAGACAGCTTCCTAATGGGTGGCAGTACGGGAAAATTATAGAACTTTCTTAAGTAATTATATATCTAATCTGTCCTGTAAATAAATAGGATAGTACCATATTTTTATATCAATCTGCACTCCTTTCTTTCTTTCTTTCTTATATATAAGTACACTGTAGCTATTTTCAAACATACCAGAAGAGGGCATCAGATCTCATTACAGATAGTTGTGAGCCACCATGTCGTTGCTGGGAATTGAAATCAGGACCTCTGGAAGAGCAGTCAGTGCTCTTATCCACTGAACCACCTCTCCAGCTCATCAATATTCCCATCAGGCCTTCAAAAGCTCAAAGCCCAGCAGTCAGGGACTTAAGTGTTAGACAAAGAAGTTGGGCAGAAGCTTATGATGATTAGATGGCAACCCTACTATGTGGGGTTCCAGTCAGCTTGTCTGAGAGGCAGGACTAGCTATGAGCAGCAGGTATCAAGTCACAAACTTGAGGCCATGGGGGCTTAGCAGAGGGGGATCAGACCCATAGAGATGGGCTTCAATTGGCCCTATGAATTTTATCCATTTCATATTAAAATTCTAAGCAAATAGGGGTGCATACATCTTTAATTCTAGCACTCAGAGACATCCGGATCTCTGAGTATGAGACCACCTAAACACAGTAAATTCCAGGTTAGTCAAAGCTACCTTAAAAAAATTCTAGGGCCTGGAGAGATGACTCGGTGGTTAAGAACATTGGCTGCTCTTCCAAAGGTCCTGAGTTCAATTCCCAGCAGCCCCATGGTGGCTCACAACTATCTGTAATGAGATCTGATGCCCTCTTCTGGTGTGTCTTAACCACTGAACCAACTCTCCAGCCCCAAGTTGGATTTTTCTAAGGAAATGAATGTACTAAGCTCATCATTTTGAAAGCTGAAAGATAAATACTGTGCAAGCAAACCCATTTGTGGGGCCCCTTCTGAGGGACCAGCAACTTAGTGGCAGGTGGGGCTGTGAGAAACATGGGCTCAGGGGGCAGAGGAGTGCTTTCAGACTGAGTCTTGTTATTTAGCCCATGCTGGCCTTGAACTTGTGGTCTTCCTGCTGTGTTCTGGGATCATAGGTGAGTCCATGCCTAGCTGATGTGCTTACTCCTTTGAACACAGCTCTCCCTGAAGATAGAAGCCAGGTTCAGCCCTTCTGACCACATACCTCCGTTGACTTGAAGACTTTTCTCGTGAGCCCCACTCCTTAATACTGCCAAACCGAGGACCACATTCTCACACACGAACCACTGGAGGAGAGACTCTCACTGCATCCAGACCACACACAGCCTCTGGCCTCACCAGCACCTGTTTGTCTCTACTTGCTGAGACCAAGACTCGCTGCCAATCATCAGAAAACTTGTACCGCTGTTTTGTTTTTTTCTTTTTTCTTCCTTTTTTCTGTGCCTGGTTTATTCATTTATGTTATGCATATTGGTATTTTGCCTACATGTGTATCTGGGCATCACATGCTCAAGCCACAGATGGTTGTCAGTCACCATGTGGGTGCTGGGAATTGAACCAGGGTCCTCTGGAAGAGCAGTCAGTGCTCTTAACCCCTGAGCCATCTTTCCAACTTGCCTGCCTGCCTTTCTTTCTTTTTCTTTCTTTTTAGTATTTGCATCCAGAACTGGCTTCACTGAGATTTACGATTCCTTTGATTATGCAGAGAAAAGTGAGTCCAAATACAGACTTGCAAACACAGTCTGTACGACAAGACCCCAAAGAAGCAGAGGCAAGTGCAGGAAAGACGGGGGCCGGCAAACTGCAGAGGCAGGAGTTGGTGCAGCAAAAAGTAATCTGGAGGCTGGGTAACGAGGAAAACAGAGAAGGCGAAAAACAGAACAGAGAAGAAGCAGCATTACATCACTGCTTCTGATGATGAGTTGTTCATTCCTTATGAGAGACAGACAGACAGACAGACAGACAGACACAGAGAAACAAAGACGGAGAGATGAAGAGAGGCAGCAAAGGCAGAGACGCCAAGGTAGAAACAGGCAGAGACACACAGAGAGACATTCAGAGACAGGCAGACAGACATCGAGAGACAGAGACAGAGACACAGAGAGAAAGAGACAGAGACATGGAGAGAGACAGAGAGAGGTGTGAGTATGTTCATGCCATGGCACTTGTGTGGAGATCAGGATTTTTTTGGAGTTGGTTTGTGCCTTACACTTTTGTGTGAATTCCAGGGATCAAACTTGGCAAGTGCTCTTACCTGCCAAGATGCTCCAGCAACCCAGTGGTACAAGTTTCCAAAGAGAGGACAGATGAACTGCAATGTCTTTTTAAAAAGAAACAAAGAGAGAAAAGAGAGAAAACCAAAATAAAGAGCTGAAGAATAAGTTTAAATAAATGTATAAATAAATAGCCTGAAGACTGCTCACACTGAAGGGCGGTGATGAGCCTCGTTTTAAAAACGAAGCTGTTCTCTTGGGTTGAGGAGACAAAAAACCTAGTTCTCATGACCTCTGTTTTCTGTTCCCTGTAGCTGTCTGCGTCACCGACCTCTTCTAGGTAGTCTTGCAGAGAGGTGACAGCGTCCTTCACAGAGGAGCTGCTGCCTGCCGGGCAGAATGGCGGACAGCTCTGCAGAAACTTGTGGGCAAAACCCCAAAGGGTTTCCCTCCTGGAAATCTCCAGGCTGAGCAGACCAAACAGGAAGGAATTACAAACGTGGTTGTTTCAAATGGTTACAAACTCAGCAGCAGGATTTGCTCTCCACCTTTGCTTTCCCTCCCTCCCCACTCCCCAATTCCCCACCCCCAGCCCTGGCTGTCCTGGAACTCACTTTGTAGACCTGAGTATCCTCAAACTCAGAGATCTGCTGAGGGACCCTAAAGGCTTTTACACACCCTCCTTACAGCTTCCCCCTCCCACTGAGCGGTTTTTTACAGTCCCACACCCTCTTTACAGCTTCCCCCTCCCGCCTGGGGATAAGACTAGGCCAAGTTCCAATCCCCACCCTCAGGAACAACACTGTTAAGTAAAGAAATTCTCAGAATGTTCTGACGGACCCTCTGTAAAGCCCCAGGTAGAGTCCAAATGCGTGTCATGCTTGCTAGCCAATAAATTTAAAGGTCAATATGCTCAGCCAACAAGTTTAAACTGTAACCTTGCCAATGTAACCTGTACCCCTAAAAAGTATAAAAACTGCTTGTCATAGCCATTTGGGGTCGCCACAAGGGGCTGATTAAAGGTTGAGTCCGACATGTCGGAAAATAAACCTCTTGTGTTAGCATCGATCTCCAATCTCTCATCTCATTCATGGGAGTCTTCAGGTAGTTAAGGCTCGAGTTGAGTCTTACACTGCCTGCCTTTGCCTCTAGAGTCCCTAGTACTGGAATTAAAGGTGTGTGCCACCACGTGTGATTCTCTACTTTCTTTTTAAAAGTTATGTGTTTTTCAAATTGTGTGTATCCATATGTGTTGGCAGATGGTTTTGTGCTGGGTATTTCGGATACTGGTCACTTAGCCCAGAGATTTGGCTGCGGTCTGGGCATTGTCATGATATTCGGAGCATCTTCCATCTCAATGATGTATAAAGATTGTTTTTTTTTTATCACCTCTGATTGGTTAATAAAGTGCTGATCAGCCAATAGCTGGGCAGGAGAAGAGAATAGGGCAGGACTTCTGATCAGGGGGTCCCAAGGAAAGCGAGAGAAGGGATGGAACAACGGGAGAGGAGAAAAAGAGGACTAGGAGGATTTACCATAGGGTTGCCATGAGAGAGCAGCCATGAGGCCAAACCAGAGTGAGCCAGGGCAAGCAAGACTCACATGACAAGTAATGACTGGGAAGTAACTAGGCTAGCCTGCTCTAGTTCGACTAGATAAACCCTGCCGGTTTATAGTGCTTGTGGCTTGTTAATAAAAACAAGGTCTCTGTCATTTATTTGGGAACAAGGAGGGTGTAGAAAAGCCTTCAGAATTGCATTTACATATCTTATCTGTGAGGGTGATGAGTTCAGGTGTCTGCAGAGGTCAGAGGATCCCCTGAAGCTGAAGTTCCAGACCCTTTTGAGCTGCCTGACGTGGGTGCTAAGAACCAAACACAGGTTCCCTGGAAGAACAGTGGGTTCTCTTAACCTCAGAACTGCCCAGTCCTCGTTAACTATGCTTTCTCATTGGCCAGGTTACTTACCTCAAAGTCCCAAGTGAGAGGCCACTAGAATCTGTCCCGGAGGATGCAGGATCCACTGTTCCTTCCCTTACAGGCAGGATGAGGAAAATGGGCATTAGGATGTGGTTTGGGGACCATTGTCATATGGCATGTTTGAAAATCTTGTGGTGGGCCGAGTGAGATTTCCCCACTTTAAATGAAGTTATGGTCTCCTTTTAATCTCAGCCTTCAGAATGCTGAGAAAAGTACAGGCTGTCCTGGGCTACTTAGTAAGCTTCAGATAAGCCCGGATTACACATTGAAACCTCCCTCCAACTCCCAGAAATAACACAAGCGAGATACTATTGGTGTGTTCCAACCAGCACTGAATGAATCTAGTCATGTGGATTTTTATAGTGTGTGTGTGTGTGTGTGTGTGTGTGTGTGTGTGTGTGTGTGAGTGTGTGTGTGTGTGTGTGTGTGTGTGTGTGTGTGTGTACAGCAGTGCCCACAGAGGCCAGAAGAGGGCATCATATCTCCCAAATTGGAATTTCAGATGGTTGTAAGCCATCATGTGGGTGTTGGGAATCAAACTCCAGTCCACTGTAAGAACAAATGTTCTTAACCACAAAACCATCTCTCCAACTCTCTATGTGCCAACCTTTATGTGCCAACCACCATACCAGAGCTGTAGATAAGAATGACTGGTTGGAGCTGCCAGCCCAGAGGGAGGGACTGCTCCATGCTCTAAAAGAGGAAATGGAAGCTAAATATTCAAGCTCCTTCACACACTGCTGCAGCTAGAGCTTGCATCCAAGGTTGTAGCCTTCACACCTCTGCCCAGAGAAGCTAGTAAGTAGGACACAGTATTTGCTACACCAGCTGCCTGCAGATTCTAGGGCTCGGGCACAGGAATAAGACCACACGTGGCTAGGTAACAAGGAGCAGCAAAGTTAAATTAGTCACTTATTTTTCATTGTATAAGCTAGGCAAGCTCTCTACCACAGAGCTACACCCTCAGCTTTTCCTCCTTCACTCCCTTTTCTTTGTTTTTCCAAGGAGACAAATGATAGAATTTTTACACCACCTGAGAAATAAGCCGGTACAAACAGATTAGATGATATTAAATGCAGTTCATTGGGAACCCGCTCTTAGATGAGTTCACTGGCCCAAGGACTGAGGTCAGGGGAGTCACCAATGGGAGTTGTTGGGGAGGAGGCAGGGAAAAAACAAAATGTTTGGATTATATAGGGAGGAGCCTCTAGGGAAAGGACTGGGCTGTCCCTGGGCTGGGAAGTTCAGGGTTGGGGGCAGGGTATAGACCAGGTAGGGACTGAGGGATGCTGGGAGAACCTGGGGGCCAGGTCTGCTTTGATATGTAAAATATGCATCTCAGTTCCTTGTCCCGTGGTCCAAAATCAAACAGCCCAGGGTGGCCTCAGACCTGAGATGCTCCTGCCTCAGCTTCCTGAACAGCTGAGATGACAGAGAACCTTAGCCACTGTGTTAGTCAGGGTTCTCTAGAGTCACAGAATTTACAGGATGGATCTCAGTATGTATAGAAAGGGGATTTCTCCAAATGTCTCACAGACCATGGTAAGCTACTCCAACAATCATGGAGAGAAGGTCCACAAACCCAGAAGCTGTTCAGTCTGGAGTCTCAGCTGGTCTTCAGTGTACACCAGAAGCCCGAAGAAGTAGGCTCCAAGGCCTGTGAACAAGTGGACTTGTTAGCCAAGACAAGAGCAAGCAGGCAGAGGGAAGCTTCCTTATTCCGTGTCCTTCCGCTCACCAGCAGAAGGTGTGACCCAAATCAAACTGGGTCTTCCTGCCTTCAGAGATCTGAATTAAAGGTTTCTCTTCCCACCTCAAAGATCTGGATTAGCACTGAGTCTTCCCACTTCAAATGACTTAATTAAGAAAACAAACAAACAAACAAACAAACAACAACAACCCTACTGTGTATATGTTCTCTGTGTTCCTAAATGGGAACACTACCATTCCAGGGTCCTAATACTTGAAGATATTTGAGGATTGAGCCGTTGAGAGGCAACTGGGATGAAATGAGCTCAGGGGGGTGGGGATTTCATGATGGGGTTAATGTCCTTATGAGAAAAGACCCTTCCCTGATCCCAGTAAGAGCACATGATAGAAAAGGGACAACTGCAAACGTGGAAGGGAGCCGTGACCAGAAGCAGCCCTAGCATAACAATACAGTTACCGAAAGAAGAAGACAGAATTTATTGCTGTAGAAGTATCATTGCAGGTTCTGTATAGTGTGGGCCTGCCTTGAATTAATAACCTGCTGTTAAGTCATTCTATACAGCACTACACTTCTAGAAAGTTCCTTTCGTACAGACTAGGAATGAACCTTGACCCGTCCTGGTTTGGTTTTGTTTTTAGGTTTTAAATGTTTTATTATTTTGTGTGTGTACACATGCAAGCATCTGCATATACACGTATGTGCATGTGCGTTGCCAGGGTGTTTGTTTATATGTGCACCACTTGTGTGCGTGCAGGCACATATGAGAGGTCAGAAGAGGGTGTCTGATCCCCTGGAACTAGAGTTTCAGGCAGGTGTGAGCCACTATGTAGATGCTGGAAACTGTATCCAGGTCCTCTGCAAGAGCAGCCAGTGCTCATAAACCCTGAGCCATTTCCCCAGCCCCAATTAGTTTTGTTTTCTTGGAGACAGGCTTTACTTCACTTTACAAGTCTGGGCAGCTTCTAATTCATGATCCTCCTGCCCCAGCCTCACTAGTCATGGATCACAGGTATGAGCTGTCATGACTGGGAACCCGATGGCCCTTTGTTTTTAACATCTACAATGTAAGATGGAACATAGGTATTATCTTAGGGTTTTCTTTTTCAAATATTTATGTAATGTGTATGAATACACTGTAGCTGTCTTCAGATACACCAGAAGAGGGCATCAGACCTCATTGCAGATGGTTGTGAGCCACCACATGGTTGCTGGGAATTGAACTCAGGACCTCTGGAAGAGCATCAGTGCTCTTAACCTCTGAATCATCTCTCCAGCCCTTAGAGTTTTCATTGCTATGAAGAGACACCATGACCAAGGCAATTTTTATAAAGACCAACATTTAGTTGGGGCTGGCTTACAGTTTCAGAGGTTCAGTCCATTGACACCATGGCAGAAAGCACGGCAGCATGCAGACAGACATGGTGCTGGAAGAGCTGAGAGTTCTACATCTTGTTCTGAAATAAGGACACTGGCTCCCACTTGGCTAGTAGGAACGTCTCAAAGCCCTACCCCCACAATGACACACTTCCTCTAACAAAGCCACACCGACTCCAACAAGGCCATGCCTCATAATAGCGCCATCTCCTGGGCCAAGCATATATAAAACAGAACAGGTATCTGATAGTTAATTTTTTTCAGAAATATTTGTTGAGAGTCAACTGTGCCACATGTCAAATATGGCTCTGTCCTCTGTGAATGTCCTTGGAGGGTGAGAAACAGGGCAGTTCCAGCTTTGTTGGAGCAGAGTATGCATTAGTCAGCGTGGACCACCACAACACCACAGACTGGATGACCTAAACAACAGGAAATAACTTTCTGAGGTTCTGAAGGCTGATAACCCTAGCGCTAAAGGGCTAAAGGCTGGTTTCTGCTGAAGTACCTCCCCTGCTTTTGCTGATGGCCACCTCACCATGGGGACTTCTTCGCATGACACATCCATCCTGTTAATGCTTCCTCTAGTAAGTGTGTGTGTGTGTGTGTGTGTGTGTGTGATTTATTTGTCTTTGTGTGATATATGATCATGTGTGTACAGGAAGAGCTGAGTTACACAGGTGGTTGTAACGCTTGATGAGGGTGCTGGGAACTGAACTCGGGTCTTCTGCAAGAGATCTGTTTGCCTCTGCCTCCTGCATGCTGAGGATAAATGCCTGGGCCAAGATGCCTGGCACAATCACAATAATCAGCACCCTTCCCCTGGCTGTGCCATCCCTTCAGCTGCACGTGGCTGCTTTATATGCAGACCCTGGTCCCATTGGATCAGGGCTTTAGCCTTACAGCTGTTTTCAGTTCCTATTACCTTCATCACAGCCATATCTCCGAATATTGTTACAATCTGAGGTGTACTGGGGTTAGGACTTAAGCAGGGGGATTCTGGGAGACACAACTCAGTCCCTTAGTCTTCAGGCAAGGACGTTACAAGCTGCCAGGGATGCAGAGCATGGGCCTTTAATTCAAGCGCAAGGCACCTGAGGCCTCTTGGAGAAACTAAGGTCCACCTTAGTTTGTGAAGCATCAGCCTTCCATCTTTCAGAGCCTCACGACTAATGATTATTGTAGTTGTATTTGAAGACAAGTGCCTTTACCCACCAAGCCGTCCCGGCAACTGACCGTTGTATTTGAGACCGTTCTCACTGTGTAGCCAGCGGTACAGTAGCCGGAAAGGCCCATTAATCCTTCTAATCGAAAGAATGAGATTTCTGGCCTGCGTGGAGGAGACCCAAATGCTCCAGTTTGGCAGGCTGGTCACATTGCTAAAGGAAAGCAGGACCAGCCCTCTGGAGGGCGGGGCCAGTCCTCTGGAAGGCGGGGCCAACCCTCGGGAAGGCAGGGTCAGAACTCCCGAAGGCAGGTTCACCTTAAGCCATAATAAAGAGCTGGGGAGAGTAATTGTCCCTTTAATGAGATCATACGCTTTTCCTCCCCAAGTTCCCACCCCTAGTGCAGTCGATCCAGACCTGTGGTGAGGATCTTTCAGGTCTGCGGGTCTTTGAGTCAGGACTTCCTTCCTGTTTCTTTCAGATGCTGGCACAGCCTAACTATGTTTTCTCTAGCACTTTGGGCTTTCTCATTCTTTTTCTCTGGAGCTCCCTTCCCACCTCTCCTTTTACAAGCGTGTAGCTTTCTCTCTCTTCTCCATTCCTCTTCTGGCAGTTACCACCTGATTGATTGATCCTGTCTGCTGCTCTGTCTATGAATACCATATACAGTTTTGGCTACTTGTTTAATTTCTCTCGTTTAAGGACTTATTTATATCTATATATGTGAGTGTGTGTAGGCCAGAAGAGGGGGTCAGCTTCCTCGGAGCTTGAGCTACAGGTGATTGTGAGCCTCTGGACACAGGTATTAGAAACTAGACTCAGGTCTTCTATGAGATTGTTCGATGCTCTTTACCGCTGAGTCATCACTCCAGCCCGTTCTTTGTTCAATAATATAAAAAGAAGAACCCCCATCACTGTTCTAGATGGCCCCA